>NC_073695.1:155436579-155756368 GCF_029784165.1 Wyeomyia smithii
ATTTCGGTCACGGCCTTGTACCCCTCCGTCAGGTCTTTCGAAATCTGCAGGATGTTTAACGGTTTCGATTTCGGTCCTGATTTTGGCCGAAAGAAAACAGTAAAGCTGCCCTGAGATCCGTCCGGGTAAAGCCTGGGGCGAGGGGGGGACTGGAGAATTAACAGAGGAAGGGTTGGCAGGAGGGACATGGTCGGAGGGGTTCGAGGATGGTGGCACGGGAGGCGAGGGATCTATATCCATCGCGCTAAATCTAGCGCACTAGCGCCGACAGAACACGTACCTCTTTACTTCTCCTTTCAGCAGGGTTGGTTGTCCGAACGGTCGAAGCTGCAGCTGTTACAGCCAGCAGCTCAAAACAGCCACCAGCAGCGAGCCGGGTGTGTGATCACTCAGCACAGCGACACAACTCGCTGTCAACTGTTGGCTTTTTCTTTTTCCTCCTTTGTGTGGAGATTCTCGTCCACTGCTGTAGCACAAATCACTTAGCAGCCAAATCGGCTTACGCACCAGCTGGTAGTCACGATGCGAAACAGTTGCACAAAGGCGGGCGACCTTGAACCTTCACTCGACCAGGCAAACAATGCCAACACTTGCTCGCGCGTCTTTTGTTTTATATTCTATCGGAGCGATCACCAAACACATCCGATACTGATGCGTGTTCGGCACAGAATGACTGAAATGGATTGAACAGCATCACAGTTCACCGAAATGGATTCCAGCACTCTAATTTGACGTTGCAAACATTCGATGAGGTTCGTGTACGCAGGGTCTGGTAGCGTAGACGCATGGTCCTCTCATAATCTGAGCGTTTCATTATGAAGTCTGGTGCACAGCAGAGGCTCAAGCCTTGTGCTCCATGCATCAGTTGGTTCTCCCAGTTGTCTTAGTACCTTAGTGTGCCTCTCGAATTCATCCACCAGATTATATAACGCCGTAGCGGATTCCTCCGCCATTCTTGGTGTTTCTAATAAAGCCTGCAGATGACGTTTCTTTAGCAAATATTCATTTAAATAGCGAGAAAGCAGAGCTAATAGAAATCGATTCAATTACCTGAGCAGCGTCACCCTTCACAGCAGCACGCAAGTAGTGAAATTTTTGAATATCGGCCACTTCCTGATTACAGTGGATTAGCGCTAAAAAGGTATCGTGAAATGCGAGCCAATCTTGGTAATCACCAGCGAATTCGGGAAGAGAAATAGTCGGAAGCTTGAGACCAGCCAAACCAGAGTGCGAAAGAGTGGGAGGATTTTGAGGGAGATGCACCGTAGAAGGAGAAGCAGGTATTTTGGAAATTAGACTAGCTTTTATTCTGAAAAGTTTGGGTTCGAAGTCGGATCGAAACTGTAGGAACGAATCGGTGCGACGAATCGAAGCGAGCAGCGTTGTCCGCCTAGCGTTTAGTTGTTGAATTTTTCGATCGTCGTCCATTGTGCAAGCAGAAAATCCACGGAAAAGGATGAGCGTAACCAACCCCAATAATCAGCAACACGTTGTACTGCAGCGGATTAACACCACCGGATTCGCGTCGCCAGGTAAAGCAGCAACAATAAAATGCAGACCAGTTTCTGTGAAAAAAAAGACAAGGTAGCACTGGCGATTGAAATGTTAAGTTCTTGGAAAGGTTGTCATCCGCACCAATGACAGCGTGTGATATAGTCAAAGATCGCCACCTTGGAAAGGTTATTAGCCCCCCAAACCAGAACAAATGAAGCACTTACCCACAGGTAAATGTATACCAGAACACTTCCAACAGAACAACAGAGTCAAACTCCAAATGACCGTTGCCCGTAAATAAAATCAGTAAGCAACCTGAGCATGATGCGCACCTTACGCTGGCCGAAGCAAACCTCAGTAATCAATGAAAGAAAACCTAAGTAACAAGAGAATCTAAGTCAAGTTAAACAGGGTCTCTAGCAACATTGAATCGAGTAACTCAGATACTCAGCGTTAAACGATGTGATGGGAAACCAACAGCCGTGGTGAATATCGATATCAGCCAAAATTCGAACGGAGCTGAGCAGAAAGGATGCCTCTGTGATCAGTGCTCTAGTGACTAATCGAGCGAGAAGATCACAACGGTTTATGAGTGCTGAATCTATAAGACACCGAAACAGTGGTAGTACAATAGCGGTGCAGCTAGGCTAAGAATCGCCGGCCTGAGCGAAAGTAGTGTCACAGGCTAGGTTTGTACTGACAAATTAGATTTTTGGATGTGACATATGATAAGGTATTCCTCAGCAGACTCATAGTGACGCTAAGCTGCAGAGGAAAATTAAGATCAGAATATAGCTAAAATGGCGGCGGAATAGTTAGCCGTTGAGATAATTGAGATCGGTAAAAGCACGCCAATTCTTATCTTATGGTCCGTGGGATCAGCGTCCGCGAGAATCGGCAACGGCACCGGCGTCAGCATGCTATAAGTGGAAAAGAATAGGACACACGTACATACACTTCAACAGCTAAGTACACATTAGGTCTAGTTGAAATGGGAGTGGGAGAGTAAAGGGTCGATTTGTAGTCATACGTTTTTTTGTTAAGTTGTGAAACTGCTGCATTTTTTTTGGTGATTGGGTGATTCCGGGAGTAGATTGTCATAGCGGATTTTGTGCTGAATCGCGAACCTGTTTGTAGGCCGTCAAAGACGGGCCAAAACTTCTACTTCACTTACAAATATTGAATTTTGTCTCATGCTCGCGGGAGAATACCTCCCCAAGTGACAAATGGCGCCCAACGTAGATAAGTGTCCAGCGGATAAAAACTTGACAATGTTCTCATCTAAACGGAATCATTTACTTTTGTAGAGAAACAGAGTTTTCGCAATTAAAGTACGTTGATTGGACCAGGGAGAAGATAAATTTCGATTTAAATATAATGTGCGAACTCCAAGTAGTATAATATGACTTGCTTTATCTCATCAATATAAAACAATAGTGTGCAAAGAACAATAGGTCGAATCTCAAATTTCTGAAAAAATATAAAAACGAACAAAAAACGGTGAAACACTTGGAAGCGAAACAATTGTAATGGTGAATACTGACGAAGAGAGAGAGAAAGGTGATACTCCGCCAGTGATGAACATTAGTAAGATGAGTGATAAAGAAAGAAGAAGGTTAACAATATCGCCTACTTTCAGAGACCGACAAAATGCGGTTTTTGCAAATAAAGTAATCGATATACAGGAAACAGAGAAAAAGAAATCAAGAGATATGAAAAAAATAGATGATCCAAAAGTAATTGAAATTCCCGTACCACCTCCACCACAAATATCAGAAGGGTTGGATGATAATGTACTTCAAGTGGATCCGACAATAACAGCGGAACAAAAGGGAGCAATTCTTAAACAAACAGGAAACAGAAATATTAGAATAGATGAGAATCAAAATTTTAGAAATATCTTACGACTTGAAAAACTGGATGATTTTGAAAATAATGTGGTCATTGATCTGATGCCAATGGCTTTAACATAACAGAAAATAAAGTTGACAATTCGACGAACCCTTTATTTCACGGGATATCGTGGAATGCAGGTTCTAAGCAGAGCTTAACAATCTCGAAGAGGCCGATTAAATATTCTGGGACTGATACTGGAGGGGGATTAAATTTGTTTTTACGTCAAGTTGAGTTTTTCGCGGCCTCTGAGGGAATGGATAAGCGTGATTTATTTCAATCAGCTCATCAATTGTTGGTAGGACCCGCGAGTGCCTGGTTTGTATCTAAATGGCCGATAATACGGCATAGGGACTGGGATTTTTTTGTTCAGGCTCTGCGTAAGCAATTTCTTCCTGAAAATATTGATCATTATACAAAGTAAAATCGTTGGCAATGTACCAAGGGAGAAATGAATCGTTTTCAAATTTTTTGGTACGAATGGAGCAATTCTTTCTATGTAGAACTAAACCACTAAAGGAAGAAGAGAAATTGGAGATATTATGGCAAATGTTGGAAACACTTTGTGAGCGTATTGACAATAACAATGAAGCGCTTATGAATCGTTTCACGCTAGCTTTTGAGAACCGCAGGGTAAATGAAATCGACTTCTTCCCGTCATGTCTGGTGGATCAAAATCACTGTGAAGAAGATTCGCCTTTGAAGATGCGAAATTTTAGTTCGGAACAGAGCGGTACCTATTCGCGGAATCGCAATACTCGGAATAATCAAGGTAATTATGGTATAAGCAACAAAATTGATCAAAGAAAAGCTACTATCGCGAACAGGGAGCAGCAGACAAACAATTCCTATAAAAATCAAGTGTAAAACACAACTCGTAGAGATCAAAATATAAGATTACCAAATTCGTGGAGAGATATGTCGAAGGAAGATAACGTAAAATATTACAGAATTCCTGATAGAAATGTTTGCCTCAATTGTCGCAAAAAGGGTCACCATTTTTCCAATTGTTTTTTCAACTGTCTTGAGCAGCCTCGCTGATAACAATAATTCGGATTGCTTGACGCAAGAAGAGTCTAAAAAGTTAGATGAAGTAAAACGGTTGTTTAAATGTGCAACCGAAGTTCAGCTAGGTTGCTGTAACGTAATGGAGCATCAAATTGAATTAACGGAGAGTACTCGCATTTACTTGAACCCCCACCCGTGGTCGCCTAGCATCCAACGAAAAGTCAATGCTGAAATAGATAGACTGTTGAAATTAGACATTATTGAACCCTCAAAATCTGATTGGTCTTTGCATGTAGTGCCTGTTGCAAAGGAGAGTGGAGAAATGCGACTTTGTTTAGACGCGAGGAAACTGAATTCAAAAACAGTCAGAGATGCATATCCGCTAGCTAACTCAATACGAATTCTCACTAACCTTGGACAAAACAAGTTTTTCTCAGTAATTGATTTAAAAGAAAGTTTCCTTCAGGTGAAGTTGGCTGAGAGTTTAAAGAAGTATACTGGTTTTAAAATTATTGGTCGGGGGTTATTTCAATACAAGTCCTTTTGGGTTGATCAATAGCAGTGCTACGATGTCAAGAATTTTAGACAAGGTTCTCAAAGAGGGTGAATATGAGCCTTACATCTTTTCATATCTTGACGATATAATTGTAGCAACGGAATCTTTTGAGGAACACATAAAATATGTAAAAGTTGTTGCTGACTGTTTGAGAGAGGCAAACTTATCAGTGAACCTAAAAAAATGTAAATTTTGCGTTAAAAAAATTAAATATCTGGGGTTAATTTTATCGGAGAATGGTTATCAACCAAACCCAGAACGTGTTGCAGCGATCACAAAATTTGTGCGTCCTAAAACACTAAAATAAGTCCGTCGATTTCTTGGTATGGCAGGATATTATAGGAATTTCATACCAGACTTCAGTGGAATTTCCTCTCCAATATCAGATCTGCTAAAAGAAAAACCGAAGAAAATTGTTGAGGCTGAGAAAGCTTTTTTACGGCTGAAAGAATGCCTAATTGCTGAGCCAGTACTGTCCTACCCAGATTGGAATAAAGAATTTAATGTGCAGACTGACGCAAGTAATGTTGCCATTGCTGGCATATTGACACAGCAACTCCATGATGGAGAGCATGTCATTGCATTTTTTTTCAAGAAAATTAACTCCATGTGAACGGAAATACGGTCCGACCGACAAAGAAAGTCTAGCGGCTCTTGAATCGATTAAGCATTTTCGTTCTTACCTGGAGGGATCACATTTCACTTTAGTAACTGACTGTTCGGCGATCACCTTTATCTGCAAATCTAAGTGGCGTCCCAGTTCAAGATTATCCCGTTGGTCCATGAAATTTCAAGAGTACGATTTAACTCTCAAACATAGGAAAGGTAGGGATAATGTTGTGTGTGACACATTGAGCCGAGCGATCTGTGCAATTTTTTAAGGTTCTACGTCTGGTTGGTTCAACGATTTGAAGAACAAAATAAGCGTTGATCCAGACAGTTACCCGAATTTTAAAATTGATAATGACAACTTATATAAATTTGTATCTACGAGAACTCAAGTAGACGACGGACGATTTGAATGGAAAATTGTTGTTCCACCTGATAAGACCCAACAATTGATTGAGAAGAGCACGAGAAGATAATGCACTTAGGTCCAGACAAAACGTTAGATAGAATCAAATTAAAATATTATTGGCCTAAAATGAATGTAGATGTTATGCGTATTCTTTCGAAATGTAGTGTTTGCAAGCAATCAAAATACCCCACAATAGCCACAGGTCCCCCATGGGTGCCCAGAAGGATGTCCAGAGGCCTTTCCAAGTTATCGCTGTAGATTATTTAAGTGGTTTTGTGAGAAGCAAAAAAGGCAACACAGATCTGTTTGTTTGTCTGGATGTTTTTTCCAAATTTGTACGGTTATTTTCGGTCAAAAAGATTAATGCTGAAATCACAGCCAAATTTTATGCGAAGAGTGGTTCCTAAAACATGGAGTACCTCAGGTACTGATTTCGGATAATGCGGTGACATTTACGTCTAATGCAGTCCAAAAGTTGTTGCAAAAGTATAATGTTCATCATTTTCTAAATAGCCGCCGACATTGCCAGAACAATCCAGTAGAGAGGGTCAACCGAGTTGTACTAGCCTGCATTAAACCTATTGTGAAGCAGACCATAGAACATGGGACACCAGAATACCAGAAATAGAATATTCTTTGAATAACACAAATCATTGCTCGACTGGTTTCACACCCTTTTATGTAATACACGGATTTGAATCAGTAGTAGACGGAGAAGACCATCGTCGTGAAGGTCCTGCTGAGTGGTCAGATGAACATGACATTGAACATAAACAAAGAAGATAGGGCAAATTTATGAGGAAGTAATAAAAAACAATAAGAAACAATACGAGAAATACAAAAAACAATATGATTCTAAGCATAAAAAAATACCAAAGAAATTTGAAGTAGGACAAAAAGTTTATAAGAAAAATTTCAAATTGTCAAACGCAGCTGAAAATTACGCTGCAAAGCTTGGCCCGGTGTATGTTCCATGCAAAATAATTTCGCGGCGCGGTGAATCGTCCTATGAGCTAGAAGACGAAAATTGGCGGAATTTAGGGATCTTTGCAGCACAAGATCTCATAGAGGGATGAAAAGAGTCATGAAGTCAATATAGGGCAACGGGCACAAGATTGTCGCGTTTTATTTGTATTTCGTCAAGTAGAGGTATGAGGGCATCGCAAATAGTTGGGTATAATGGGAGACAAACGCAAAAGTCTTTAAGTATTCGATTGACCATACATTTGTCTACCGAACGGAGGCAATAACCATAATCTATAAATTTAAGATAATTCTGATCAGGTGCGACGGCAACTGAGAAAAATCGAAATTATAGGGGAAAATGGTCATAGCAACGTTAGACATCTATTCTAGTTTCTCTCGATTGATACAATGATTCTGTGCAGATGAGTACAGCTACTGACTTGACGAAACGATCCTTAAGCGAAAGTGGTTGTCTTTTGACAGCTTGCATTATCAACTTTCATAGGTGTTAATGAGGTCAGTCATTTGCCAACAATTCTCAATCATTCTGATCCAAAATTGTTGACATTTGGTGTGGGGGTATTGTCACCCGCACCAATGACAGCGTGCGATATAGTCAAAGATCGCCACCTTGGAAAGGTTATTAGCACCCCAAACCAGAACAAATGAAGCACTTACCCCCAGGTAAATGTATACCAGAACACTTTCAACAGAACAACAGAGTCAAACTCCAAATGACCGTTGCCCGTACATAAAATCAGTAAGCAACCTGAGCATGATGCGCACCTTACGCTGGCCGAAGCAAACCTTAGTAAAAAATAAAAGGAAACCTAAGTAACAAGAGAATCCAAGTCAAGTTAAACAGGGTCTCTGGCAACATTGAATTGAGTAAATCAGATACTCAGCCGATGTGATGGGAAACCAACAGCCGTGGTGAATATCGATATCAGCCAAAATTCGAACGGAGCTGAGCAGAAAGGATGCCTCTGTGATCAGTGCTCTAGTGACTAATCGAGCGAGAAGATCTCAACGGTTTATGAGTGCTGAATCTATAAGACACCGAAACAGTGGTAGTACAATAGCGGTGCAGCTAGGCTGGGAATCGCCGGCATGAGCGAAAGTAGTGTCACAGGCTAGGTTTGTACTGACAAATTAGATTTTTGGACATATGATAAGGTATACCTCAGCAGACTCATAGTGACGCTAAGCTGCAGAGGAAAATTAAGATCAGAATATAGCTAACATGGCGGCGGAATAGTTAGCCGTTGAGATAATTGAGATCGGTGAGAGCACGCCAATTCTTATCAGGATGAAAGGAAGCATAAAACTAAAACTAAAGCTAAAACAACATTTTTGATCCCATGGTGAAGGCCTATTGTTCGTATGCGCAAAGTCACATCCCTACAAGTCGGAGGCAAGGATGCTAACGTTTGGACGATGGTCCGTGGGATCAGCGTCCGCGAGAATCGGCAACGGCGCCGGCGTCAGCATGCTATAAGTGGAAAAGAATAGGACACACGTACATACACTCCAACAGCTAAGTACACATTAGGTTAAGTCGAAATGGGAGTGGGAGAATATAGGGTCGATTTGTAGTCATACGTTTTTTGTGCTGAATCGCGAACCTGTTTGTAGGCCGTCAAGGACGGGCCAAAACTTCCACTTCACTTACAAGTATTGAATTTTGTCTCATGCTCGCGGGAGATTTCCTCCCCAAGTGACAAGGTACTAACCTTTACCAAGGCTAAAATGTGCCTTGTATTTTATTATAAACTCCGCACACGAATCACCGTTACAAACGGTGACTGAAGATTCCTTGTGGAAACAATACAATTTGTAGAGAAGCTCCAAATTGCCTACAGCAGCAGGCGTCTGATAAATCCACAATGGTAACAATAAGTTCCCTCTGAAGAATTGCGATGGCGGTTCCGAACAATTAGATATTTGTTCTGCCAACAGCGTACAATGATGGCGGAATATCCTTTCACGCTTTAACAAAGCGTGCGACGGTGGATAGAATGTTGAAAATGGCGCGCACAGCCACGGCAGGTTCCAGGATCGTCTATCCTGGTCACGGCACCAGAAATATGTTGCGATCAACGTGCAGATCGCAGCTCAAAAATACCTGCCAAACTATCCAACGAATGTGCGGTTGATCGAGACTCCGTCGATCGGTGCACCAACAAGCAGGGCCAGCAGCAGACAGCAGAACAGCAACTAACAGCAACCAGCAAAAGATCCAGAAGGGCACTTTCTTCGGGAAAGTGGTTACACCGGTAAGTAATTTTAGACTCACTAAACTTTTAACTTCGAATTCATTAACTTTGACCTTTATTTCAGGCGATCTACCTAATCCGACAATTTTATTGCAACTGAACTACTGACAGCGAAACCACTCTATAAATATTGCCCAATTCCTACCAGTGTGTGTGCAAGGTGTAGTCTACACATAAATGGGCCTCAACGCAGAGTGCGTTCACTGCCGAATTCTAACCAATTGTTTAGAATTTTATGCCTAACCTGAACAAGTGCTATCAGCGTAATTAAACACTTGTGTTGTTATATTCTTGTTCTCACGATGTTATTTCATAGCTTAAGTGTACTTTAAAAACTAATGAATGTAAACGGCCGGTGCTTGTGTTTATGATGTTATCAAAACAATACAGAAATCTAACATGTTTTAGCATGCACATTTGTGAGAAGTTGTTTTTCATCAGTAATTCAACCACACTTTTAAAACAAGCTTATTTTTTCTGGTCTCGGAGATGTTTTTCAATAATATGAGTTCAAAAAACAATGACTATGACATAAATGGCACTTATCTTCAAGTTGTCTTCCAGATGTTTGGACTATCAGAAAAACTATTTATAAAATGCCCAGCCGGGGCGGCCGCACCACTTCAATATTACACGCCCAATAACAATACTACGTACCTGTAAAATGCCTTTCCTATGGTTGGTCTTAGCATTCAGCAGCCAACGTGAAATTACTTGATCAAATTGTTATTGAAATTATCTAAACGATTTTAATAAAACTATTCGAGGTGGGTCAAAATGCGCCATGAAAAGATAATCAAAACGCTTGCAGTGCAACCAATACCATTTCAATTTTTGTTACCGTATATCTAGCAACGTTATGTAGTTTTGTTATATTTTATGTCTAGATAACGTTGAAACTACGCGAAAACAATTTTAATATACAAGCGACAAAAACAATTCATTTTGAAGGGTTGGACATCACTTTTTATCAACAATTTATAATTATCTGAAAGTGCCACTGACAAAAGCGATTGTCGATCTAGTTGCACTGCGCATAACAACACATGCGCTGAATTGATGTTGTCATAGCAACACATTTACCTATGCGCCTTATTATGGCGAATTTTGACCAACGAATGCACGAATTTCTTTATTCCACTGGGTCAGTGCAGATCTACCCAGAAAAAAGAAACCATTGCGATTTTCTACGCAAGTAAGAAAAAGATGTCAGATAGTTGTTTACGAACTATGCCCATGCAATGGTGGGCTGAATTGACTCTACGGAATTAAATGAATCAGCGAACATTCTGCAATGCATAACCAATAATTCACTGATTGACAAATAGAAAACCATATCTAATGAATGGCGCATATTTTTTCAGAAGTAAAACGCAATGTTTCACCGTGAAATTCGACGCGCACGTAGAACTTTGTATTAAAAGCATAATCAATATTTTTATTCTGAAGTTTTATGCTTGCGTCAACGATGTTACAACTTGAAAATAACCTATTTTTAACGTATTTTTACCATATTGGTACTCGAGATGTATTTTGCATCTTCAGTTTAACAAATTTGCTTGCTTTCATGAAGTTATATAATACTTCATATAGTACCAGTACTTGTTCTAGCAGCCTGTATTTTTTGCGCTTTTCTGGTGATAGAGACGTCATGGAAAAGGTTATGTCAACTGAAATCTATAACTGAAGGTTGTATTAGAGGAGTTATCTCAACTGTTCCATAACAACGTGTCTTACTGCGAAACCGATTTGGCTGAATTTTGTATTCAGTATTCAAAAATGAATCATCTCAATTATTACGTATTCGTTTTTTGATGTTGTGTGATTTTTCAATGTTGTATGATTTTTTAAATAGTGATTTTTTACTGAATTGACCATCGTTTTGGCATTTTTGGATTTTTCAACAACGGCTACGTAACAACTCAGATAATATATTTTTAATTGCTGAAAAAATTGAGCCAGATCAGTCCACTAGAAGCTGGGGAAAACGTGCCACCAGTTGGGTACTGATTTAGAGAGAGCATGCACGTTTCCAGCTGCCAACAGCGTAATACTCACTATATTTGCATCCACGACATGTAAAATACATCTTGAAACATACTTCAATCAAGCGTCAAATACCCTAAAACTTCATTTCACTCTAAACATAAAACAAAATCTCGAAAATTTATTAATTGTTAATTTATTAATTAAAAAGCTATTATTTTTTTCAAATAAACAATTAGGTAAACAGAACAGAGTTGAGTAAAAAAAACTTATCCTTAAAATTATATTGAAACAGTTCAAAACAAAACAAAAACATGCATCTTGTGCAAAAAGGTGGGTATTTTAAATCAGGCTTTTCTGTTGCTCTATATGAATACTGTAACTGGATACACGTACCCCATATCAAAGCAGATGTCTGAAATCACGCGAAACCCAATTACAACGAAAAAAAAATTAAATCACGAATATACGGCAATAATGATGAGAAATAATATCGTTGAGTACGTGACTTTTGTGTTTTAGATCTTATTATTGAAGCAACATTCCCTTAACGCTTCCTGTAGCGGTGAGATAAGTGCTATGAAGCATCAAAAGACTACAGCATCCAACTTCGGACAAGCATGTTTCACGGATGGATAATGCCACTTATGTGAAATTTGATTAGTTTTAGTTATTGGGGGGAATATTCAATCAATAGAAAATATGTGGCACTATCTAACGGGGTTTGTGGGGAAACTAAACAAAAATTGCATAGTATGGAAATTTACTTATCGTTGAACTACGATAATATTTGAAAAACCATTCAATCATGGGTTAGACATAATAACGAATATTAATGTAAGGGATTTAATTTCATTGGCATCGTTTTTAACTGGAACACTTATTTATGTAGGATATTTTCAAACACATGTGGTAAACAAATAACGGACTGTTTTTCAGATTCTGTAACCCATGGTGTAAGCTTAATCCAGAACTGGGAGGGAGAAACGGATACGAAGCTGTGTAAGTTTCAAAATAAACCAGCATGAGCTGTCATCGACTGTCAATTTGAACCAAGGAAAAAAAAGCATTTTTTTGCGATGAGTATTGTTATAACTGATACCTTTCAGTTGCTCGAAAAAATATTCATCGCTAACAGTTTTTGCGTTTATTGTCGTTTCACAAAATATTTTGGTTTGTTTTTACGTAAAATAATCAATTTCATTAGCTTTAAGTAATAATCATGCTAGCTTACTCCAATTATTAAACTTACGCTTCTCTGTATTTAAGGCTTTGGTTACAATTTCGAACATACTTCACTACAGTCGAACTCAAAACTCTGAAAAAACTTTTATACAACGGCAAATTGAAAAAAACACAGACTCGAAAAATTAGTCTGTAAAATTTGCACTTTATTTGCGTTGAAAAAGATTTTGAAGGCTGTTCGCACTTATGTGAGCTCTCACATGTAATTGTCAAAATGTGCGTATGACAAAAGCAAAAATATCTCCTTCCTTTTTTCGCACGCAAAAACCAAACAAATATCAGCAACACCGTCAACGCGAATTGCTGATGTTACTAAAAACTTCGTTCGAGTCATGCATGCGTTACAGCAAGAAGATAGTTTCACGCTATCAGAAAACGACGCATGTGCGTGTTCTCTGTTTTGAGTGTGGTATTCGTTTCTCCCTCCCAGATCCAGAACGTTTCCATCCCAAAAGATATCTGAGCTTGATTAGGAAATCGCACATAATAATCAAGAGCATTTGCTAATCAGAATGTGTTTTTAATAACAATTCATAACTTTGAGGGAATATGTAATGATACTAAAATCTTTTTTAGGCGCGGGATACATGGCGCGTAAAACAAAGCGTGAATTATGAATTCCGCGTAAAAAACGCACAAAATCCAAAATCGGCGTAATAAACGTGTAAATTTCGTAATCTGCATGAAAAAAAAAACGTATAAATTACGAAATCCGCTTGAATAAACTCTCAAATTCCGAAGTGCGCATTAAAAATTACTTTAATTCTGAAATACACATAAAACAAAATTGACAAACTACAATTATTTGATTTTCCGTCAACTTATATGTATTTGAAGGATTATTCGTGTTGATAACAAATATTTTATACAGTGATGGAGAAAATAATAAATACACTTTCAGTTTTGGTTCATTTTCCATACTTGGGCACTGATTTTATTTGTTATATGATGTTATGTTACGTCATTACGATCTGCAGACACTCTCTTTCAAAGAGGAACGGGGAAATAACTAAAATTTTTCTGTGTCGGTGATTCCGAAAGTTTTTTGCGTGAGTTTAGTGTTTTTAAGGTGGCGAAAAAAAATTCACTATTGAAATATATATACAAAACATTCCGAATGAACTTTATTTCTCTACATATTGTTCGCAAAGTGAACTTTTACGTTACAAAACTCGCTTCCAATGTTTCGTGGCCTGTCCGTTGTTTTTTAAAACCATATTTTTTCTTCGTGGTATGTTTAAAACCAAGTTCTCACGAGTAGACGCTAGGCTAGCATTTCACGCTGCATTTACGACGTTCCATAAGTCTGTTTCATTCAACGTAGGAATTAACAATCTTCCATAGAATTTCTAAAGGATTTAAATTAGGAGACTGCGCTGGCCAAAATAATAATTTTATATTTTCGTTTGAAAGTCATCTTTCAGTTTTCAATGCTGCTTGTTTAAGATCGTTGCCCTCCAACGAAAAGGCATGTTTTCTTTGGCATACAGAAGCATCACGCTGCTGACCGTTTCGACCAAAATGGTTAAATTTCAACTCATCCAACCAACAAACGATATGCCATTTAGTTGCACCCTAGTCTAAGAACTTTTTAGAAAATTCAGTTCTTGCCAATATGTGTCGCTTTTGAAGTAGAGTAAAGTTTCCTGTGTACCTAGGTGGTCGATTTTGCTTCCGTATGCCGAAAAGAACATGCAACTTTGCTGGATCTTCAATCAGCATAACGATCCTAAACATACAGGCTGTATGATTAGGATCGTTATGCTGATTGAAGATCCAGCAAAGTTGCAAAAATGGAATGGAAGAAATGGAAGTCATTAGTAATGAAACTTTACAAAATGTAAAATCTTTAAAAATGGAGAAAGTTCCACCTATTGTGGTAACTATTTCTTCTGAATTCAATATTTCAAAAAGGAACTTTAAACGTTTGTTTCTGACGTTAAAGTTACCTATCAAATTGGTCATAGAGGTGAATGCCGCTTATTAGCCGACTCTGTTAAGGGTCGTAATCGTCTTATTCAGTATTTAACTGACAAGATGTATAAATTTTTTACATATGACACTAAGAGCGCCAAGCCGTTCAAGGTCGTATTGAAAGATCTCACCAACGATCAAACCGTTGATGAGATCAAACTTACTTCAACAGAATTACTTGGCATAGCCCCTACCCAAGTAATTCTAATGAAACAAAAATCACGAGGCAAAAACAGTCAGCGAACTGGAATTTTCCTTGCTAATTATTTAATTCATTTTAACCGCAATGAGGTTAATAACTTAAATTTTTTTGAAAAAGCACATGCTTTATATAACGTCCGTGTAAAGTGGGAAGTTTATAGGAAGTTTGGCGGAGGTGAAAAGCATATCATCCAATGCCGTATTTGCCAACGTTATGGCCATGGTTCAAAGTTCTGTAACATGGACCAAAAATGCCTCATTTGTGGAGACTTTTCTCACAAAAAGGACACATGTCCTGTGAAAGGGAGTAAAAATTTTCGCTGTGCGAATTGTGACGGCAACCATATGTCAAATTTTTACCAATGCCCAGTCCGTTTAGCAATTGTTAAAGCAAGGCAAGGTAAACAAATATCAATTTCCCAATCAAAACAAAATTCTCCACCAGTACCTGTACCACCCACTTTTTCTACTCCTTTGCATACTCGTTTAACATATGCACAGGTTACAGGTAGTTCGAAAATGACCGTTAATATAGGAGGTAAGCAAAACACGGTGGAAAATAAATATACACCTATTACCCCAGCTAATATTACTACCGAAAATATTTTTTCTAATGTCAACTGTCTGGGGCCTATTACGGCAGGTAAACTTTCTTTTCTGCAACAGGCAATGTTCGATCTCATGAACGCCATGTTGCGGGCAAAATCGATGTTTGAAGCCTTTCAAATAGGTACAAATTTTATAATTAAAATTCTTCTAATTTAAAATTTAGCAATAATTTTAAATAAACCGATCAAAATGTTAAATTGGAATGCACTCTCATTGAAGGCCAATGAGAATGAGCTTTTTAATTTTTTAACAGTAAATAATGTGCATATTGCAATTATTACTGAAACATTTTTGAAACCTAACATCAAATTAAAATAGGATCCCAATTACGTGGTTCATAGATATGATAGGATTCAGGGTTCCGGCGGTGGAGTTGCAATTGTTATTCATCGCCGAATCAAACATCGTGCTCTTCCCCATCTTGAGACGAAAGTTATTGAAACTTTGGGAATTGAAGTTCAAACTGAACTTGGGATTTTATTTATTGTCGCAGCATATTTACCATTTCAATGCACACGCGAGCACAAAAATTATTTTAAAGGTGATTTACAAAAACTCCAGAAATCGTTCGAATTTTTTATAATCGGCGATTTTAACGCTAAAAATCGATCATGGAATAATTCTCAAAGTAATTCCAATGGCAAAATTTTATTCAAGTAATTCCAATGGCAGAATTTTATTCAATGATTGTTCTTCAGGATACTATTCCATTTTGTCTCCGAATAGTCCTACATGCTTTTCTTCTGTAAGAAACCCATCAACAATTGATTTGGTGCTAAAAGATCAAAGTCATGTATGTAGTGATTTGATCACACATGCTGACTTTGATTCTGACCATCTTCCAATAACTTTTTCTTTATCACATGAATCAGTTTTAAACCCTATGAGCTCTGTTTTTAATTATAACAAGGCTAATTGGGAAAGATACAACACTCATATTGAGAGAAATTTCAATAATTAGCTTGATTTGTAAAACTATCTGAATATTGATTCCGCTTTGAAACTTTTGATTTACAAACAAATTTTTAGACCAACAATGCTTTATGCTGTACCGATCTGGTCAAGTTGCTGTTCAACAAGGAAGAAAACGCTCCAAAGGATTCAGAATAAAATTTTGAAAATGATTTTGTAGCGTCCTCCTTGGTTTGGTACACTCGAATTACATAGACTTACTGATGTTGAACCATTAGAAGCTATGTCAAATAAAATTATTAACAATTTTCGACAAAAATCGTTGCAATCCTTAATTGCTACGATAAGCTCTCTTTATAGCCAATAAGTTAGCAATCAATTTAGTTATAAGTTTACATCCCCTTTTCTGACAAGTAGGTTTAAATCCCTACGAACGATAAGTCCTAATTGCGAAAGCAAACAAATCCTTACAATTGAAATTACAAATTTTTAATAGTGTTGAGAAGTCACCATTTGTGATTGGACACACATACCCATTACTTACTAATATTTATCATAAATACTTAAGAAGATTGAATATGGTTTTACATTGTGAAGGGAAATATCGCCCAAAGCAGATATCGATAACAATCGATATTATTGGGGCTCTTATCGATAAATATCGATAATCTGATAGCTATTTGACATATCAAATTTTGCTATGCAAATCTGTGAAAATAAGAGACAGAGATAACAGATCGTACGATACTGTAAATAAAAATTCAACCAACCGGACGAGTTAAATAGTTTAATTTGAATCCACTGGAAGCTCATGTCTTCAGGTTTTACGCCCGAATTTAAAAATTAAAGATATAATATGGTCGGAAAATACTGGGACAGGCAAAATTTTGTTAATTTTTAAATGGCCAGAACTTCACGAAAAATGAACCACTTTTGACGATACTGGTTTCATTTTACTGGAAAATTATCCCAGTTTTACTTGAGAACTGGACGTGCCTAAAGCCTGTCTCAGACTAACCGTTGCAGCGGTCAACCGTTTCCGTTCCGTTCTTTTTCGACCAATCAGAACACAGCGGTCGACCGTCGCTTGTTGTTGTTGCAAAAATAGAATCTTCTCTATTTTTGCCGCCAACCGTTCCCAACGGTTGCCGGCTGCTGTCATTGACATGGCGAAGGCAAACGAATCTCTTCACACCTACACAAGATCTCATATAGAGACTTGACAAATGATAATGTGTGCTTCTCTTTTTGGCACACACGACAGCCAGTCAAAACATTAATAGCACCGGCAACGCGGGTTGGCGATGTCAATTTTCGACTAACGCACACTGGCAAAAATGAATCCACATTCCCACTAATTAAAAGCCGCTGGGCTGGATACCTTAAATATAGCATTTCTTATGTAAAATTTGTCAACAAATTGATTGGCAATGGTTTCATTTTGGACATGGCACGGGAAATGGTCTTTTTCGCCACTTTTCACCATATTTTTGCGTATTTTTGGAAATATAGACCCTTTCCCGTGCCATGCACAGAATGAAAATATCACCTATCGATTTATTGGCCAATTTTACATAAGAAATGCTATATTTAAGGTATCCAGCCCAGCGGCTTTTAATTAGTGGAAATTTGGATTCATTTTTGCCAGTGTGCGTTGGTCGAAAATTGACATCGCCAACCAGCGTTGCCGGTGCTATCAATGTTTTGACTGGCTGTCGTGTGTGCCAAAAAGAGAAGCACACATTTTCATTTGTCAAGTCTCTATATGTGATCTTGTGTAGGTGTGAAGAGATTCGTTTGCCTTCGCCATGTCAATGACAGCAGCCGGCAACCGTTGGGAACGGTCGGCGGCAAAAACAGAAAAGATTCTATTTTTGCAACAACAACAAGCGACGGTCGACCGCTGTGCTCTGATTGGTCGAAAAAGAACGGAACGGTAGCGGTTGACCGCTGCAACGGTTAGTCTGATACAGGCTTTAGCAGGTGTGTCTGTAGGTAATAATTTAAATTCAGATAACAAATTTAAGACAAATAATCCTGTTCAGGCAACACCAGTCTGTTCATGTGCCAGTGTCCTTTCAGGTAATATTTCAAATTCAAACAGTAACAAACCTTTCGTGCCTGGTGCTGAAAAGTCAGCCAGTAGGTATTCCAACACCCGAAAAGATTGATTACCTACAACAATCCATGCTGCAGTTAATGCCCGCTTTGTTGAACTGTAACTCGATGTATGAGGCTGTTCAAGTAGGTATAAAATTTACAACTAATATTGTTATGAAATTGATATTCAGCAATGATTTTAAATAATGCTGTAAATTTTCTTAATTTCGAATGCTCGCTCTTTAAAAGCGAAAGAGGATGAATTTTTCAATTTTTTAACATTCCACGATGTGCATATTGCAGTTGTGACTGAAACGCTTTTAAAGCCAAATATTAAACTATAAATTAACCCAAATTATATGGTTCATATGTTTAATAGAATTGATTTGCCGGTGGTGGAGTTGCAATAGTTATCCACCGTCTAATAAAACATCGTGTCCTACCCCATCTTGAAACCAAAGTTATCGAGAGTTTGAGAATTGAAATTGAGACAAGTATTGGCATTTTATTTATAGCCCCAGTTTATTTGCCTTTTCAATGCACTGGTGAGCGAAAAAATTATTTCAAGGGAGATTTGCAAAAACTCACAAGAAATAAATCTAAATTTTCAATCATCGGTGATTTTAATGCGAAACATCGATCTTGGAATAATGCCCAAAGCAATTCCAATGGAAATATATTGTGTAATGATTGCTCGGCTGGATTTTATTCAGTTTTATTTCCAAATGGTCCTACATGTTATTCTTCTATTAGGGCTCCATCTACAAATTGATTTGGTACTAACAAATCAAAGTCATTCATGCAGTGATTTATTAACTCATGCTGACTTTGATTCTGATCATCTTCCCATAACATTTTCAATTTCCCATGAAACTATTTTAAATCTCACTAGATCTGTGTGAAATTATCACAAGACTAATTGGGATAGATATCGTTCTACGATCGAAGAAAATTTTAATGATGGTATTATTTTACAAAATAGTTCTGACATTGACAGAGCATTAGATAATTTTAGCAGCTTAATTCTCAATGCCCGGAATTTATCAGTTCCTAAGGCTCGAGTGAAATTCAATGCACCACTTATTGAGAGTGAACTTCAACTTCTTATACGTTTGAAGAACATACGGAGACGTCAATACCAAAGATCTCGTGATCCTGCTTCGAAAATTATTTTTCAACAATTACAAAAGAAAATTAAACATAGATTCACTCTCTTGCGAAATGAGAATTTCATGAGAGAAGTTGAACAACTAAAACCTTATTCAAAACCTTTCTGGAAGCTTTCGAAGGTTCTTAAGAAACCTTCGAAACCCATTCCAGTCCTTAAAGATGCTGATTGCATTTTTCTAACGAATGAACAAAAATCTCAAAAACTTGCTCAGCAGTTTGGAAGTGTTCATAACTCCAATTTGAACGTAGTAAGTCCTATTGAAAATGAAATGAACCAAAAGTATGATCAGATCACCACCCAAGAATTTCTTTCTGAAGAGGTATTGGAAACAAACTTGAATGAGGTGCGAACTATTCTCAAAAAATTCAAAAACATGAAAGCACCAGGAGATGATGGGATTCTCTACATCCTCATCAAAAGACATCCCGAAAAATCTTTAAATTTCTTGGTAAAAATTTTTAACAGATGCTTTGCACTAGCACATTTTCCTACGAAATGGAAAAATGCCAAAGTCACTCCAATTTTAAAACCCGAAAAGAATCCAGCTAATTGATTGTTTGAGCTAATTGAATTTGATGCCTCAAGTTATCGACCAATTAGTTTACTTTCCTCTATTAGCAAACTTTTTGAAAGAATAATTCTTAATAGAATGATAACACATATTAATGAGAACTCAATTTTTGCAAATGAGCAGTTTGGTTTTCGCCATGGGCATTCCACTACTCATCAGTTACTTAGAGTAACAAATTTGATTAGAACTAATAAATCTGAAGGCTATTCGACTGGAGCTGCTTTTCTAGATATAGAAAAGGCATTCGACAGTGTTTGGCATAAAGGTTTAATAGCTAAAATGTCAAATTTCAAAAATGGAAGATTTCCCCTAATGCTTCTAAAACACAGTTAATTATTTTTCCTCATAAGCCAAGAGTTTCATTTCTCAAACCCACCCATAACCACGTTATTAAGATGAACGGTGTGGTCTTGAATTGGTCTGATCAAGTTAAATACTTAGGGCTAATTTATGATAAGAATCTTACTTTCAAGGAGCACATTGAAAATATCCAGTCAAAGTGCAATAAGTATATCAAATATTTATATCCTCTTATCAACAGAAATTCTTGACTTTGTCTCAAGAATAAGCTGTTAATTTACAAACAAATTTTTAGGCCAGCAATGTTAAATGCAGTTCCCATTTGCACAAGTTGTTGTGCAACCAGGAAGAAGACACTTCAAAGGATTCAGAATAAACTTTTGAAAATGATTTTGTAGCGTCCTCCCTGGTTTAGCACGAACGAGCTACATAGGCTCACTAATGTAAAAACGTTAGAAAATATGTCAAGCCAAATTATCAACAAATTCCGACAAAAATCGTTGCAATCCTCAATTTCAACGAATAACTCACTTAATAGTCAGCAAGATAGTTTTAAGTTTATTTTAAGTTTTGTTTTATTCCTTTTTTTCATGACAAGTAGGTTTAATAATTTTCCTACAATTACATTAACCTAACTGCGAAAGCTAATAACATTAATATAAAAAAGCGTACAAATATATATAATAGTGTTGATATGTCACCATTTGTGGCAGATCACACAATATTAATTCTGAATAGATTAGGGTGGTCGGTATTACCGACTTTTCGAAAAACCGGTGTTTCGGTATCCATAGAAATAGAAACCGGTAAAACCGGTAAAAACCGTAATTTTTATTTTTTTCTGACTAATACAAACCAGGGGCGACTCGTGAACTTTGAACCTACTTGTTCAACTGCAAAATTCTGAAAATCATAGTTTGGGGAAATAATGACAATCATGTCCGCGGAAAAGCGCAAGACATTTTCTCTGTACTATTTGAAAATAAAACTGAAGTATAATTGAATATATACAGATTTTTGGATTTGAAATTTAATTTTTGCCTAGCGTTTAGGTCGCATCTATGGACGAGTCGCTGCATAATTATGTTTTTGTATTTATGAGTATTTATGCTTCATTTCGACTCAGTTTTTTTCTGTAAGATTTGGACCACTTGTTTTCATCTTTTGTGGTGTTATACCATCCAAATACAACACTGGATAAATTTAATAGTGTTTGGAAAACTCTACTGAATGTATCCAGTGATATGATTCAAAGATGCACCGAATAATAGGGCTGGGAAAAAGTTATTTTTGAAAATTACCGAATATTCGGATTATCGAATAATGATTTAAACTAGACTTTGTCAAGGGTAATCCACTTTAATTCATGAGTAATTTGGTTTTTAGTTTTTCTCATTTAATCATCATGTTCTGTTGAATATTCGGCCGTCCGTTCGGCCGAATATACGGCTGAACTGGCGGCCGAATATTCAACGAAACATGATGAAAAGATGAGAAAAATATAAAACCAAATTATTCTTGACTTAATGTGACTTACCCTAGACAAGCTCAAGTTAAAACCATTATTCTGAAAACTGAAAATTCGGTACTTTCCACAAAAAAACTTTTTCCCAGCCCTATTATTCGGTGCAACGCTAATATGATTACGAGGAACATAATTTCTAAACTCATATTAATAAAAAAAACATGCAGATTTTTATTTTCAAATTTCTTTTACATCGCGTAATTTAATTTTAAATTATTGAATAAATTGAAAATTCTTAGAGGAAAAATTATTGAAACAGTTGAGAAGAGGAAATGAATGAAGAAGAAAATGAAATGACGATCAAACAAGAATTTACATTCTACGAATCCGAAGAAATCGAAGGTAAATACTTCTCTATTCTGTTTGATGCTCTATCAACAGTTCTTCCAAATTTAGTAAAACCTGAGAAAGCGACGAAGCTTTGACCATGCTACAGCTATTTTAATTTCACTTTCTCAAGAATAAGGAGCAGTAATTTTTAAGACGAAATTTTTTTCTGATTGACTATTCCATCCTGTAAACTAGGTGCAACCTGTGCAATGCATACGGAGACGCCAAGCAAAAAATAAATTCCTAATCCAAATGTATATTTATACATAATTTTTTTAGTTTCACCTTTGAATAGCACAAAACGAATAATGACTTACGTTTGTTCGCGGACAAGATTGTGATTACTGCCCCAAACTATGATTTTCAGAATTTGTGGTTGAGTTGGCAGGTTAAAATCCACGGGTTGCATCTGTAAGTATGAGTGTGTAAAGAGATTTGCTGTTCTACTTAAAGAATAAATGTCTTGCTTTACTGATATGAAGTTTTTTGGCATATTATCGATACACACGAATACATCATCTGAATCCAAGCAGATCAAACAAAAAGGAAACAAAAATTGATAAAGGTTAGAGTAAATTAATATTCAAGGTTGCTTCTGTCTAAATATTTTTATTATATACACCGTTATGTGTTTTGTAACGCCTACCTAAGAGGGAAGCATTCATTAACCTTACAATGATTAATGAATATTGTGACAATTATTTTTTTAATTTTAAGAAAAATACCGGAAATACCGGTTTTTTCGCCTCTCCAATACCGGTATTACGGTATTGGAAAAAATATCGGTTTTACCGGTTTTACCGGTTTTTGTTTTGCCGGTAAACCACCCTAGAATAGATATTAGTACATAAATAAAACACTACAAACATTCCCATCACCCCACCCACCTCCCACCCAATAAAAAAAAAATAAAAATAAATTACCGATTTTTTTCAACGGTTTGACTGATTTTAGATATGTATATATATGCATTCTTGTAATTCGCAACATGAATATACAAATCGAAAGGCTACGTGGGACATGTGTAAAAGTATGTGTTTATATGTTTCATCCCAGTGTAAGAATTTCCACACATATAGGTTCAAATCCAAACGAATACGCTAATGCAAAAAGTACCTACTTATTTAGTGCTTGCACAACCTGGTTAAACACTGTTAAATATTCACTCAGTTTTATGTCTACTGCAGGACAAATATTTTCGCACTTTCAGGTATATTGAAATGAATTTAGAATGAATCTCCCGAGATGGTCTAACAAGCCAGTCGTCGTGGGTTCGATTCTCGGCTTGGGAGAAACTGTTGGTGTCAGTAGGATCGTAGTGCTAGCCTCGCAATTGTCCTGTACACTAAACAGTTGGCTGCGAAGTCTGTGTATAATTAGCAAAAGGTCGAGTTCCGAGTTAGAATTTAGCACCAAGGCTTTGCTTACTTTGCTTAACATGGATTTTAGAATATTCTTACAAACATTCCTAGCACCAAATTGTTTCATTTGGTCGAGCCGATGCTAAGATTTTTTTTTGTTGAATTATTATCATATCATGTTAAATTGATCTCTTATCATAAAAATACGTTTTGTTTCGTAAATTTCGCATAAACGATCGGATCAAACAGATGTCCGATGATGACCCAATTCCTTCGAGCTATTCCACTTGCAGCCAAGGAAAGCAAATCAATACATCAATTGCTGAAATTATCCAAATGTATCTTTCAAGACTGTTTTTGTACACTACGCATAATATCATTCAATTGGTTACCTCCAAGATACTGCAATGTACTAGGCGTTTCCATAAGTTTTGTCTTGTTTTTTTTTTTCAACATATCTTTTGAAATTATCATTTAACTTTAAGCATATTTTTGAATAAAAATCTAGCCTACAAATCCTAACGAACGCATCTAGTACCAAAAGGACTCAAATCAGTCAAACCGCTGAAAATAAATCAAATAGTATATCAGTTTCCGTATAAACTGGTCAAATTTTGTTACGTAACTTTTGCACGAGCCTTCGGATCAAATTGATATTTCCTATCTACTAACTAGACTTTTAGCTTTTTCAGACGCGACTAAGAACAATCGAATCGGTTCAGCCGATGCTGGGAAAATCGAGAAATATTGGTCGTAAGAATAAAAATGAACACACATACCCATACTTGCGCACACATACATACCTTATTCGATTTTTGAAAAAGATTATAGCTTCAGCAATGTATGCACTCAATGAAAAAAAAAATGTTTGAGACAGAATTAAGTTGTTTCTTGTCTACTAGGGTGTGGGACTACTTCGGCAGGGGTTTTCTTCGTCATATATTTCTTATTAGAATGAAGCATAAATTACGGCGAAAAAAACCCCTGACGAAGTAGTCCCACACCCTATATAAAAATGGAATTCCGTAACGCTTGATCTTATTGATATTATTCCCTCAGTCTCTGAGGTGCACAGTACATTTTGAATCGTTCTAAATCAAAAATAATAAGCGGTGACATGCAGGTTTTTTAACATGAAAATGTTCGCTGATGTTCAGGAAAGACATTTGAGAAAAAATAATAGGTATCTAATTACTAAAACTTGAGATATTATTCACAAAACTACGTAAAACATGCAAAATTAGACCTTTCTGTGCTAAATTTGCCTCTGAATCAAAATTCAAAGCGATGACATATGATTCTTTTGTCACTAAAACGTTTGTTAATGTTCAGGAAAGTCATTTGAGGAAAAATAATTAGTATCTGATCACTAAAACTTGAGATATTATTCACACAACTACGTAAAACATGCAAAATAATGACTTTTTATACTCAATTCGTCTCCACACAAAATTTGCAGTGATGACATGTGATTCTTTTTTCATTAAAATGTTCGTTGATGTTTCGGAAAAACATTTGAGGAAAAACAATAGGTATCTAATTACTAAAACTTGAGATATTATTCACGAAACTACGTAAAACATGCAAAATTATGACTTTCTGTGCTAAATTTGCCTCTAAATCAAAATTCAAAGCGATGACATGTGATTCTTTTTTCGTTAAAATATTCGTTGATGCTTAGGAAAGACATTTGAGAAAAATAACAGGCATCTGATTACTTATACTAGAGATATTATTCACAAAACTACGTGGAACATGCAAAATTATGAGTTTTATGCTGAAATTGCCTCTAAATCAAAACTCGAAGCAGTGATGTGATTTTTACTATAAATAAATGTTCGTTGTGTTTAGGAAAGATATTTGAGGCAAAAATAATAGGTATCTGATTATTCGAAATTTAAATATTTTCCACAAAACCACATGAAAAATGCAAAACCATAATTTTTTAGGCTCAATTTGTCTCTAAATCGAAATTCAAAGCGATGGCACGTGAGTTTTTTTCAATAAAATGTTCGTTGTTATTCAGGAATGACATTCGAGAAGAAATTGTAGTTATCTGATAACTGAAAATAGAGATATTATTCACAAAACTAAGTAAAACATGCAATATCATGAATATTTGGGCTCAATTTGTCTCTAAATCCAAATTTAAAGCTATGATATATGATTTTTTCTATTGAAACGTTTGTTTATGTTCAGGAAAGACTTGAGTAAAAATAACAGATTTTTGATTACTGAAAATTGAGATATTATTCACAACAATACGTTGAACAAGCAAATTCTGAATATTTGAACCCAATTTGCCACTAAATCTAAATTTAAAGCTATGATATGTAATTGTTCTTCATTGAAATGTTTGTTAATGTTCAGGAAAGACATTTGAGGAAAAATAATGGGTATCTTATTGCTAAAAGTTGAGATGTTACTTTGAAAACTACGTATGTTTGAAGATGATTTTCTGCATACAGAAAAACACATTAAAATACTCTTAATGAATTTTTTTTTATACATATGATACATGCAAAGTTTTGACTTTTTGAGCATGAGCTCAATTCGCATGTAAATTAAATTTGTTTTTTTTTTCAATAAATTGTTCGTTGTTCGTTGAAAGGACAACACAAATATTTTCTAGCAGAAGAATTTATGTTTTAATTTGTGCGAGTCGAGCAGAAAAAAATTACATTTCTGATGTTTTCGTAGTTTTGTGAATAGTAACACATTACGGGATTCGAAATACTTTTTTACTTTTACCAAACTAGATTTTGTTAGTTATGTGGATTGAAACGTTAACTTCTTCTCAGACGTGTTCCTTGGACACCAACAAACATTTTCGTTATAAAAATTCACATGTTATCTCTTTGAATATGATTATAGAAGAGAACTAAGCATGAATGGTCACGCTAAATTACATAAAAAGAGGTTTTACTGTGAAAGATTGACGAATATCCGGTTATCACCCGAGTGTGGTATATTCGGAACTGGGATGAGCCCACATAAAATTTTCCAAAATAACGACTTCTGATTTCAGAAAAATAATCTAAAGCGGTATTTGGCCAACCATTTCAATACTTGCCAAACTTCCGAACTCCATACGTCATTTTGAAATCCGAAATGGCGACTTCCAGTTTCTGTAAAACATCCCCAAATCACAAAATACAATCCAATATGGGTATTTCCGTTCTATACGTTTTCAGAATGTTAAAGTACATAAAGGGATGATTGACGTATAAGATGTGAAATATTTTTAAAGTGAGTTGTGCTAATAATGCAATGAATAATAAAAAATGTTTCCTAATTTTGAAACTTTTTATCCCGAGTATCGCCGGGAACGTTCAACTAGTTCAAAATAAATTCAAATGTTGTATGTGTGGAAAACCACACACCAGGGTAGACAACGTAAGTTTTTTAGGATGCGATGAAGGTTAAATAAGAGGAAAGATCCACCTATTGTGGTAACTGCTGCTTCTTAAATTAAAAATTTTTAAAAGAGAACTTTCTAAGTTTCTCTCCGACGTCAAAGTTACTTATCAAATTGGCCGAAGAGGCGAATGCCACTTACTGGCCCAAACATTGAAAGATTGGAATCGTCTTATTTAGTGTTTAAATGAAAAGATGCATAAATTTTTTACATATGACACTAGAGGCGCCAAGCTGTTCAAGGTCGTATTGAAAGGTCTCACCCAGTGTTATGAAAATGACTGCAAGACAATGACAGCAAATTTTCAACTGATCCGGATCTCATTGTATTGCACAGCTCTCTCTGCTCCCCACACGTTCGGTGAACAGTCCGACAGCAACTGACGACAGCACACATGCAACTCCATACGGACTGTTATTTTTCATCTTCATATGTCTGTTGGTATTTCCAAGCTGTCGCGAATGACAGCCTGTAATCTTCAAAAAAAAAACAAACCGTCCACACTTTGCATATATTCAACAGCTACAACGCACACGTGCAATTTACAATGGAAAATGAAACGAACAACCAACTTCCCTTCCTAGATACACTAGTGATCCGCAATACCGATCAGTCAATCAACACAGAATGGTTCTCCAAAAATATCGCTTCAGAAAGACTATTAAACTACTTCTCCTTCCACCCAATGCACACAAAAATAAACGTTGCCAGAAATTTCATCAAAAGAGTGATCCAAATTACCACCAACAAACCGATAGACCAACAAAAACAAACTATCATACAACTTCTTCGCCAAAATAACTATCCAGTATCGCTAATCAAACGACTGCTGAATCGAACACACAAAACTGCCAACATAGCCATAGCTACCGATCCACAGAACCACAATATGCAAATAAATTCACCTAACGTTTCACAACATACATCCGACCTACGAACCACAACTGCTTATCCAGGCCAAACTGAAGTCATCACAATATACCGTTCAATCATCAACATTTCACAGTTAAACTCAGCAATATCAAGGATCATCAGCTCCGATTTTCCACAAATCCGACTTGCATACAGACCGATCGCAACCATCAAACAGCTACTACCCCCCATCAATGATCCAGTACCATCCACGCAACGATCTTGCGTCATCTACAGCATTCCAAGTAATGATTGCCAGATGTGATACATAGGAATGACCAGGAACCAACTAAAAACACGGCTCAGCGGACACAAATCCAATATAAACATGTATGCCAGCCTAATTGAAAACCGATCTGCCCACTGTACACAGAAAACGACATCGCAGCGCTAAGTGAAAAAACAGCACTCATTCAACATGCCATCCAACTACACAATTTCGATCTAACCCGAACGACGATATTAGACTACACCCAACGAGCCACAGCTTTGCCAATACTGGACGACAAACACCGTCAATCATCGTACAGACGTAACCAGCTGAGTACCACTTACGCTGGGTTACTCCACACCATCAAAAACACCATTTCGCAATGAAACAGAGTGAGAAGAGAACAAATCCCATAATTGTCAAAGCTAGTACTCAAAACTTAACGAAACAAATTGCAGATAGGTATACAGTATAGAAAGTGAAGTGCGGTACGGCAGTGATTAGTGCACATTAGTTCGAAACAAAAAAAATTAAACAAGTAAAAATTTAATTATTGTAAGTTTTTCAAATTAGTTTAAAAATTCAATCAATTAAGATGCAAGATCCACTCAACAATGCTATTCCACAGAAAACAAACACTTTGACCAAAAAACGATAATCTAGTGAGTCCCCATTACATTGTTCTTCAAAAAATAGTTTTATAATAAATGTTTTTAATAGTTTCCCTTGAAAAAGGCCAAAACCCCTGGCCGAAATGCCGGGCAGTAGAAAACACCCGTTTTGGAATCCGTTACAGACTGCGTAGCCGAAACCCAACCCAGAAGTTAAAAATTTCCAGTCGTACTATACTTGAAATAAATAAATAAAAATAAAACAGTCAGAGAGCTGGAATTTCCCTTGTTAATTATTTAATTCATTTTAACCGCAGTCAGGTTAAAAACTTAATATTTTTTGAAAAAGCACATGCTTTATATAATATGCGTGTAAAGTGGGAAATTTATAGGAAGTTCGGCTGAGGTGAAAAGCATATCACCCAATGCCGTATTTGCCAACGTTATGACCATGGTTCAAAATTCTGTAAAATGGATCAAAAATGCCTTATTTGTGGAAACTCTTCTCACAAAAAGGACACGTAACGGCAACCATATGTCAAAATTTTATCAATGCCCAGTCCTTTTAGCAATTGTTAAGGCAAGGTAAACAAAATTCAATTTTCCAATCAAAACAAACTTTAAAACAAAATTCTCCAAGCGTACCAGTACCACTCACTTCTTCTACTTCTTTGCATACTCGTTTAACATATGCACAGGTTACAGGTAGTTCGAACATTCTACCGCCTAATGTTGGTACCGTCTGCCGGGGTGCCAAAAGAGGATACATTTTTGTTCCTTAGCTTGTGATGTACACATATGGGCAATGAGTTCACGTCAATGCAAACTTGAATGTTTAGTTAACGACAACCGCAAATATGATCAAGTTACAATAAACTCTAATTTTGCTAAAATTAAATGAACTTTGGCCTAGTCTCACCTCTTCTATGGGGTGAGATTGTGCCAGAAACAAAAAGTTGAATTTAATACCTTTAAAATTGACAGTAGTGTATCTACGAATAATTCGCATGAATAACATGATAAAACAGTAAGTATAGGGACGACCATTAACAACGTGGACTATCAGGGGCTGTAGGGGGTTGACCAGAAACTACGTTTCATATGAATTATGGAAAAATGTATGACTAGATCAAATCGATATCTGGAGTAACCAGTTATGAGAACGTGGCTTATGGACAGTCTCTATACACATAGTGGCGTCTCCAGGTAGCTTAGAAAGGGAAAACGTTAGACATAAAGCCTGAGAAGACTTCTCGTTTCAATTATTATGTGTCATTGACCACTATATATTTCATTGGAGATCTCAAAACCGCTGGAAACGTACCCACAATCCTCCTTCCTCGCTTTAAAAGTCATCAGTTTATATAGAATAGGTGTAAAAAATTTTGTTACATTCCATAAGCAATATCAGTCATTGTAAATTGCCATCTAACAGTTGTTAGCTTACTGTTCTCAAGCTTTAAATCATTATTTCAAATAATAATATAGCTAGAAAACACACCCTATGTAGAAAATGAAAATACACATATTACCTCTGTTAATATTGCTACCGAAAATATTTTTTGTAATGCCAACTGCCTGAGGCCTATTACGGCAGGTAAACGTTCTTTTCTGCAACAGGCAATGTTCGATCCATGTTGCAGGCAAAATCCATGTTCGAAGCCATTGAAATTGGAACAAATTTTTCAATAAGAATTGTTTCTAATTTAAAATTTAGCAGTGATTTTTTTTCCTTGTAGGAGCCTATGACCACTGCTACCATTAGTTAGATATATTGTGGTATACTCCGCGTTACTTTATATGCATTGTCAGTTCGTTCCATCACTATGGATATCAGTGATAGTCGCCCCCAAACTTTGCATTTCACCCCAAGAAGGTATGGCTTCTATGATGAAGTTCCTTACCTTCGTTAGTTCAGCAGACCATATATCGTTAGGCATGAGGACACCTTTTCCAAGAATACGCAGTCTTCGCTGAATCAATGCGCTGCATTGGCATAGTAGGTGTTCCGAGGTTTCTACTTCAGAATTACAGAAACGACATATTTCATCTGTCAGTTCAAATTCAAATTTGAATTATGAACACTCTCAAACTGCTGAGCAAGTCTTTGAGCCTTTTGTTCATTGGATACAAGAAAACGTTCACCATCTTTTAAAACTGGAATAGGCTTTGATGGTTTCTTAAGAATCTTCGACAGCTTCCAAACGGGTTTTGAATATGGTTTCAATTTTTCAACTTTAGTCTCAAAATTTTGATTTCTCAGAAGAGTAAATCTATGTTTAATCTCTTACTGTAAATCTTTATAAATGGTTTTAGAAACAGGGTCACGAGAACGTTGGTATTGATGTCTGCGGACATTTTTCAGACGAATTAGAAGTTGAAGATTTTCGTCAATTATTGGTGAATCAAATTTCACTTGAGCCTTTGGAACAGAATAATTCCTGGCATCAAAAATTGCACATTTTATTGCTTCCAAAGCGGAATCAATATTCACTTCGTTTTGCAGATCAAGCTCATTATTGAAATTTCACTCAATATGAGTTTTGTACCTTTCCCAATCAGCCTTGTTATAATTAAATAATCACAGGAGGGTTGTGTGCAAAGCCACGACCGCAAGGATGAAGTAGAATACTTTTACAAGAAAACCCAGCTGCTTGCGTGTCAGTCATTTTTTAATTTGTTGTTCAATTCAATATCGGATAAGATACCGATCACATCTTGGCTTTATCACTGACAGTGCGAATAGAGTATTTCTTGTGATAAAAAAAAACAGTGAAAAGCTGATTTAACACTCAAAACCAGGGCTTTGAAAAATCCATTTCTATAAAGACGCTTGAACGTTTTCTCGGTCAGTTACAAGCTTTCCTTTTTGTGCGATCCTTCGCTCAATTTCAACTTGTACCTGCAGCACGTTCAATTTTAACGAACGGTTCAAAGCAGAGCGAATAAGAAACGAGCTGCGTGAAACGTTGCTTTCCGCAAAAGGACCGCCGCTTCGGCGTTCAAGTCCGCCGTACAATCTTTTGTCGGCAGTCACGTACCATTTTTCGTTTGCGTTCATGATCGACCGAAAAAACAGTCAATCAGTTTGAAGCATTCTTACGTTTGAGGCTCATGTGCTGGTGGTATGCTGTTGCACCTACAGTGCCAATTTTTACTAACCGGGACCTCATTCGTAATGAATTAACCGACGCTTACTTCAATCATCTGCGTCGAATATCGCTTAGCAGTAGAGTTTGTGAGTGATATTCAGTATAGTCATCGATCAAGCCAGGTGGTAATGGCTTTATGAATAAGATAGTTTTTCTCACAACATCGGCGGGGAAGAAGATAGGGTAGAATAGGGCTAGTTGGTTACGGAGTTAGTTGGTCAATGAGGATAACATCAAACCAACGCATCGAAAAAACTGTGTTTTTTTCACATATCATTTATATAAAAAAAATTGTGTTATATGGGTGATATAATCAGATAAGCAAAGAAACTAAATGACAAAACAAAGTGCAGTTATGCAAATTGTGATTTTAAAAAATGTTTATCGTTGTCCGTCGGTTTTTAAATAAAGAATAATAAACACTAGAGATGGTCGGGTACGGGTATTTTTACCCGATACCCGTATCCGACCCGTACCCGACGGGTTCGGGTCGGGTTTCGGGTAACGTAAAAAAATATTTTCGGGTTTGGGTCGGGTACGGGTAATTTAAAAACCAAGGCTCGGGTCGGGTACGGGTTTAAAAAATTCTCAACTGGTCGGGTTCGGGTCGGGTACGGGTAATTCGATTTTCGTGCATTATGAGAATTTAATTATTAACTTTTCAAACCAAGGTGTTTTAGCATAGTCTTGGTTTGGGAGGAAGAAACGGATACGAAGCTGTGGGAAAGTCAAATGAATCAGAATGAGTTGTCAATTTGAACCAGGAGAAAAAAGTATCTTTTAGTAGCTGTTCGCAACACTTCAGAACTGAGCCCATAGCGGCGCGCGATTGTTCTATGACAGAAGTGCAGTCCTTGCTCTCGGACAAATTGATCGGGATCGACTGACAGCTCTAACTGTTTGATTGTGTGGTACGCGATCAGAAGCGAAACGTGGTAGAAGACTTGTAAGTGCTTATGATGTAAAATTGCCACGAATTTAATTAAATTTTGTTCTAATGTTAACAGGTGAAGGGATAGTATAAATTAAATGCTTAGTTAGAAGTATCGGGATAGTAAGAGAATAGCTAAAAAAGGAAGTTTGAGTGAGTAGAAGGAGTAAGAAGAAAAAACACTGAATGTAAGTAGGTTAGAATAAAACTAAAACTTGTCAGCCTGATTGGAATAAAATCTTACAGCTTTGAAGCTGCATAATACTTTGCTGCTAACTAAACAGTGTTTATTCTCACTCGAACAAACTTCAAAGATTCAGTCGTGCTATCACGAATTGTTCCCGCCGTTATAACGAGTGTCGAAGCAATGGATGGAACCGGACAGTGCATTAGATGTGATCAACAAGATTCCGCTGACAATATGGTCGGCTGCGACTCTTGCTCAGCTTGGGCACATTTCGGGTGCGTGGGCGTAAGCGATTCTATTGCCAACCCAGATCGAAGCTGGAAATGCGACAACTGTAAAGACGACGCAGTCAGTCGTCACTCAGTTCGCATACAAGCAGTCGGTCAAGACAAGCAGAGATTCATCTTCAGTTAATGGAAGAACAACGTCAGTTGCGACTTAAACTCCAGGCAGAGGAGGATGTGATCCGCAGAAAGCGGATTGCAGAAGAAGACGAGATGCGAAAGCAACGAGCGTTAGAAGAAGAAAGATACCTGCGGGAAAAAGCAGAGTTGTTGATGATTACGGAAGGCAGTGAAAATGGTAGTAGAAAAAGTAGGATTTTTAGTCGAGTATCCCGCGACAGGCTACAGCCCTGGTTGATAAATAATCCACCCGCAGTGCAAACATTACCATCAAGTAGAGCAACCCAACAGCCGACGGTTCAGAATGCTGGCTCTAGTGCTGCGGCACAGCCTACAACCTCGCAGGTTTGCTCTCCGTTAGTTCCACAATCCAGCTCTACACCACGAACAAACCAGGTAAAACAAATAGTCTCCAACGGTATAGGTTATCCAACAGTTATAACTCGGTCGGCATCTTTACCGGCGATTGTTACCGCGCCGGACCCACCAACCACACACTCATCAGAAGTTTTAACGTCGTTGGGCAAATCACCCGTCCTGTCGAAACCATCACCGAGTGTACCAGTATCAGTATCATCAGGGACATTAAGTGTTCTTTCAAATGATCTAATGAACATTAGTAATAATATAGATTTAAGTAAAATCATTGCACCAATAGCTAGTACTGTTAGTTTGCAAGCTCCGGTGCTCCCTAACCATACCATAGTAGCACCAATAGTAGCACACATTAAATCAACCACAGTCGAGCTACTACCCCGTACACACGGGTATTTCTCCAAGTGTACCGCGATGCACCAGTAATGTTATCAATGCTCCCCTGGTTCGATCAGTACCACCAGCAAACATGTCGTGGAGTATAAGCCCAGGGAATACAATACCTAATTGTACAATGTCCTATGCCTATGCCCTTTTTACAACGGTCCACAGTACCCCGCGGGACTGCCACCCCAAGTTTCAAGTTCCATGACCGATCACGCAACACCGCGAATTTCTAGCTCTATTTCAACGCAGTCAATCACTAGTACGGCTTTACCACAGTGGAATCCAACGGGTCACTCAGCTGGTGATATTTCCACTTACCCACACTTGTACACTCAGCCTAGAATGAGCTCTTTGTCGCCACAAATATTCAGCAAGTGTTACCGGGACCTAGCGCAGCGCAGCTAGCCGCCCGTCAAGTTATTCCAAAAGAACTACCAATATACTCCGGTGATCCGCGCGAATGGCCACTTTTTTATAGCTCCTTTAAAAACAGTACAGAGACATGCGGTTTTACAAATGCAAAAAATCTATCACGATTGCAGAGATGCTTGAGAGGGCCAGCGTTGGACTCAGTCAAAAGTCGCCTGCTTATTCCTGACTCTGTGCCGTCGGTTTTGGAAACGTTACAACAACTGTATGGCAGGCCGGAAATTCTCGTTCATACAGTACTGCAAAAAATGCGGGCTGTTCCTCCACCGAAGATCGACAATTTGTTTACACTTATTACCTTTGGTCTAGCGGTTCGAGAAGCCGTGGACTATATGATCATGTCAAGGCTACAAAAACACTTGTGTAATCCAATGCTTCTGCAGGAGCTTGTAGATAAAATGCCTCCACAGCTGAAGATGGAGTGGTCGGTATACAAAAGATCGAAACCAATAGTCAACCTGGCGACATTTGGAGAGTTCATGTCCGGTTTAGTTCAAACTGCGTCCGATGTAACAATGCCAGACACCATGGGCGGGTTTGCCCTCAAGAATCGTGATAAACAAAAATTGTGCTTACATGCCTGTGCAACAGCAGAAAATTAAGCGGATCCCAGAGAACCAGATGCCCATGAAAAACGCTGCTGTTACTGCACACAATTAGACCATATAATAACGAGCTGCCCCGAGTTCAAGGCACTAAACGTTGACAAAAGATGGAAGGCCGTAAAACAGAGAAGCCTTTGTAAGATGTGTCTTATAACTCACAAGAAGTGGCCTTGTCGATCGGTTAAAGAATGTGGTGTGCCAGGATGTCGTATTCGCCATAATGAACTTCTGCACTCTGGTTACCCCAGCGATGACACTTGGTGATCCACATCGTCTAAATTTGAAGCGATCACATCCGACATTTCACATCAAAACCATCATGGATCCATTTCATATTCACTGTTCCGATACCTCCCAGTTACCATTCACGCGAACGGTCAACAGATAAAAATTTTTGCATTTCTGGATGACGGTTCCTCTGCCACTCTCATCGAAGACAGCATCATTGCTGAGTTGGGAATCACAGGTTCTACCGAATCACTTCTGCTCAGTTGGACTGGTGATATTACGCGTGAGGAGATAAAGTCAAAACGAATCACAATAGCAGTCTCAGGGTCGGCACACAAAAAACAGTTTAAACTTGAAAACGTGCGCACAGTTGGAGCGCTCAAACTACCACCGCAAACGTTGCAATACAGAGACTTAACAGCAAATTATCCACATTTGAAAGGTCTTCCGATCCGCAGCTATGTAGATGTCGTTCCAAAGATGATAATTGGTTTGGAGTATGCTCGCCTCTTATCAATGCTAAAAATACGAGAGGGTAGAAGCAATGATCCAATCGCAGCCAAGACATGTTTGGGATGGTGTATCTTTGGTAAATCTTCGGAAAGATCGGTTTCAGTAGAACGGATAAATATTCACGAAGACATTAGCAATCTGGACTGACATGAGCAAATGCGACAATTCTTTTCAGTCGAAGAAGCCACAGTATCAAAGGGACTCGAGCCGAAAGGATGAAAAACAAGCTCAAAAGACGCTCAAAGAAACCACCAAACGAATCGGTGAGCGGTACGAGACAGGTTTACTCTGGAAACTAGAAAATCCAATGATGCCCGATAACTATCAAATGGCTTTTCGGAGATTAATATCCTTAGAAAAAAGGTTGACTAAGGATCCAGATCTGTATAAGAATGTTCAAGAGTAGATCGCTCTCTATGAACAGAAAGGATACGCGCATCGTATAACTGAGTTCGAACTGAAAACCACGAAATCAGGAAAGTACTGGTATTTACCATTAGGAGTAGTGCAGAATCCAAAGAAACCGGGAAAAGTCCGGTTGATTTGGGATGCGGCAGCTCGAGCGAGCGGAGTTTCCTTTAACGATATGCTACTTAAGGGACCCGACATGCTATCAGCTCTTCCAGCTATCTTGAGGCGCTTCCGAATGCGGAACGTTGCAGTGTGTGGAGATATACGTGAAATGTTTCACCAGATTCGCATACGGGATCAAGACAAACAATTCCAGCGTTTTCTGTGGCGGGACTCACCAACGGATACACCTCGCATCTATGTGATGGACGTTGCCACGTTTGTAGCGACATGCTCACCATGCTCTGCGCAATACATCAAAAATGAAAACGCTCGAGCATGGAAAGATACACACCCAAAAGCGTCAGAAGCAATCATCAAGGCGCATTACGTTGACGATTTACTAGACAGTGTTGATACGGAGGAGGAAGCGGTGCAATTAGTACGCGAGGTGCAGTTCGTCCACCAGCAGGCTGGATTTGAAATTCGAAATTTCTCATCCAACTCACGAAAAGTGTTGGAATGTCTGGGAGAAAGCAATGAATCACAGAATAAACCGATGAATTTGGAGAAACCTAAGCATGTAGAAAGAGTACTCGGACTGATATGGCAGCCGTCGCAAGATGTATTTACTTTCGATATCGAAAGTCACACGGACATCCGAAAACTCGTGGAGAGCGGGCTCGTGCCAACGAAACGCCAGGTGTTGAGAACAATCATGTCTCTGTTCGATCCTTTAAGATTTTTAGCTCATTTCATTATAAACGGGAAAATTTTGATGCAAAACGTTTGGAGATCTGGTACCAATTGGGACGAGTGCATTACCGACGAACTACTTGTTGAATGGCGTCGATAAGCGACGAGGAAATTTTTTCTCTCTCTAGCAGGATTTCCATTCACGTGCGACGCGACCATCCACATTTTCATGTGCTAACGTTGTACTAACACTCCACATGCCACAGTCTTCTTGCAAAATTTCAGTCGGACTTCGAAAAGTGGTGCCTCGAAGCGGTCAAAGTTTCACTTTTTCGGCCGATAAAAAATGCACAGGTAGTTCGTAAAATGTTCGATATTGAAAAAAATGGTCTTAGAAATGCATGAAACGTCGAGATCTGTCATAATCTCCTAAACTAATTATCTTAAACTTTTTTTGTAAAAATCAATCCGTTCCATGCAGCAACCATTTTCTCAGTCTTGTTGTTAGCGATGGTGCCAAGTCATGTTTTGATGCAGTAGACTTTTTCCAGTGTCGTGCAAGAAATTTTCAACTTCTTTTCTGCTTCAACTCATCGTTCAAAAAACACATTACTTCTCTTACGGTAAAGCCTCTGAGTGGAACGCGTTGGAAAAGTCGAATTGATGCTGTCACTTCCTTGAGGTTTAATATAGGAGAAATTTATTATGCCCTATATGAAGCAATCGAGGATCTGAAGCAAGATGCGTTTGCAAGAAATACTGCAAAAAGCGTAGCAAAAAAAATTAAAAAAAAATCAAATTCTTATGCAGTTTAGTAGCTTGGCATTCAATTTTGTTCAAAATCAATTTAGTGAGTAAGTACCTTCGAAACATAAATAGCAGTCTCGAAAACACTATAGACTTGAGAGGCAGCGTTTAAAACTTTTTGAAAAATATGAGAAATGAAGGTTTGAATAGCGTCGTTACTGATGCTAAAGAACGTGCCGACATTTTAGAAGTAAATCCGGAGTTTCAAACAGAAACACGAATTCGGCCGAGAATGATAAAGAAACAGTTTGCATACGAACAGTCAGATGAACCAATTACATTGATAAAACTCTCTTTCAAAGTGAATTTCTTCTATTCTGTATTGGATGTAGCTATTGCATCGTTCGATGACCGATCCCAATTAATGAAAAATCACAGTGACAATTTCAGCTTCTTGTATGATATTCACAGTTTAATGGGTTGTAGTACAGATCAGTTAGAGAAAAGTTGTCTACATTTACAGAAAATCCTCACACACAAGAAAGAGTGTGACATCGATGGACAGGAAATGCTCCAAGAACTTGTTATTTTATCACCTATGTTGCCAGCTGAGACGACTCCAATGAATGCGTTAAACTACATCACAAAAAATCATCTGATTGATACTTTTTCAAATGTTTTTGTATCTTTGAGAATTTAACTCACTTTACCCATTAGTGTAACAAGTGGTGTTCTTTGAGCTCCTGGAAAAGACATACAATGAAAGCGCAGGAGACACATCCACAGTTCGATCAGCACTACAGCGCGAGAAGTGTTGGGTACAACTGCGGCAGCTGCGTCCAATGAGTGGTTTGACGCTGAGTGCCAGCGAGTAACGGAGGAGAAGAACCGCGCCAGGGGTCACATGTTGGCCACGGCTGTGACTCGTCAGAGCGTGGGTAGATATCGAGATGCTAGAGCCGGTGAAAATAGACTCCATCGCTGGAAGAAACGACAGCATTGGGAGCGTCTTCTTGCGGAGGCGGAAGGTTGCTTCTCCAGGCACGATGCGAGGAGCTTCTACAAGAAGGTCAACGGAATTAGGAATCGAAACGTGTCAGCTCCTGTCATGTGCAACGATAGGGAGGGGAACCTGATAACCGATAAAACAAAGGTGGCCAGGCGTTGGAAGGAACACTTCAGTGTGCTGTTGAACGGTGAGGGAAACAGTGGAATCGAAAGGAGCAGGATGACTATTGAGGATGATGGTCAAGCTGTGGATCCACCTTCCATGGACGAGGTGAAGAAAGCAGTGAAAGAACTGAGAAACTGCAAGGCAGCTGGAAAGGACGGCATTCCCGCCGAACTCTTCAAAGTCGGGAGCGAACAGCTGTATCGTGCCATCCATCGGATCATGCTAAGAGTGTGGTCTGATGAAGAATTGCCCTCGGACTGAATGGAGGGTCTCATATGCCCGATCTACAATAAAGGTCATCGCCTGGACTGTTGCAATTATCGGGGCATAACTCTTCTCAATACCGTGTACAAAATTCTCTCCCGCATCCTGTTCCACAGACTGAGGCCGTTGCAGGAGACCTTTGTTGGCGAGTACCAATGCGGTTTTCGAGGGGGACGCCCCACGACGGACCAAATGTTTACCTTGTGACAAATTCTCGATGAAATTTCGAGAATTCAACTTGCAGACGCACCATCTGTTCATAGACTTTAGGGCAGCGTACGATTCAGTTAAGAGAAATGAGTTATGGCGGATCATACTCGAACATGGCTTCCCAACAAAGCTGATTAAGCTGATACGTGCCACCCTTGAAGGTTCTACATCAAGCGTCAGGATAACCGGTGAGATATCGGACCCTTTCGTGACGTTAGATGGTGTGAAGCAGGGTGATGGGCTGTCGAACTTATTGTTGAACTTCGCATTGGAAGGTGCTATAAGGAGGGCTGGTGTGCAAAGAAGCGGCACCATCATTACGAAATCGCACATGCTTCTAGGTTTTGCGGATGATATCGACATTATTGGTATTAATCGTAGAGCAGTGGAAGAGGCCTTCGGACCTCTCAGGCGAGAAGCTGCGAGATTAGGGCTTGTCATAAACTCTGCCTAAACGAAATACATGGTGGCTGGCAGAGTGCGTGGTAGTCCGTCGGAGGTTGGTGCTGCGGTGGTGCTAGATGGGGAAACATTTGAAGTAGTCGACGAATTTATTTACCTGGGAACATTAGTGACATGTGACAACGAGGTTAGCCGTGAGATAAAAAGGCGGATAGCAGCCGCAAACAGGGCCTTTTACGGATTATGTAACCAGCTAAGGTACCGCAGTTTGCAAATCCGTACAAAACTTGCACTCTATAAAACAGTGATTCTTCCGGTGGCTCTCTACGGCCATGAATCATGGACGCTGAAAGAGGCTGATCGGCGAGCTCTTGGTGTTTTCGAGCGTAGGATTTTGCGTTCAATCCTTGGCGGCAAACTAGAAAATGGTGTTTGGCGCAGACGCATGAACCATGAAGTGTACCAGGCATACAAATCGGCGGATATAGTCATGCGGATAAAACACGGCAGGCTTCAGTGGGCTGGGCATGTAGCGAGAATGCCGGATGAGCGTCAAGCGAAGGCTATATTTAGCAGGAATCCCGAAAGAGGTCGTCGACTTCGGGGTAGACCCCGCACTCGTTGGATGTGTGCTGTCGACGAGGATGCACGCGAAATAGGTGTTAGGGGCGATTGGAGGATAGCAGCCCAAGACCGAGTGACATGGCGACGTATTCTGGATTCGGCACTGGATTGATAATCGGTCTGTCGCCTTAAAAGTAAAGTAAAGCAAAGTAAGTAAGTAACAAGTGGCGAGAGAAGTTTCTCAAAATTAGAACTTATAAAGACGTAACTACGATCGACCATGTCGCAAGAACGTTTGTGTGGCTTGGTGATAATATCGATAGAAAGAAATTGATATGTCGGAAACGATAAAAAATTTGCAAAATTGAAAGCATGAAATGTTAATTTTTGAATTGTTAACACAACACATGCTGTCTAATCAAATTTTCGAGTCTATAGAAAATGCGTTTCATATTAAATAAAAACTTGAGAGGGGGCGGCAAAATCAGTCTTCGCCTGCAGCTCAAATCAGCCTTCGCCCGCCCCTGCTTATTGTGGATAATAGTACAAGAAGAAATTTATGGAGAGGAACGTAAAATACTACAGTGCATCAAAATTAACAAAACCGAAAACTCAAGATATTTGGCAAAATCCAGTCAGTTATATAAGCTTTCTCCATTTTTGGACGTTTACATGGTAATGAGGATGAACAGCAGAGCAGTGAACACAGGAGATAATCCCTTCCCAATGGCTCACCCCGTTATACTACCAAAGGGACATTATGTGGTATTTTTACTAGTTGATAGCTACCACCGTCGATTCCTTCACGGAAACAACGAAACCGTATGTAACGAGATAAGGCAAAGGTTTCAGATTTATTCTTTACGGCGTGTGGTAAAACAAGTATCACAGAGTTGTCAACATTGTCGCGTATACAAGGCTGTTCCAAAACAACCGATGATGGCACCTTTACCGGTGGAAAGGCTTACACCGTTTATTAAGCCATTTACACACACAGGAATCGACTATTTTGGACCGATTCTAGTAAAGCAGGGGCGTAGTCTGGCAAAACGGTGGATAGTTCTGTTCACATGTCTGACAATAAGGGCTGTATATCTAGAGGTGGCGCATGATCTATCAAAACAGTCATGTATTTTAGCTATTCGCAGATTTGTAGCGCGTAGAGGTTCCCCACAATCGTTCATATCCGACAATGGGACAAATTTTATTGGGGCAAGTAATATTTTGAAAGAGCAAATGAGAGAAATAAATGGAGAATGTGCGGTCACCTTCACCAACGCTCGGACTGCTTGGTTGTTTAACCCACCATCGGCACCCCACATGGGTGGATCATGGGAGCACCTGGTACGATCCGTAAAGACAGCAATGAAAGCTATAGCTGATCACCCTCACCATCCCAGTGACGAGGTACTAGAAACCATTGCTCTGGAGGCTGAATCAATGGTGAACAGTAGGCCCTTAACGTACATCCCGCTGGAAACGGAACAACAGGAAGCGTTAACCCCAAACCACTTTTTGCTCTATGGCCCTGATGGAATTAACCAACCAGCACAACAATTAAGATACGAGGGAGCGGCGCTTAGAGATAGCTGGAAGCTGGCTCAATACTTAGTTGATCAGTTTTGGAAGCGATGGATCAAAGAATACGTCTCTACTATAACCAGACGAACAAAGTTGTTTCATCCTGTGAAGCCCCTAGAACCTGGCGATTTGGTGGTGGTGATAGACGACAGTAGAAGGAATGGCTGGATTAGAGGACAAGTCGTGGAAGTAATAAAAGGAGTAAATGGACAAGTTAGGCGAGCATTGATTCAAGTAAGGGAGGGACTAATGTGGTGACCTACCGTGAAGCTAGCCTTGTTGAAAGTCCAAGATTGCAGGACTACACGGGCGGGGGAATGTTCGCAACACTTCAGAACTGAGCCCATAGCGGCGCGCGATTGTTCTATGACAGAAGTGCAGTCCGTGCTCTCGGACAAATAGATCGGGATTGACTGACAGCTCCAACTGTTTGATTGTGTGGTACGCGATCAGAAGCGAAACGTGGTAGAAGCCTTGTAAGTGCTTATGATGTAAAATTGTCACGAATTTAATTAAATTTTGTTCTAATGTTAACAGGTGAAGGGATAGTATAAATTAAATGCTTAGTTAGAAGTATCGGGATAGTAAGAGAATAGCTAAAAAAGGAAGTTTGAGTGAGTAGAAGGAGTAAGAAGAAAAAACACTGAATGTAAGTAGGTTAGAATAAAACTAAAACTTGTCAGCCTAATTGGAATAAAATCTTACAGCTTTGAAGCTGCATAATACTTTGCTGCTAGCTAAACAGTGTTTATTCTCACTCGAACAGGTATTGTAATAACTTGAAGGTATCGCCTTATTTGATAAAATATTCAACGCAAGCATTTTTTTGTATTCAGTGTGGTTAACCAAAATATTTTGGTTTATTTTTACGTAAAATAATAAATTGCATAAACTTTCAGTAATAATCCTGCCAGCGTATTTCGATTGTGAAACTTGCGCTTTCTGGATTTACGGTGCAAACCGGCTTTCTTTTGAAATTTGAGAAATTGCTTAACCAACTTCTGTTTTATGTAGCGACAATTTTATAGTTGCACCGGCAACGTCATCACTGTGGAAGGATGATTGCATTTTACTTGACTGTGGACTTATTCGAAAAATACTTATCACGATAACATTTAGACACGCAATAAAATTAATAATATTTTCTGAAACAAAATGTTTCTGTCCTTTGGTAAGCTACGAGTTTAGAGAGTTTGCCGATTTTTTTGAGGCATTTTTGTGATTAAAACGTGTTATATGTGAAATTATTACACGGGTATCAAAAAAACTGTCGTTTGGTAACAATTTAGAACTATACACTTCATCACGGTTGAATGTTGATTTTCGTTTCACAAAATAGTCAGGTATAAAATTGTAAAATTATTGCAACTCTGCGCTAGTCTGCGAAATCGTGTCAAATAAATATGTGAACAAAAACACGTCTGCGTAAATTTATATAAACTTAAAAATCCGAAGAAACCGACTAGAAAAATCGGTGTTTTACAGACGAATTTACACATTTAGTATTCCTGATGTTACTAAAAACTTAGTTCGAGTCATGCTCGGGCTACAGCAAAAAGATGGCACAGCAAAGTTACACGCTATCAAAAAACGACAAATGTCCGTTTCACCTGTTTCGACCGATTTTTAGTGTAGTATTCGTGTCTTCCTCCCAGGTCTTGGTTTGCACTATGATTAGAATGCCGCATGTACAGAAATATCTGTGTTATACCGAATTTTAGATTCCAGGTTGCTACGATGTGCACATAAAACTCGTCGTTTATTTTAAACTCTACCAGACATGAATTTCTCATCATTCTCCGTGTTGTTCTAGTAGGGTAAATTAGCATATAGTGGATCCCGATCAGTCGAAAATATCAGGATTATAACCAATCTTGATATATTGTAACGCACTGTTTTGCATCAACTTGCGTTCTAAACTTGGTCTCTATAATAGTTAAAATATCAAAATTTCTATCAAAATTACTTGCTAATTACAACAAATTATAGCAAGTTTTGTAAGGTTTTTGGCAGAAAAAGATCAGAATTAGTTAGAATGTATACTATTTTGTCAATTGAATAACAAGTTCTGTTATATATATGCTTTAGAAAAACATACTTTTGAACATTCAAGTGTATGATAACAGAATTTGTTATAATTCTGTACTTTTTATTATTCTGGCATATCAAGAATATTGCAGGCTTTGTTATTTCTATCAAGTTCAGATATATTTGTGATACCCGTTTGTAATAATCGTTCCCTTCCCTATAGTGGACCACCCGTCAGATTAATTCATTGTATGTGAAAATTCGAGTGATTTTCAGAAAACTTCCATCTGGAAACATCCAGCCAGTCTGCATCACAAACACAAATTAATAAATTAAAGGGGTCAACTATAGAGTAATTTATCCTGATCTTCTAATTGTTTCGATCTGGTTCATTATAAAGTTATTATGAATCTTTTAAAAAAAATTCTATTGAATTTTTATTGATCTCTCGAAAACGAAATAAAAATTTCCAGCATTTTATATGAATCATACGTATACATACAAAATAAATAATTGAAATCCTTGATCAATTTTAATATGAGTTAACTAACACGAAAAATGGAACCCAAATTCTCCGTACACAGTTATAAATAGATATTTTGCTGCGTGATAAATATGGTCAAATTTTTCAACATCAGACGAGCGGACGTACTCAGTGACAGGTGCTACGCTGGATTCAAGAAGATCCAATAGGTCGCCTGGAACTCTGGGTTCTTTAACATTCGTTCGTACCGGCAATTTCGGGGTATTTCTCTTTCGGGTACGGGTCGGGTACGAATAGTTGGGAAAAAATTTTCGGGTTCGGGTTGATCAGTTTTGGAAGCGATGGATCAAAGAATACGTCTCTACTATAACCAGACGAACAAAGTTGTTTCATCCTGTGAAGCCCCTAGAACCTGGCGATTTGGTGGTGGTGATAGACGACAGTAGAAGGAATGGCTGGATTAGAGGACAAGTCGTGGAAGTAATAAAAGGAGTAAATGGACAAGTTAGGCGAGCATTGATTCAAGTAAGGGAGGGACTAATGTGGTGACCTACCGTGAAGCTAGCCTTGTTGAAAGTCCAAGATTGCAGGACTACACGGGCGGGGGAATGTTCGCAACACTTCAGAACTGAGCCCATAGCGGCGCGCGATTGTTCTATGACAGAAGTGCAGTCCGTGCTCTCGGACAAATAGATCGGGATTGACTGACAGCTCCAACTGTTTGATTGTGTGGTACGCGATCAGAAGCGAAACGTGGTAGAAGCCTTGTAAGTGCTTATGATGTAAAATTGTCACGAATTTAATTAAATTTTGTTCTAATGTTAACAGGTGAAGGGATAGTATAAATTAAATGCTTAGTTAGAAGTATCGGGATAGTAAGAGAATAGCTAAAAAAGGAAGTTTGAGTGAGTAGAAGGAGTAAGAAGAAAAAACACTGAATGTAAGTAGGTTAGAATAAAACTAAAACTTGTCAGCCTAATTGGAATAAAATCTTACAGCTTTGAAGCTGCATAATACTTTGCTGCTAGCTAAACAGTGTTTATTCTCACTCGAACAGGTATTGTAATAACTTGAAGGTATCGCCTTATTTGATAAAATATTCAACGCAAGCATTTTTTTGTATTCAGTGTGGTTAACCAAAGTATTTTGGTTTATTTTTACGTAAAATAATAAATTGCATAAACTTTCAGTAATAATCCTGCCAGCGTATTTCGATTGTGAAACTTGCGCTTTCTGGATTTACGGTGCAAACCGGCTTTCTTTTGAAATTTGAGAAATTGCTTAACCAACTTCTGTTTTATGTAGCGACAATTTTATAGTTGCACCGGCAACGTCATCACTGTGGAAGGATGATTGCATTTTACTTGACTGTGGACTTATTCGAAAAATACTTATCACGATAACATTTAGACACGCAATAAAATTAATAATATTTTCTGAAACAAAATGTTTCTGTCCTTTGGTAAGCTACGAGTTTAGAGAGTTTGCCGATTTTTTTGAGGCATTTTTGTGATTAAAACGTGTTATATGTGAAATTATTACACGGGTATCAAAAAAACTGTCGTTTGGTAACAATTTAGAACTATACACTTCATCACGGTTGAATGTTGATTTTCGTTTCACAAAATAGTCAGGTATAAAATTGTAAAATTATTGCAACTCTGCGCTAGTCTGCGAAATCGTGTCAAATAAATATGTGAACAAAAACACGTCTGCGTAAATATATATAAACTTAAAAATCCGAAGAAACCGACTAGAAAAATCGGTGTTTTACAGACGAATTTACACATTTAGTATTCCTGATGTTACTAAAAACTTAGTTCGAGTCATGCTCGGGCTACAGCAAAAAGATGGCACAGCAAAGTTACACGCTATCAAAAAACGACAAATGTCCGTTTCATCTGTTTCGACCGATTTTTAGTGTAGTATTCGTGTCTTCCTCCCAGGTCTTGGTTTGCACTATGATTAGAATGCCGCATGTACAGAAATATCTGTGTTATACCGAATTTTAGATTCCAGGTTGCTACGATGTGCACATAAAACTCGTCGTTTATTTTAAACTCTACCAGACATGAATTTCTCATCATTCTCCGTGTTGTTCTAGTAGGGTAAATTAGCATATAGTGGATCCCGATCAGTCGAAAATATCAGGATTATAACCAATCTTGATATATTGTAACGCACAGTTTTGCATCAACTTGCGTTCTAAACTTGGTCTCTATAATAGTTAAAATATCAAAATTTCTATCAAAATTACTTGCTAATTACAACAAATTATAGCAAGTTTTGTAAGGTTTTTGGCAGAAAAAGATCAGAATTAGTTAGAATGTATACTATTTTGTCAATTGAATAACAAGTTCTGTTATATATATGCTTTAGAAAAACATACTTTTGAACATTCAAGTGTATGATAACAGAATTTGTTATAATTCTGTACTTTTTATTATTCTGGCATATCAAGAATATTGCAGGCTTTGTTATTTCTATCAAGTTCAGATATATTTGTGATACCCGTTTGTAATAATCGTTCCCTTCCCTATAGTGGACCACCCGTCAGATTAATTCATTGTATGTGAAAATTCGAGTGATTTTCAGAAAACTTCCATCTGGAAACATCCAGCCAGTCTGCATCACAAACACAAATTAATAAATTAAAGGGGTCAACTATAGAGTAATTTATCCTGATCTTCTAATTGTTTCGATCTGGTTCATTATAAAGTTATTATGAATCTTTTAAAAAAAATTCTATTGAATTTTTATTGATCTCTCGAAAACGAAATAAAAATTTCCAGCATTTTATATGAATCATACGTATACATACAAAATAAATAATTGAAATCCTTGATCAATTTTAATATGAGTTAACTAACACGAAAAATGGAACCCAAATTCTCCGTACACAGTTATAAATAGATATTTTGCTGCGTGATAAATATGGTCAAATTTTTCAACATCAGACGAGCGGACGTACTCAGTGACAGGTGCTACGCTGGATTCAAGAAGATCCAATAGGTCGCCTGGAACTCTGGGTTCTTTAACATTCGTTCGTACCGGCAATTTCGGGGTATTTCTCTTTCGGGTACGGGTCGGGTACGAATAGTTGGGAAAAAATTTTCGGGTTCGGGTCGGGTACGGGTATTTTAAACAAACACAACTTCGGGTTCGGGTCGGATACGGGTTTGAAAATTCTCGATTAGTTGGGTACGGGTCGGGTACGGGTAACAAATTTGCCATACCCGACCATCTCTAGTACTTACCCACACGGGACTGTCGGACAAAACCAAAAATAAAGTAATGTTTTTTTGTTCGAAACTTAAAATTGAGGTTACAAAGCTACAGCAATTAGCAATTTTTTAGTCTTAGATTATATCTATTTTGTATTTTGCATCAACCTGAAAGATTTTTATTTTCACCATTTTTTGATCGTTGATTATGGTTTCAATGGAAATCGACTTTTCGAAATTCGTTTACGATAGGGTTCTAAAGTTTTGTCTTCTCGTAAAAATTTCCCATATCAAAGTTGAGCTTAATCGGACTTCGGAAAGTAGAGCCTTAAAGCGGTAGAAGTTTCAGTTTTTTGATCGATGAAAAAAATGTTCGGGCTGGGTGTGTCTCTTGTGTGTTCTGGTGTAACCCGAGTCTCCCGGCGCAAAAGTTTTCATGTCCCTGGAAGTTAATTTATTTTTCGAACTATTCTGAGATAACATCAGATCTCGACATTTGATGCATCTCTAAGAGATTTTCCATCGGAAAAATTTCGGTTTTGAAAACTTCAATATCTACTTTTGTGCATTTTTTGTTGGTCAAAAAAGTAAGACTGTAAGTGAAATTTTGTGGTCCCGGTGGCTCTGTGGTTGGCGATGTCGGTCGGCTAGCTCTCCCACACGGTTGTGATATCGAGCTCGATTCCCGATCGAGTCGAGGATCTTTTCGAGCTGGAAATTTTCTATACTCAGCACTGGGGCATGGTGTATCGTTGTACTTGTGCCAAAATGTGCCAAAAACAATATCGATAACGAATTCCCTCAACTAATCTAGTTGATCGAGACCGCTATTAGCCCCAAGGCTAAGCGTGCGATATTGTTGTTGTAAGTGAAATTTCATCAGAAGTTCGATTAAGCTTAAATTTTGGATGGAGACTTCTTTTGGAGAAGACAAAACTGTTAAACCCTAACGTTTGCATTAAAAAATGCTCATAAATTGCCCATTTTTCATACATTTACCTTTACACACGCTGACGAAACTACCCACGCAGGATCAATCAAAGCAACCCATGAGTTAGCAGAAGAAATTTGACTCGAATTCTAACCGTGATGGCGGAAACAATAAAGCTACTCCGTTCAGAAGTAGGCGCGCTCAAAGAACGTTATCCCGCCGCGTTAAAAACGGATATCGTACGGAAAAGAGGCCGAATACGCCTGTTCTGATTTCTAAAATATTTTGGCACTAATGGACTACAATCAGAGCATCGAAAGAAAGCCCGGTTCCGGAGGACCGACGACCCTGTGGCTGACAATCAGCGAGAAGGGGATGTCAAAACCGCTCATCTTTCGCTCCGTACTGGCCGTGAGCGGGGACTACTCGAAGCAATCATTGGCGGAGATGGAGTGGCTGAAAATAGATGTGGATTTCAGGTCGGCCAACCCGCCCAATGTCCCCCAGCAGCGTTCATCCTGAGTTTTAAGGCAAACCAGAAGCGTAAGACCTACTTCAACAATTTTGCCGCGAAAATTGATAAATTAAACATAGAAAAAAATCAAAAACATGTCTACACGCATATTTTCGTCCACCATGGCGAATGTTTCAGTAAACTCCGAAAGGCCACTTGCAAGAACGTGTAGTTGGAAAATTCATCTAACTCAATTATTTGTCTGAGTTTTTTTTATCACCATCCGGAAAAAGTCCCTTTTTCAATGCAAAAATTACTACTGAACTAAAATCTAATTAAAGAATTATGTTCAGTAATAAGCTGCCTATAATCGCAAACCAGTCCCATATGGATTTTCATCGTTTTTGAGTTAAATATCAGATTCCATCTATTTCTTGCTCTACTATCGATTGAAGAGCATGAGCATGAGCATGAGCATGATTGACCGCCTGCGGTTGCTACTCCGTTATTGCCAGATCAGCTGTAATTACACAGAGAACCAACAGATGATGCTTGGGACCAACATGCATCCTCAATGTGTAAAAACTGGTGACCTTAATCTTTATATTAGGCAATACCAGCGCCGGCCGCATCCGAATGCAGGTCAAAAAAGGAATATGTATAGGAAAATGTTGACGTGACACTCGCTTATTGGAAGCCGAGAACACCTCTGCACTTCCACGAGAAATCACTGGGATGTTGGAGAAAGGGCAAGGTACACAGCAGAGTTCGTTTTGGTAAACGATGCGGTTTCGAGTGTCGGGTTCTTTAGAACAAGTATCGCGCGAACAGGTTCATTATATCCGCCACGATGTTCATAATGCGATTCGAACTTATTCAGTTTAACAATGTAACACCGCAACAATAAATCGTACGCAAGGATACTGGACCTTTGATCGAATTGGGACAACTTCAAATGATATGATATCTCCTCGCAAGGTGATCCTCTTTACACCGGAATCAATTGCACGATGTTGATCTATCTGTAGATAATTCGACCTCATGAAGGCATCGACGCAGAGTCTCTAGGGGTTCGGTCAACCGGACATTTTCTACCTAACAGATCGACCAACGACGTTTACTCTACTATCGATTGAAGAAACAAAAAAGCATGTTTTGTTTGAAAAAGTCAGAAAAAAATGTGAGGTCAAATTGTCCCATCTTAAAAATAATCGCATATCAGTCCCACCAATTGTTTTTCCTAAGTATGGTCATATTTTTACTTCAATCCATGTAACAAATATTTGGTGCTGTTTTTCAGGCTTTTTACTGTTAAAAATTCATCAAATAATTAATAAATGCAAGGTTGTTCAAAATAAATTCCACGCAAAAGTTAATTTTAAGTAGACACTGAAACTACGACATTTTCTGAAAGTTCGTTCCCGAAAGGTTATTGATTTTATCAATCAGAGGCATAATAGCCTTGAGAATTGCTGGTTTCTGTAAGGGGTTAATTTCTTGTGGATGATCTGCTCACTTTAAATGATCATTCAAGTTGAAATTGTCAGAGCTCAGAAGAAATCGTTGTAGTTGCGTTGCGAAAAACAGCTGTACGTCTTTTCATTGCCGTCGTCTTCCGTCAAGTCACTGTTGTAATGAAATTGAAAACTTCCCTTTCTCAACACCACTTTTTCAATATGCTAAATGCACGGGCTATTGCGGAATAATACGTATTGCATGTAATTCGAAAACATTGAAGACGTAAGAAAGGATATTATTCAGTAGCATATCCAAGACTTCAACCTCATGTTTTGCTTTTTCAACGACGACCTTAAAGTCGGGGTAAGTAATGGGTGAACGTTTCCGTCATTCTCCATGCAGCATATTTAGAATCTGTCTGCGACCATGAACGTATGCCCATATTCAAAATACTTGAGAAAAATATGACTACTCCTACACCGAGCGGTTGAAAGTGAGACTGGTATGCGATTATTTTGCTACTCGATGGCCAAAATAATCGCATATCAGTAACTTGCTTATTTTTCATTGTAATTTTCACGAAAAAGGCAATTCTTTAATGATGAACTTATGATTAAGGTCTGTTTCATTACATTATGTCGTAAAAATAGGAATAACCCACCCCAAACAGCTGAAATACCCAAAACAAGAAAAATATCTTCAAGCGCTGTTTTCTCAACAGGATGATTTTCTAGATGGGACTGATATGCGATTATAAGCAGTAAGTATGTAACACTACCCCTCGCGCCCCACATACGCCTTTGTTACCCATGAACCTTCCCTATTCCTTACCACCACCCACTCGGGAAAATAATGTGACGCCGGCCCTGGCTCTAGGCCAAAATCCAAGAAAAACGGTCAAGCTTTTTCGTCCGAAGCAATGCAAATGTTGCGAGTGGAATGTTCGTACACGGACAATGTTAATAATACTAGTGACTCTTTAGAGTGCTCAGATTGATAAACAAAACAGTGTTAACCCCGAACCTCACAAATCTTAAAACAATAATTATGTTTCATTCATAAAGGCTCAGTCATTTACTATAGAAAACAAACTACCATTAAATCTGAACTACGTCATCAGAAAAGTAACAAATCACTCAAAGGTGGGTTATTCCATGAAGTTTTTAGTCACAACTATTTATTATACTATATTTTCGAGCCATGATACGTTTCCAGTCCAAAAATCCTCAATAATTTGATCAGGTTTGATGTTCTAAGTGCACCCCTGTGCATCCTTTAAAAAATTGAGAATAAAGTTTGTTTTCTCGACATCAATGTTGTTCGAACCGGTTGTGTACATTCATACAGAAAATGCTCAGTTAGACGAACTGGGTCGAGTGGCATATGATATTCGGCCATTTGGGTCCCTTTTATGCCTTTGGTTTTGCCAGTGATTGCTATACCTTTTTACGAGGAAGCGTTCAAGAGGTAGTGTAATGAAAAATAAAATGATTCATGATTTCAAACATTTGAATCCTGAGCAAAACCGGGAACGTTAAACTAATACATCATTAAATTTGAATAATGTTGACGCTATAGCATATTTTGTTCAAAGCAGTTGGTTTTGAATAGTGTTTATGTTACGTTATTTTCCATATCTTTTGAACCACAAATTGGATTAATATGGAATAAATTACTTGAGCGGCGATCGGCGATTACATCAAGATAATGGACTTTCATTGTTCTTACAATTTGATTTATAATGATCAAAGTAAAAGTTTGAATTTAATAAAACAATTAAAATCCTAGCACTATCATTAGACTTTAAGAACGTAGAAATCGTTCCTGCCCTCTCTGAGAAAAATGAGAGAGTTTAAAAAATCTTCGGAGCACATTTCTTCTAAAAACTTTTGGGGCACATATTCAGTCATTTTTAGTCAATTTTGTCGATTCATTATTCAAGGGTTTCAAAAATGGCCCGTCATTTTGATACCAGTTTTGTTCAAATTAGTTGTGTAGTTTCTGAGATAATTAAATTTTATGACTGTCCCATTTTGATACAAAACGGACAAACTACAATAATCCAATAATTAATTTCACTTGAAATTCGAGGGGCAATAAGTCTTTGAATTAAAATTAATTTTAGTAAAATCGGTCCAGCAGTTCTGGACCATGCTGGCCTAACAAGCCAGTCGTCGGATCGATAGGATCGTAGCGCTAGCTCCGCAATTTTCCTGTACACATAACAGTTGGCTGCGAAGCCTGTGTATAATAAACAGAAGGTAGAGTTCCGATACGGAATATAGCACCAAGGCTTTGCTTTGCTTACCATCCATATGACACTAGTTTTGTAAAAATCGATCCGAGCATCTCTAAGAAAAATAAGTGAGTTTTCTCCGCATTAGAATTATTGTTCAATAAAAACAAAAATTTTGGACACATAAATTAGTTAAATGAGTATACTACCAATAGATATAATTAGCTATAGTGGTATTTTCATTAAAATGATTATTTTTTTTCTTCATCTTTAAAAATTAAAATGATTAGTTTTCCATCAAATATAAAAATGTCTACATCTCAGCCCCCCATAAGATATCAAGGTTCTTTTTATATAAATTTGTGTCGTGAATTCCGCGTTGCACTAAAAATTTCAGTTCGGTACTGACAAATTTGTTATATGTGTTTTGAAGGTGTTTATCTCAAAATTAGGAAAAAAATCCTGTTTTGCGATGATAAATGTGCTCTGTTTGACAAATAAATGAATGCAATGCTGAACAAAGCCATGCAAAATATCCAAAAATAACTCTGCAAAAATAAAAAAAAATAGGGCAACATATAAAAAACGAACATAATTTCACAAAGTACAAAAAGTGTTTTTTTAGTTTGAAAATGTATTTTTTTATGAATCAGATTTCCTGTGACTTTTGAACAGCATGTTCAATCTTAATGAATTTCATTATTCAAACGTTTGAGAGGCCGGCAATTCAAATTTTCCAAATCAGTTGCGTGATCGCTGAGATAATCGTGTTGCGTGATTGTTACATTTTAATACATAATACTCAACCCTCTAATGCTCAAGTTAATTTTTATACGGACTTCGAAAAAAAAAACATTATGAAACTTTATAAACATTTTTTAAGTATTGATTGAAGCTTTTTGGAGGTTTAACTGAAGACCGTCTAAAGGCGGCGCTGAGCACTAGAGGGTTGAACTAACAGTCAGATTACAATGAAATTCAATACTAAGATTGGGAAAATTGATTAAGCCATCTTTGAGCAAAACAAGTCAGGTGCGAGAACGTTACATACACACATACCGAAAATAATTTAGTTGAAAGAATGGGACATGAAAAAAAAAACACGTGGCGAATGGTAAATGAATACGTAACTTTATTTCGCGTATAGATCGTTATTCGAATACCATTCATCGTTTGGGGACACTTCAGGGAATTGCACTGCTATCATTATCAGACCGCGTTATTTAAATGAAGTAGGGAAGTCATAAAAGAATGCGTAATTCTCGAACTACCGTTGAAAATGTGTTGGATAAATCAACGCAGCATATAACATAACGGCATGATACCTTCTCGTTCCAACCTTTTACACAATACTTACGCTACCGTCGTTAGAAATGTTGAAATGCAAAAATTAAAAGGTGATTATTATTCACGTTTAGCCAAAGGAAGCGTCGTTTGTTGGTTGGGTACCATCCATACTTATGAATAAATCCGCCATAATTTAGCATGCACTGCGCAGCGTATGAAAAAAAAAGAAAAAAAAAATAGAAAAGAAGGATGTGGCAACAACTGCATTATGCAAGGCATATGAATAGCTTTGTGCTGTTGAAAGGCTTCGTCTCCATGTCAAGTATATCATTTTTTTTCAAGTGGTATCCACACTCATCCGTGAATATGCGCTTACGGTACATGAATTTTCTTTCGATTTTTTTATATAACTGCGAGAGAAATTGCACAGGATATCATTTGCATGGTGTAAGCATTATGATGGCGGCGCTACAGAAGACGCAGGAAGTAAAAACTGTTTTCTTCCTATCTTTGAAGTTAACATGATAAGTTTTCATACGACTAAAACAATTATATATAAAGTGTTTTTGGGATTCAATGAGACATTTTTTTCTACCAGTTTGTACAGTGCCTCCACAGTTATGGGTCAGCTACAATTATGGGTCACTTTTACGCAAATACGTTTAGTCTCAAGAAACTGAACAATTTTCATTGACAGTGGTATTTTTTGTAACTCACATGTAATCTCATTAATACGAATAAAATGATTTAAAGTTGAAAATGTCCCTAAAAATTATAACTGTGCTCAGTGCAATAAGTGAAGTGACCCACAATTGTGGTAATGTTACATTTTGCGGTGCACAATAGGGGATTTTAATTTGAAAAAATACCTGCTTTTTCTTATACTAATCGATAAGCGACCTTTAAGTAGACATTACGTAATTTGTCTTAGATCTCTACGAGTTTTCTTTGATTTTAAAATTGACAAATTTATATTTGTTTCAAATTTTCACTAGCTGGCAAGTAGTGCACATAATGACATTGCTGTTGCTGGCTTTTGGGGAATATAACCCTGATAGTAAGCAAAGTGACATTTCGCTGCTGGCTTGTGGAAAATATAACCCTGGTTTACGTTCCTGACAGGGATGCCAGATGTGAAGACATGTCTTAATATTGAAAACATTTGAGTGCGTGTGAATAAGTGGAAGCCTAATAGTCGGTTGATTAACCGCACTCGATTTAGTGTGTCACTGAATGTTTTGTAAACTTTGAACGGGGACCGTGTTTACAGATTTCCTATGAATAAAGACATTGTTTTGTGGAGTGTGAAGATATTTGAAAAATGACCTGGCCTCCCTGTGTCCTGATTTCTCGACGGTAGGGTATGTCTTAAAATCACTTACAGTTGTTAAAATTCGGCATCGATTTTTTCAGTAGTTTTGCTGTTTAAATTAAGAGAAATTAGTAGAATATATTTCTTTTGACATTTCTTATCAAAAGAAAAAATAATATACATACCCCTAAAACACCCTATTGGTCGGTGTTAAGTCAGACCGGACCAAGTCGCAAAATTGGAAAAAACGAGTTAATGATAGCATTGAATCAAGATTTACTCAAGCTACATCACACAACAACCAGAGTTGATTTATCTCTCAAATAGCAAAACTCATGGCATATTTTTTTTCCGAATGATCAAAGAAAAGCAATCATAGTGTGCAGTCAGAACGAACCAAGTGTTAGGTTATTGGCAACTACAACCCAGTCACGTGTTGGTAAAAATCAGCAAATAGACGAATATTCAAGCGATTTTTTGGATTTCTCTCTATAAGAGGATACTCTCTTCCATCATTCATCGGAATCATGTATGTTTTACACACAGAAATGTACTTGAATGTATTTTTTGACGAATTTTGTTATCGCTACGCTGACCATATATCACGCTTTATATAATTCAGACAGAGTGGACCATGTGCCAAGCAGAAAAAAGTTGTAATTACCGGAGTTATTTGCATTGGTTTGAAGTCAGCATAAGTTGATTTCCAGAATGGCCATTCTGTTTCGGACGCAATTTCAACATGGTATAAATCACCTTTAAAGTTTGATTTTTTGAAATATTTTTTATCTCCCAAGTACAGTTTTTTGTGTAGATGCGAAATATGCAAAAAACTCATTTTCGAAAAAAATGGTCTTTAGACCACTCTGGTTCGCAACGGCTCATATAACTAGAAAATGTTAGTCTTTAGTGTGAGTAACACAAAAATTTTCGTTTTTAAAAACAAGTTCCGATTATAATATTGATTCTGACCTCAAGAATAACGATTCTACCAAGGAATCATATCCTAAAATGGTTGATAAAAATGATAATAAAGTGAGAGAGGATGGTTGCGAAAACATTCATTGTGTTTGTTCAATTATATTTTATATAACTTGTATTATCTTTGGTGCTGGAGAAGCAAACAACAAAATTTTGAAACTTTTTATTTGTTCGATCGATTGGCTATAAATATTTTTTCAATTGATCAGTCACAATGAACCAACTCATTACATATCATTCTTTTGTTCAGTCAGAGTGGACCAACTTCACCTAGTCAGTTACGTTACCGATCATTGTCGAATTCATAACGCTGTTTTTTTTAATTGTCACTTTACACGATACAGTCAAAGAGTAACACTAGCTCATAATACCAAAATTACGCGGAAATATGGAGATCTTAAAAATTCACAGAGTAGTAAACTTCAAACTCGTTTTTCTCGAAATAACCAAAATGTCACTTGGTCCGGTCTGACTTAACACCGACCAATTGTGGGTCAGTCCATATTTTGACTATTTTTATTACTTTTACGTGATATTGCATCAAGACTGAATAAAAAAACTTGTTTTCAAGCTTTTACAACAATAAAATAACTTGCGATATTATAGGCTAAATGATATTGAATGCCAAAAGTGACCCATAATTGAGCTGTTGCGGAACAGACCATTTTTTTCGAAAATGAGTTTTTTGCATAAACCGAATCTACTCCAGAAACTGAAGTTGGAAGATTAAGAAAATTTCGAAAAATCGAACTTTAAAGCTGATTTATACCGTGTTGAAATTTCGTCCGAAACAGAATGGCCATTCTATTTCGGAACAGAGTGGTCTATGTACATAAATCAGTGTAATTCTATCATGTAACATGTAGCATATTATATGTGATAAGTAACATGTCAGTTGTTCTGTACATGTCACACGTAATATGTAACATGTTTCACGTAATGTAACACGAAATATTGTGAAAAATGAAAAATTATGTAATATGTAACATGTTGTGTTACATGTAATGTTACACGTGACATCTTACATGTGACATATGTCATATGCTATGTGTACCACATAACATGTGACGCTAGCCATTTTATACGAGTTACGAGTCATTTTCTTTGTCATTTACCAGGTTTGTATACATAGACCACTCTGTTCCGAAACGATTCAAGGATTCCAGTGAATATATATATGAAGTCAGAGTGGTCTATTTACATTGGTGAGAAAAAATCACCGATTTAGCAAAGAAACTGTTAATTTTATGTATCCCCATGTTAAACTACTTTATAACCTTTATATAAGAACATTTTGTTTGAAAGAATCCGTTGAACAGAATTTTATTCAAAGAACACGTTGACTGACTGTATAATTGGGACTGTATAATTCGTATTCAAAAAGATTTTTCATTATAGAAAGAAAACTTCTTATGATAGGTAGAGTTTATAACAAAAAATCGAAGTAAAAACATCCACCTCCGCGAGAGAAAATACATACAAACTTAAAAGGGAATCAAAAAAATTAAAATTAAATTATTAAAAAAAAAACAAATTAATCCACCTAGCGGTCAGACTTTTTCATTCGAACGTATTATTTGTTAAAATAAATTTCCACGAACACTTCAAATTCTGCAAAAAAAATCACAAGAAGGTTATATGCAAAGCCACGACCGCAAGGTTGAAGTAGAATCCTATACAAGAAAGATAACCTGGCTGCTTGCGTGTCAGTCATTTTTTCTAGTAAATAAACGTTGACCGTTCATTGGAAGTATTGTAATTTCTTTTTGTCTGATATTTTGAATGAAGTTCATTGGATATTTTTAAATTTTGTGCAAATGAGAAGTTGAAGTGCTGCCGAATTGTAATATGCACATTTAATACGACATCATTAAACGGGAACGGAACAAAGGCTACGGTTATGCAGAACGCGAATGCCGGCGCGATGCAATTCGCCTTACCGTGGTGAAATGTACAGCTCTTTTTAAGGCGAAGTAGAGCTATACATTTCAACAGATTTCGTCTTGCCGAATCGCATCGCGCCGTTATTTGCGTTCTGCATGACCGTAGCCAAACACTAAGCGACGCAAACACGTAATAATAGTCAGAGTATGCATGTAGATTAAGATAATTAACTTTGGATTATAGCGCAAAACGAGAAAGTATTAACTCTTCAAATAATCATTTGTGTTCTTCAAATTTCAGTTGTTCAATTTAATATCCGATGAAATGTTTGTTTATTATCTGATGGAGCTCTTATATAGGCCAAATGATGCATTCCCAATTTACTAGGTCCATAATTCTGCCGACTGTGCTTGGGAAAGCGCGGTATAACGACCAATCAGAGGTCGAATTTTGTGTTTTGACAAGGCTTAAGAGTTTTCAATAGTACAATAGTTCGAATGATAAAATTGCAATTTCATGCATTTGGTAGGAATCTTAGAAGATTTTCTAATCGATTGCTGCAAAAACGAAGGAAATCCATCGAAAACTAACCGATTTATTATCATTTGAAATTTTTCTCACTTTTTTCAGTTTTAGATTTTCATTTTACATCCCTATGTAGCCGAACTTCCTGAGAGAAGTATTCTAATTCAAAATTAAATCTTCATTAATTCATTTGTTGTCCTTATAAGGACAATTGTTCAATTTATCATTGATAGTGAGGACTAAGGCGCACGGTCAACACAATGAGAAAGGTGTTTTCACATTGAAAACTAGACACGGCTTTAATGAAGGAAGTGTTGGCAAATGCATCTACCACTAATACCACCGCTATCATACGAAAGCGCGTCGTTTCATGTGGGGAATATCAACAACGAAAAATGAAACATCGGCCTCAGGGAAGTACCGGCTGCATCTGCGTCTACCGCTGAGGCTGTCACTATACTGCTATTGGTACCAAAAGCTATTAACTCTTCAAATAAGTGTTTTATTTGTTCTCAAAAGAACAATTGTTCAATTCAAAATCGGATTTACGCAATCGCATCTCTGTAATATTACCGACAATAATATTCTTCTGAACAAAATGATACAACTTTCCCATTAGGCCTCTGCCATAATAGACGCGAACCGATTCGCTTGGCTGTAGGTTAATGTACAGCCATCAGTAGAGCTGTACATCAACCTACGGCCGAGCGAATCGGTTCGCGCCGCTTTTCGCGTCTACTATGGCAGAGGCCTTAGAGAAAGTTGCTGGCTGATGTATTCACTTCATGCAAGCCTGCTGCTGATGCTTCCCGCTACCACACTGAAATAGCATTTTAGTGAAGGGAGTGTCGTTGCATCAGCTGACCCTGCTACTATCGATGCTGATATACCCGCTGCAACAGCTACGCTATGCATAGCCATGCCACAGTTGTGGCCGCTATACGCTGGCCCAACTGCTGAGCAACTGCAACGCTATCCGTAGCCATGCCACAGTTGTGGCCGCCATTGGTATCCGCTGTACCTGCATATGCTGGCCCTGCTGCTATCGATGGTGAGATCCGCTGAAACTGCTACGCTTATTCGCAGTCAAGCCACAGTTGTGGCCGCTATCCTCTATCGATGGTACCCACTGCTCGCTCCCGCTGCTGCTAAGGGAGGACTGCTGTCGTCGCTGTTCAGAACTACTATGAGCGGCTTCGACTTTTTTTTTTTTGACTAAATTTCAATATATTTCTCCAGTGTTTTTTGATGGAACAATAATTTAACAGTGCAAGTGTTTTTGCTGTCTAAGCATTTCATCTTTAGTTGTGATTTTCTCTTCTTTTTTTTTAATTATTGTTGGTTATTGATTGGATTTTGGTAATTCTTTTGATGTTTTACATCGTGTTTTTTTAAATTTAAGAATTTTAAATATAACCTACCTACTTATAACTACTTAATCCTACCATGAACAATCTTAAAAGCTATAGTTCGCGAATAATCGCATGTTCCGAAGTGGAGCACCTCCCTCCATATCTCATACAGTAGCGGTCGAATTGCACAGCCAAGGTATCCAGGTTTGCAAGCTCATGTACCTCGCTTGTTCGCGTCCAGGGGGGTAGGTTCAAAATCATCTTCAAGATTTTGTTTTGCACGCGCTGGAGCCTCAGCCTGTGTGTCTGGGCACAGCCCTTCCAAACTGGTATTGCGTACTCCAACGTGGGGTAAATGATCTGTCTGTAGACAGCCATCTTATTCCTCTGGCACAATGTCGATGTCCTACAAATCAGGGGGTATAATGCCCTGATGAGGATGCTACATTTGTTCACAGTCTTATCGACATGTGCCCGAAAAATCAAATGACTTTCCAGAGACAGACCAAGATAAACCACCACGTTGGACCACTCTATGAGGGAGCCACCGAACCGTATCCTGCAATCGTCAGCAGGAACAAGCCTGGGCGATCTCGAATGTGGAAACAAGATGACCTGGGTCTTAGCCACATTGATCACAATTTTCCAGCTGGTGTAGTACTCCATCAGAGCACCCAGGCCTCCTTGCAGCCTGCGTGTCAGAGCGCGGATGATGCGACCCTTATACATGATCGCGGTATCATCCGCGAATTGGGACAACACTCCACCCCCCGGGAGAGGTGGGATGTCCGAGGTGTAAATGTTATACAGGAGTGGTCCCAAGATACTACCTTGGGGCACTCCTGCATCGATGTTGAGCTGCTCTGAGCACACATTGTGCAAAGAAACCCGAAAAGCTCTGTCCGAGAGATAACTTTTGACGATCTTTATCAAATATATCGGAAAATTGTGTCGATGTAGCTTGTACACCAGGCCATCATGCCACACATTGTCAAAAGCCTTTCCAATGTCCAAAAGCGCCATTGCTGTCGTCTTGGACACCGACTCGTTCCGCTGGATGATGTTCGTAACTCGATTGAGCTGATGGATGGTGGACCTGCCCTTGCGGAAACCAAACTGTTCCTCAGGGAGGACACCATTCTCATCGGTGAATGAAAGCAGGCGGCTCTGGATCGACTTTTCAAACAGCTTGGAGAGGGCAGAGAGTAGGCTGATTGGACGATAGCTCTTAGGAATAGAAGGATCTTTCCCCGGCTTCAGTACTGGGATGACTTTAGCTAACTTCCACATTGAAGGGAAGTAGCCAAGCTCCCAGCACCGGTTGAAAACACGTGCTACAAAAGCAAATGAGCCGTGGCTCAAGTGCTTGAGCTCGAGGTTAAATGTGTTATCAAAGCCGGGGGCCTTCATATTCCTAGATCCCTTCGCTAGACCGATGAGCTCATCCGCCGTCACTCGTGCTTCCTCTGGGACCAAACTGTTCGAATTGTCGACCATGGAAACTCCCTCAGAAACAGCCAGCTCGAAAGGGCTGACGATGTTTCGCCCCAGATTGTGTGACGACACGAACTGCTGCCCCAGCGCGTTTGCCTTTTCAACAGGTGTTATGAGTAGTTCACTCTCCCCGGACGGAACAAGCGGAGGGATGGGTTTTGGTCTCTTTTTCAAAATTTTGGTTAGAGACCAGAAAGGTTTTGAGTTTGGTGGAATCTGGCGGAGCTTTTGGCCAAACTCGCGGTTCCGCAGATCTTGAATACGTTCCTGGATAACCTTGGTCAGTCGGTTGCTCATGGTCTTCTTGGATCGGTCACCAGTTCGTTGGTACTGGCGCCGATAGATGTTGCGCAACCTTATGATGTGTTTAGTGGTGCTGTCGATATGGAGGGCGGTACTCACCTGAGTTTGCTGTACGGGGACTGCCGAGATACGTGCGACGGCAATCGCACGCTGGAGGGTGTCCAACGCCTGGTCGATCTCCGCTGGAGTGTTCAAGGGGTGGTCGGTGATGGTGTTCTCGTCGACGATACGCTGAAACCGGACCCAGTCGGCGCGATGGTAATCTCGCCTAGGCTGATTGGCCACCGACTCTGCAGTGGCACCCAAGGTAAGCACCACCGGATAGTGGTCCGACGAGAGCTCCTCGAACACCACTGGAACCTCGAAGATTGCCATGTTGGACAGGAATATGTCCAGAACAGAGTGAACCCCGGTCCGGTAGATTCTGGAAGGGCACTCCGGTGCCAAGATGTTGTAGTGCCCGGTCTCAAGGTCTTCCGCCAGGATGATGCCGTTCCGGTTTCGTCTTCGGTTGCCCCACACTTCGTGCCTAGCGTTCAGGTCTCCAGCAATGATGTACTTCGCTCGCCACCGAGTCAGCTTGGCCAGATCGTTTCGTAGTTTAGCAGCAGTACCGTCTCGGGTGGTGGTTTGCTTGGGACAGTACGCTGCGATGATGATGATTGGGCCGAGCGAGGTTTCAACTTCGACCCCGATGGCTTCGATAGTCTTAAGTTGGAAACTCGGCAGCAGGCGACGCTTGACGTTGCTCCTCACAGCAATAGCAACTCCTCTGCCCCCTGCACTGATCCTGTCTAGTCGTACCAGCTGGAAGCCCGGAAGAAAGAGGTTAATTTCCGGTTTCAGATGAGTCTCCGTAATGACGGCAATATCGACCTCCTTCTCGCCAAGGAAATCGAGAAGCTCAACGTGTTTGTTCCTAAGGGAACAAGCATTCCAATTCGCAATAACGAAGGGCTTATGGTCCATTGTTGGAGATTAGGGCGACGATTGCAGCAAGCTGCTGGCTGCGGGTTTTATATTTACGCTGGATTTCGAATGCAGCGGAGATGATTTTGACTAGTTCCTCTGTTGATAGTGGAGGGTCATCTTCAGTAGAACCAGCAAACGTCCCAGAGGTAACGCCAGCGTATGACAATCCAGGAGGCGGGGTGGGTCCTTGGTTCGAGAGAGCAGCAGCGGCGGCGAGACGGGGCTGCGCAGAAAATTTCGCAGCGGGGGTGCTACGATTCGGTTGGCTGTTATTCGGGAGCGGAAGCGGCTCCAACACGGGGACCACATGTCTGGTCCGGATCGGTGGAAACTGATCTGGTGTATGAGCCGGAGGAGGCTTCCGATGACGTCCGTTCTGGTTGGCTGTTGACGCTGCCTTACGAATGCCAATAAATTCCGCACGCTTCGGGCAGCTACGGCTGGTGGCACGATGGTTTTGGCCACAGTTGGCGCATTTAGGCTTGGAGTCATCAAGTTGAAGGCAGGTCGAAGAGCGATGCTCCCCAGCACACTTGTCGCAGCGCGGGATCATTCTGCAGTTTCGTGTACCATTGCCGAACCACAAACAGATGGTACACTGGGTTACGTCACGGTGTTGAGGACGATACGGTTCCCACTGGATGATGGTGTGGAACAGATGTTTGATATTACGCAGTGTACCGATAGACGTGCTTCTCTTAGTGGAGTGTACCAAGAACAGCTCATCTCGGAAGGGGTCGTCCTTGATGGTTTGGGATCGGCGATTCATCGGAAAAACCGCTTCCACTTTAAGGCCAACCTGCTCTAGCTCGGCTTTCACTGTCGATGCGGCCAAAGCAGGCAAACCACGCAGTACCACTTTCAGTGGCTTCGTTGCTGGGTTGTCATGCGTGTAGTAGGGCACCTGGTGGTGGCTAGCAGATCACTCACTTTGTTGTACTCCTCCCTGTTGGAGCACAGGATTTTGGTACCTTTGCTACATTTTTTGTAGAGAGGTTCCAGCGATAAATTGGCAAGCTCCGCTTGTAGCTTCAGCATATCCCGGAGGGGGGTAAATAGCGGGGGGACCCGCTCTTTTTTAGCGATGGGTTCGCTGTTACCATTTTCTACCGGCAGCAGTGCAAACTTGTTATTTTGCAGCAGCCGATTCGTTTCTGGGTCCGACGAACCGAGGGGCACGGCCTGCTTGCGTTTGTGTTTCGAACCGGTGGACGTTTCTGCAGCAGATGAACTTTGGCTGTCCATTGTCTTCTTCTTCTTTTTCACTTGATGGAAACCATCGGTCGACTGCTCCGCGCAGTCACTGTCGGATATATCCTCTAATGGAACAGGAAAGAGCCGCTTGTTGCCAGCCATGGAAGTACCCTTGGCGAGATCCAGAAGATACTCCAAGGTACTCGACGGAAAATCCAACGCGAAAAGAAACTTGCAAAATGGAATACGGAGAACGAACGTACTAAGCAGCGCAAAATTATATCGACTATACTGCTCAACACTCTAGCAGAGAATGATGATGATGATGAGCGGCTTCGACTAAAACAGGCTCTTAAATATGGATGAAAATAGGAATGAATTATTTTACGTACGTGGTGGAATAATATAACTTGAAAAATATGTGTGACTTCATTCTGGTTCAGAGCGATCATTTGATAAGCTCCACCTCTTTTTTCAGTTTCTAAAGTTTTTCCTCAGTTTCGTAGCACGGATGCACAAAAATGATTTCTTGCCGAACCGGACCGATAGCACTCTCATTGAAGCAACAAAATAACATGTTTTGTGTCGTGTTGTGCAGCTTGGTTGAAGAAAATGTTCCCGTCCCCATGTCGCATGTAAGCAGATTATTGCGTTCAGTAGACAGTAGATAGTGTATCCAGCGAATAAACACCGATGGTGTTCTCACACACGCAACGGTTTCCCGTAAAGCCCGTATCTTATTGCGGTTTGTAACATCAAGCGATTTCGTTTGCTCGCTGTTGCGTGTTGCATCATGTTGCAACTTGACAGCTGGGAGACGACGAAATTCTGTTTATGCTGATTGATTGAATCGACTTCATATTAGCTCTGCATAGTCGAACTAACTGCTTTTGTGAATGCGTACTAACAGGGCAGTTTATTATTCAATGTCGGTTATGCTGATCGCAGCCTTTGCGCTGCCCCTACAGTGGGGGGTTTACTAAATAAAGTGAAAATTAGACAACTACAACAGAATTTGATTGCATCCCGCACAGAATGTCTGCTTGTGTTGATGCCAGAAAATTATTAACCTTCAATTATAAAAAGCATGTTGCGGTTCAAAACCGGTTGCTAATTACAACCTTTGAGCTGCCCTAACATTGGGGGAACTAAGATACACGGACAACATGCACTGTGGAAGCATTGATCACAATTTTCCAGCTGGTGTAGTACTCCATCAGAGCACCCAGGCCTCCTTGCAGCCTGCGTGTCAGAGCGCGGATGATGCGACCCTTATACATGATCGCGGTATCATCCGCGAATTGGGACAACACTCCACCCCCCGGGAGAGGTGGGATGTCCGAGGTGTAAATGTTATACAGGAGTGGTCCCAAGATACTACCTTGGGGCACTCCTGCATCGATGTTGAGCTGCTCTGAGCACACATTGTGCAAAGAAACCCGAAAAGCTCTGTCCGAGAGATAACTTTTGACGATCTTTATCAAATATATCGGAAAATTGTGTCGATGTAGCTTGTACACCAGGCCATCATGCCACACATTGTCAAAAGCCTTTCCAATGTCCAAAAGCGCCATTGCTGTCGTCTTGGACACCGACTCGTTCCGCTGGATGATGTTCGTAACTCGATTGAGCTGATGGATGGTGGACCTGCCCTTGCGGAAACCAAACTGTTCCTCAGGGAGGACACCATTCTCATCGGTGAATGAAAGCAGGCGGCTCTGGATCGACTTTTCAAACAGCTTGGAGAGGGCAGAGAGTAGGCTGATTGGACGATAGCTCTTAGGAATAGAAGGATCTTTCCCCGGCTTCAGTACTGGGATGACTTTAGCTAACTTCCACATTGAAGGGAAGTAGCCAAGCTCCCAGCACCGGTTGAAAACACGTGCTACAAAAGCAAATGAGCCGTGGCTCAAGTGCTTGAGCTCGAGGTTAAATGTGTTATCAAAGCCGGGGGCCTTCATATTCCTAGATCCCTTCGCTAGACCGATGAGCTCATCCGCCGTCACTCGTGCTTCCTCTGGGACCAAACTGTTCGAATTGTCGACCATGGAAACTCCCTCAGAAACAGCCAGCTCGAAAGGGCTGACGATGTTTCGCCCCAGATTGTGTGACGACACGAACTGCTGCCCCAGCGCGTTTGCCTTTTCAACAGGTGTTATGAGTAGTTCACTCTCCCCGGACGGAACAAGCGGAGGGATGGGTTTTGGTCTCTTTTTCAAAATTTTGGTTAGAGACCAGAAAGGTTTTGAGTTTGGTGGAATCTGGCGGAGCTTTTGGCCAAACTCGCGGTTCCGCAGATCTTGAATACGTTCCTGGATAACCTTGGTCAGTCGGTTGCTCATGGTCTTCTTGGATCGGTCACCAGTTCGTTGGTACTGGCGCCGATAGATGTTGCGCAACCTTATGATGTGTTTAGTGGTGCTGTCGATATGGAGGGCGGTACTCACCTGAGTTTGCTGTACGGGGACTGCCGAGATACGTGCGACGGCAATCGCACGCTGGAGGGTGTCCAACGCCTGGTCGATCTCCGCTGGAGTGTTCAAGGGGTGGTCGGTGATGGTGTTCTCGTCGACGATACGCTGAAACCGGACCCAGTCGGCGCGATGGTAATCTCGCCTAGGCTGATTGGCCACCGACTCTGCAGTGGCACCCAAGGTAAGCACCACCGGATAGTGGTCCGACGAGAGCTCCTCGAACACCACTGGAACCTCGAAGATTGCCATGTTGGACAGGAATATGTCCAGAACAGAGTGAACCCCGGTCCGGTAGATTCTGGAAGGGCACTCCGGTGCCAAGATGTTGTAGTGCCCGGTCTCAAGGTCTTCCGCCAGGATGATGCCGTTCCGGTTTCGTCTTCGGTTGCCCCACACTTCGTGCCTAGCGTTCAGGTCTCCAGCAATGATGTACTTCGCTCGCCACCGAGTCAGCTTGGCCAGATCGTTTCGTAGTTTAGCAGCAGTACCGTCTCGGGTGGTGGTTTGCTTGGGACAGTACGCTGCGATGATGATGATTGGGCCGAGCGAGGTTTCAACTTCGACCCCGATGGCTTCGATAGTCTTAAGTTGGAAACTCGGCAGCAGGCGACGCTTGACGTTGCTCCTCACAGCAATAGCAACTCCTCTGCCCCCTGCACTGATCCTGTCTAGTCGTACCAGCTGGAAGCCCGGAAGAAAGAGGTTAATTTCCGGTTTCAGATGAGTCTCCGTAATGACGGCAATATCGACCTCCTTCTCGCCAAGGAAATCGAGAAGCTCAACGTGTTTGTTCCTAAGGGAACAAGCATTCCAATTCGCAATAACGAAGGGCTTATGGTCCATTGTTGGAGATTAGGGCGACGATTGCAGCAAGCTGCTGGCTGCGGGTTTTATATTTACGCTGGATTTCGAATGCAGCGGAGATGATTTTGACTAGTTCCTCTGTTGATAGTGGAGGGTCATCTTCAGTAGAACCAGCAAACGTCCCAGAGGTAACGCCAGCGTATGACAATCCAGGAGGCGGGGTGGGTCCTTGGTTCGAGAGAGCAGCAGCGGCGGCGAGACGGGGCTGCGCAGAAAATTTCGCAGCGGGGGTGCTACGATTCGGTTGGCTGTTATTCGGGAGCGGAAGCGGCTCCAACACGGGGACCACATGTCTGGTCCGGATCGGTGGAAACTGATCTGGTGTATGAGCCGGAGGAGGCTTCCGATGACGTCCGTTCTGGTTGGCTGTTGACGCTGCCTTACGAATGCCAATAAATTCCGCACGCTTCGGGCAGCTACGGCTGGTGGCACGATGGTTTTGGCCACAGTTGGCGCATTTAGGCTTGGAGTCATCAAGTTGAAGGCAGGTCGAAGAGCGATGCTCCCCAGCACACTTGTCGCAGCGCGGGATCATTCTGCAGTTTCGTGTACCATTGCCGAACCACAAACAGATGGTACACTGGGTTACGTCACGGTGTTGAGGACGATACGGTTCCCACTGGATGATGGTGTGGAACAGATGTTTGATATTACGCAGTGTACCGATAGACGTGCTTCTCTTAGTGGAGTGTACCAAGAACAGCTCATCTCGGAAGGGGTCGTCCTTGATGGTTTGGGATCGGCGATTCATCGGAAAAACCGCTTCCACTTTAAGGCCAACCTGCTCTAGCTCGGCTTTCACTGTCGATGCGGCCAAAGCAGGCAAACCACGCAGTACCACTTTCAGTGGCTTCGTTGCTGGGTTGTCATGCGTGTAGTAGGGCACCTGGTGGTGGCTAGCAGATCACTCACTTTGTTGTACTCCTCCCTGTTGGAGCACAGGATTTTGGTACCTTTGCTACATTTTTTGTAGAGAGGTTCCAGCGATAAATTGGCAAGCTCCGCTTGTAGCTTCAGCATATCCCGGAGGGGGGTAAATAGCGGGGGGACCCGCTCTTTTTTAGCGATGGGTTCGCTGTTACCATTTTCTACCGGCAGCAGTGCAAACTTGTTATTTTGCAGCAGCCGATTCGTTTCTGGGTCCGACGAACCGAGGGGCACGGCCTGCTTGCGTTTGTGTTTCGAACCGGTGGACGTTTCTGCAGCAGATGAACTTTGGCTGTCCATTGTCTTCTTCTTCTTTTTCACTTGATGGAAACCATCGGTCGACTGCTCCGCGCAGTCACTGTCGGATATATCCTCTAATGGAACAGGAAAGAGCCGCTTGTTGCCAGCCATGGAAGTACCCTTGGCGAGATCCAGAAGATACTCCAAGGTACTCGACGGAAAATCCAACGCGAAAAGAAACTTGCAAAATGGAATACGGAGAACGAACGTACTAAGCAGCGCAAAATTATATCGACTATACTGCTCAACACTCTAGCAGAGAATGATGATGATGATGAGCGGCTTCGACTAAAACAGGCTCTTAAATATGGATGAAAATAGGAATGAATTATTTTACGTACGTGGTGGAATAATATAACTTGAAAAATATGTGTGACTTCATTCTGGTTCAGAGCGATCATTTGATAAGCTCCACCTCTTTTTTCAGTTTCTAAAGTTTTTCCTCAGTTTCGTAGCACGGATGCACAAAAATGATTTCTTGCCGAACCGGACCGATAGCACTCTCATTGAAGCAACAAAATAACATGTTTTGTGTCGTGTTGTGCAGCTTGGTTGAAGAAAATGTTCCCGTCCCCATGTCGCATGTAAGCAGATTATTGCGTTCAGTAGACAGTAGATAGTGTATCCAGCGAATAAACACCGATGGTGTTCTCACACACGCAACGGTTTCCCGTAAAGCCCGTATCTTATTGCGGTTTGTAACATCAAGCGATTTCGTTTGCTCGCTGTTGCGTGTTGCATCATGTTGCAACTTGACAGCTGGGAGACGACGAAATTCTGTTTATGCTGATTGATTGAATCGACTTCATATTAGCTCTGCATAGTCGAACTAACTGCTTTTGTGAATGCGTACTAACAGGGCAGTTTATTATTCAATGTCGGTTATGCTGATCGCAGCCTTTGCGCTGCCCCTACAGTGGGGGGTTTACTAAATAAAGTGAAAATTAGACAACTACAACAGAATTTGATTGCATCCCGCACAGAATGTCTGCTTGTGTTGATGCCAGAAAATTATTAACCTTCAATTATAAAAAGCATGTTGCGGTTCAAAACCGGTTGCTAATTACAACCTTTGAGCTGCCCTAACATTGGGGGAACTAAGATACACGGACAACATGCACTGTGGAAGCTATTTCACATTCAGTAAATTAGACGAGTGCGACAAATTTAAATTGCTTGGATGCAACACAGAATGCTTGCTTGCGTTGACAAAAATTATTAACTTTCAATGACTTGTTTATTTGCCTTCAAAAAGGCATTTTGATTTCCAAAATTGGATTTCCTGATGGCAATCTTCATGCTGCCCTAACACGGGGGGAATAATGGCTGTCTGGCGACACACGCTGAGAAAAACCGCGCTGCTCCTGAGACGTGGTGACCAACCACAGGGCTAGTGCTGCTGCTAAGGAAGGACGACTGCTGTTGTCGCTGTCTAGAACTATTATGAGCGGCTCCGGCTGAAACAGGCTCTTATATAGGCCAAATAGCATGTTTTCAATTGCAAGGTATATGATCCTGTCGACCGTGCTTGGGAAGCAAGCATATAACGACCAATCAGAGGTCGAATTTTTCGTTTTGACAAGGCTTGACTATTTTCAATAGTACAATAGTGTGAATAATAAAATTACAATTATCTTATTTTGAGAAGAATCTTAGAAGATTTTCCAATCTATTGCTGCAAGAACAAAGGAAATCCATCGAATACTAACCGATTCATTAGCATTTGAAATTGGACATATTGTTCACTTTTTTCGGTTTTAGATTTTCGTTTCACATCCCTATGTAGCCGAACTTCCTGAGAGAAGTATTCAACTTCAAAAAACACACTGATAATAATTGCTGGATGACACTCTCCAATAGGTACGCTATTTTTCTATACTTAATTTCAGTTTAAATTTACATAGATATTTACCACTGAATCATACCGAAGAGATTGTCACTTGTTTTAAATTGTATCATCTAACATACCATTGGAACTCGAATCAAATGGCAAACGTTGAACGGGTAATTTCTTTTCTAATAATTATAATTATTTGCCAGGAAGTCGGTACTGACATCTCCCAAAACAAGTGATCGCCAGTGACCGGCCTAGCGTGTGATATGAGTCGACAACTACATAGATAGGTAATAAAGCTCATTTTTCTTTAATTTATTGGAATGCCGTTGAACGGTCAACAAAAGCCAAGTACGATTGAGGATACTGTTTTAGTAGGAGATACAACAGAGAATGATTCGGTAGCGCAATATGTAGCGATTTTAGACGTAGTATTTATTCTTCATATTTCCAGCTGCCTGGCGAGATGTTTTGTACCGCGCACCGATAGCAGATTTGCCAAAAACAATTTCAAATCCGGTGAATCCGTTACATGAACCGTTGCGGAGAAGAGTGTTCTATAAACCTTTTTTTTTCAAGAATGAGTTTCTTGATACTTTCAACTATATGATGAATAATTTTATTTGAAATTTTTTCAGGTGTACCTCGAGGGCAGCGCAGTTAACTTGGGTCAAAGTGTTGCGACAAAAGGCTTGTTTACTCCTTCAATTCTCACGGAACTGGCCGACCAACCACTCTTTAAACTCCTTAATAAAACGAAAACGATTGTTATCGATTATTACACAGTGCAACAGAAATTGACTTTTTTTCTGCCTTGGTTTCTATATATAACATTTTTGTGTATTTTGATGCAAAACCAAATTTCTCCGAGTTTGAATATATTCCAGCTTAAGGGGCAACAAAGGCGCCATTTTGAATTTTCTGAGAATTCGAAAATTTTCGATGTTTTTTCGACCCCTCGGGCACAAATCGGTTAAACGGTTTTTACAAAAATAGATTTTTGAGCAATTCTTGACCTTTTTATTGATTTATTTCTCTTAAATTTGCCATTGAACCCCCTGCAACCAACACATCTTTTTCAAGAGGAATGATAGAGCTTTCATTTGAAGTAGAAAAAACTGGCCGCCATTTTGGATCTCGCCGCCATCTTGGATTTCATCAGAAAAACGTGTTTTTGAGCAAGTTCGCAACCACCGATTTTGAATTTGACATCACCATTGGAAAGCTGAGAAAAAATGCTTTAAGATACATTCAAAATATTAGGTGAGCATTGAGGTTATCTTGTCATTCTGGTCACTTTTCAAAATCGAGCTTCAAACAGTTCAACGCACATGTTCACTCAGAAATGACGTAACAAAATGTGGTCAGCTTATATAGTAACTGATAAACTAACAGATTTTTTTTCAGAGGTTTGACTGATTTGAGTCCTTTTGGTACTAGATGCGTTTGTTAGGATTTGGAGGTTAGATTTTTTTTTCAAAAATATACTTAAAATAAAATGATAATATCGAAAGATATGTTGAAAAAAAGACTTGTGAAAACGCCTAGTACATTTCAGTATCTTGGAGGTAACTAATTGAATGATATTATGCGTAGTGTACAAAAACAATCTTGAAAAATACATTTGGATTATTTCAGCAATGGATGTATTGATTTGTTTTCCTTGGCTGCAATTGGAATGGCTTGAAGGCTATTAGGTCCTCATCGGACATCTGTTTGATCCGATGGTTCATGCAAAAGTTACGACATGATGTGTTTACATGATATGAGACCAATTGAACATGCTATGATAGCAATTGAACAAAAAAAAATCCTAACATCGGTTTGACCAAATGAAGCAATTTGGTGCTAGGAATGTTCGTAAGAATATTCTGAAATCCATGCTAAGCAAAGTAAGCAAAGCCTTGGTGCTACATTCCGATTCGGAAATCGACCTTTTGTTTATTATACACAGACTTCGCAGTCAACTGTTTAGTGTATAAGACAATTGCGGGGCTAGCGCTACGATCCTACTAACACTAACAGTTTCTCCCGAGCCGAGAGCCGAGCCGAACCCACGACGACTGGCTTGTTAGATCATCTCGGGAGATCCATTTTAAATTCATTTCAATAGGTATATTGCGAGTACACTTGTCTTGCAGTAGACATAAAACTGTGTGAATGTTGAACATTGCTCAACCAGGCTGTGCAAACACTAAATAGGTACTTTTTGCATTAGCGTATTCGTAACCCATATGTGTGAAAATTCTCACACTGGGATGAAACAAATAAACATATACTTTTACTCATGTCCCCATGTAACCTTTTGATTAATATATTCATGTTGCGAATTGCAAGAATGCACCTATATATATATTTCTATATTCAGTCAAATCGTTGGAAAAAAATCAATTAGTTTATCAGTTCCCATATAAACTGATCACATTTTGTTATGTCATTTTTGAATGAACCTTCGTATCAAAACGATATTTACTATCAACTAACTAGACTTGAAGCTCTTTCCAATGCGACTAAGAACAATCGAATCGGTTCAGTCGATGCTGAGAAAATCGAGAAATATTGGTCGTAAGATTATTTTCATTCACATACACATACTTCCGCACACATACACACCTTATTCGATTTTCGAAACAGGATTAATTGGTACCTATAGCCTCAGGTATGAAAGCACTTAATGAAAATAAGATGTTTGGGGCAAAATTAAGTTATTTCTTGTCCAAAATAAATTCGAATGTTGTATGTGTGGAAATCCACACACCAGGGCAAACAACGTAAGTTTTTAAATATCTCATCTACCAAAATTATTTTTTGCTTGGAAAATAAATATTTTGTGTAAGATTGATGGTTTAGGAATTGTCAAGAAATTTCGTCAAAATCGATCGAGAAATTTTCGAAAAAAAATCGAAACAAAATTCATTTGTGTGCTTTTCCACACAAGGGTGCGATGAAGGTTAAGACCAAATATCAAAATTTTAAGAGTTTGTCCACATATTAGCATCTTTTTACCCATCTTTAAAAAAAGACAAATCTTAACCCGTAAAGACCCGGGACGGAACTTGTTTATTGAAAATGCTCGTTCTCAGCGCTGGAACGGCCGATTTGGGAAAAGTTGGACTCTTATTCAAGGGGAATAGTTGCTCTAAGTTTTGGTAAAGATGCCACCCCTCAGGACCCCTCCCCGTCTTCGTGAGACGCAAATGTGTCTGTGTTTTTTTTTTTTCTTATTTTTCAAACAAATTGAGCAAACACTGGGAATTTTCATACGTATCATTTGGTCCATGTATCAAATCATGTCAGGTGGATGAAATAAAATATGTGAGAATGAAAACGTAATACGGTAAGGTCTCCTGAATCCATACGCGATGAAAAATTTATTCTAGCATGCAAACATTTTGAGAAAAACCAGCTTAAATTCACAAGAGTACGTATTTTCATGGAAACCTGATTTTCTTAGTCTCCCACAGTAGATTTCAACTTGGCTCTTCAATTTTCAAGTTTTATATTTCTAGAGTAACGTCTTCTAAATCCAAAGATGCTGAAGGATTTATTCTAGATTTATTCTAGCATGCTAGATTTAGAGAAAAACGAGTTTGAATTCACTAAAGTACGAGTTCTTATGAAAACTTGATCTGTGCATGCTAGAAGAAATTTTTCACCATTTTTGGCTTCAGGAGACGTCACTCTAAAAATATAGAGCTTGAAAATTGAAGAGCTAAGTTGACACCTACCGTGGGAGACTGGGAAAATCAGGTTTTCATGAAAATACGTACTCTGGTGAATTTAAAATGTTTTTTCTCAAAATGTTTGCATGCTAAAATAAATTTTTCATCGCGTATGGATTCAGGAGACCTTACCGAATATATGTAGTGCTTAAAATTTGAAGAACGGTTTTGTTGTTTGATTTCTTATAAAAATACGTAGTTTTGTGAATTTGTACTGAAATAATTTGGAAACTCCATAATTCACTCTTACATACCATATTTCATCTACCTGATATGATTTGATACATGGAGCAATTGATACATACGAAAACTCCCAGTGTTTGCTCAATCTGTTTGAAAAAATTGAAAGAAACAGACATATTCGCGTCTCACAAAAACGGGGAGGAGTCCTGAGGGGTGGCACCTTTACCAAAACTTAGAGCAACTATTCCCCTTGAATAAAATTCCAAGTTTTCCAAAATCGGCCGTTCCAGTGCTGAGCACGAGCATTTTCAATAAACAAGTTTCGTCCCGGGTCTTAACGGGTTAAATCGAACAAAAACTGAGCTCAAAACGGTGATTCTACGAAAACGGTTTTGGCATGGTTTTAGTATATTTTACAAAGCAGAATAATATCGAGTATGTCTAAGCATTAATGGTAATGCGCTAATATCTAAAAGTGGTAGTCAAAATATAATATTATTATATTGAGTAGAAAAGTCTCAGAAATCGATTGGTAGGTGTCTGATCTACGTAAAATGTCAGCAATGTTGACAGAGTCACTACAAACAAGTGGAAACTATGTCAGGAATTCGAAGGTTTCAGAAGAAAAATAATTAACACGCGAGAAATACTTTTAATAACGTTTTATTATTAGCGAAAGAAAAGCACGACTGTACGCGGTAGCGGTAAGTTAGCCATTTTTTGTACTCTCGGGTTTACATGTGTAAGTAAGAATAAGCGCAAAACATCAGTTTCGTACTCAGGGGTAATAGTTGTCCTATTCCACACACCACCTCAACTAGTAGCCCGTCTCTAACACTCAACCAATCCCAGCATAGCGAAGAATTGCCTATGCTTTTGAGGTCCCAGGGGCTTCGTCATGATGTCAGCAGCCATTATATCAGTTGTCAGTATTTAAGAATAATTACATTCTTCTCACATAGCTCCTGAATAAATCTTTTGTATTTATATGCTTCCGTCCGGTCATTGGAGGGCATAGCCTCCACTCGTCAACCAATGAAAACGGCCTGAGGCTGATAAACTTTGCCGCGGCCAGAGGAATGGCCATATGTAGCTCCTATTTTCCACGTTTGAATATTCGGAAACACACCTGGAGGCATCCAAATGGAGAAGCCTGCTCCCAGATCGATCACGTACTGATTGACGGTCGGCACTTTTCGGATGTTACTGATGTTAGGTCTTTTCGGGGACCAAACATTGACTCTGACCATTATCTCGTCGTTTGTAAGATCCGCGCACGGTTGTCGAACGTGCTGAAATCTCGCACAGAGAGGACGACGCGTTTCAACATTCAGCGGTTGAAAGCTGATGGCGTGGCAGCAGAATACGCCAGAGAGCTGGATCAACGGATCGCAGAACAGCAGGAGGAAGGAGTGGAAGACATTAATGGGCTGTGGAGCAGTATTCACGGCGCCATCGAAACGACTGCGAGAGAGGTGGTAGGTACGACGCGTGGAAGGCAGCCTAACGGCTGGTTCGATGCCGAGTGCCAGAGAGCGACAGATGAGAAGAACCGTGCCAGGAGCCACATGTTCACTGCGGCTGCGCGTCAGAACGGAGAGAGGTACAGAGTGCCAAGAGCTGCTGAAAATAGAACCCACCGTCGGAAGAAGCGCGAGTACGAGGAGCAGGTGCTCGCCAGCGCAGAGGACAGCTATGCTCAAAACGACGTGCGGAGATTCTATAGAACTGTCAACAGAGTCAGAAGCAGGAATTTCCGGTGCCGGTCATGTGTAATGATAAGGACGGCAACCTGCTTACTGATAAACCGACGGTTGCAGCCAGGTGGAAGGAGCATTATCAGGCGCTATTGAACGGTGAGGTACCGGATGAGCAGAGCAGGAACAGGATGACGATTATGAGTGACGAACAAGCTGTGGAGCCACCAACACAGGAGGAGGTGAAAAAGGCGATTAATGAGCTTAAAAAAGGCAAGGCCGCTGGTAAGGACGGTATCCCGGCCGAACTTCTAAAAGCGGGAAGCGAGCGGCTGTACTATGCGGTCCACCAGATAATACTAAGAATCTGGGCGGACGAACAAATGCCGAACGACTGGTTGGAAGGCCTCATATGCCCTATCTATAAGAAGGGCCATCGATTGGATTGTGGCAACTATCGAGGGATAACGTTGCTCAACTCCGCATAAAAAGTGCACTCCCGTATCCTGTTCTTCAGATTGAGACCGCTAGCGGAATCTTTTGTTGGCGAATACCAGGCTGGTTTCCGACAAGGGCGTTCCACGACGGATCAAATTTTCACCCTGCGACAGATCCTCGATAAGTTCCGGGAGTACAACTTATCGACTCACCATCTGTTTGTGGACTTCAGGGCGGCATACGACTCAGTGAAAAGAAACGAGCTGTGGCAGATCATGCTAACACGGTTTCCCTGCGAAACTAATAAAGCTGAGTCGTATGACACTGGAGGGATCAAAATCGTGCGTGCGGATAGCTGGCGAGACATCAGCCGCGTTCGTAACGTTGGATGGACTGAAGCAGAGGGATGCGCTCTCCAACCTACTGTTTAACATCGCTCTTGAGGGTGCAGTACGAAGAGCAAACGTCGAAAGAAACGGTACGATCATCACAAAATCTCACATGCTTCTTGGCTTTGCGGGCGACGTCGATATCATCGGTATCAACCGTAAGGCCGTGGAGGAGGCCTTCGTACCTTTCAAGAGAGAAGCAGCGAGATTGGGACTTGTCATTAACTCTGCCAAAACGAAGTACATGGTAGCTGGCAGAGAGCGTGGGAGTCACCGTGGTGTTGGTGCTGAGGTGGAGATAGATGGGGAACGATTTGAAGTGGTTGACGAATTCGTTTATCTTGGTACGCTTGTGACATGTGACAACGATATGAGCCGTGAAGTGAAACAACGAGTTGCAGCTGCGAACAGGGCTTTCTACGGACTGCGTAACCAGCTAAGGTCCCGTAGTTTGCAAACTCGCACAAAACTAGCGCTGTATAGGACGCTGATACTCCCGGTGGCCCTTTACGGACATGAAGCATGGACGCTGAAGGAAGCTGATCGACGAGTGCTCGGAGTTTTTGAGCGTAAAATTCTGCGATCGATACTTGGCGGTAAACTGGAGGACGGAGTGTGGCGCAGACGCATGAATCACGAGTTGTACCAGGTATACAAACATGCTGATATAGTGAAGGTAATACAGCGGGGCAGGCTGCAGTGGGCTGGACATGTAGCCAGGATGCCTGACGAGAGAGCCGCCAAAACTATCTTCAGTAGAGAACCAGGAAGAGGCCGTCGACTCCGTGGTAGGCCTCGCACGCGGTGGCTGTGCGCGGTGGAAGAAGATGCACGATCTGCTGGTGTACGGGGAGATTGGAGAACGGCTGCTCAAGACAGAAGAAGATGGACATCTCTAATTCGTTCGGCCCAGGGCCGGTGAACGGTCCGTTAGCCAAAAAAGTAAAGTAAAGTAAGTATATGCTTAAAACGTCTGTTTGATCTTTCAGTTTGGACAAACGTAAGACATCCCTGATTATCTTCTCTTATCTCGGTGTGCTGAGTTTGATCCTCGCCGAAGTCTGGAAGAAGTTGTCGCAGCCAAATTGTTTCCTGACAGGCTTCTGAAAGTGCAACGAACTCGGCTTCCATCGACGATAGTGTTACACATGATTGTCGGCGGCTAGCCCAAGAAATAGTACCACCAGCGTAGAAAAATACAGCTCCGGATGTGGATCGTCTGCTTTCGGGGTCTCCAGCCCAATCTGCGTCGGAGTAACCAACCAAAGGCTCCTCCGATGCTCCACCCAAGCGAAGATAATATTCTCGAGTCAACTTTAGATAACGTAACACACGTTTTACTGCAGTCCAATTTGCCTCACTTGGAGCTGCAACCCTTCGCCCTAGTATCACCGTACTTGCTGCTATATCAGAACGTGCTATCACTGAGAGATAGAGCAGTCCACCAACTAAACTACGGTACTTTGTATTATCTTTCAGTAGTTCACTGTTATCAACTTCGTTAAGGTAACCAGAATTCATGGGCGACTTAGCAGTCTTAGCGTCGTGCATCCCGTTTACAGCAACTAATTTATCAATGTATTGCTTCAATCGAATCGGGAGAACACCATTCTCTCGCTTCACTTCCAATCCTAAAAAATGTAGAATTTCTCCCAAGCATGTCAGTTTAAAAACATTGTTTAGACTGTCGTAAATTCGCTTGATATCCACGTTGTTTTTCGATGCCAGCAAAATATCATCAACGTATACTAATAAAAACACTCTATCCTCCCCAACACCTTTAACGTAAAGACACTGGTCCGCCGAAGATGCTTTAAATTTCATTTTTGACATTAATCGTTTATTCCAGCAGCGTGCCGATTGGCGCAAACCATAAAGGCTTCGCTTAAGATGGCATACAAGTCCCTCTTCTCCTCATTTAATATACCATTGAGGTAAGCTGTCTTTACATCAATATGCTGAACGATCAATTCATGCTTGGCAGCTAAAGTTAAGAACATTCGGAAAGTAGATTGACGAGTAACAGGTGCAAAAACTTGATCAAAATCGACTCCGAACTGTTGTGAATTGCCTTGAGCGACAATTTGTGCTTTATATTTAACGATTTGGTCCATCTCATTGCGCTTCACCTTGAAGACCCACTTTGAACCAATTATTTTCCTCCCGGTCGGTAATGGTACCAACTCCCAGGTTACCATGCGCTTATGCGAGTCCATTTCTTCCTCCATCGCTCTCCGCCATTCTACATTTCCCATAGCTTCTTTATGTGTTTTCGGTTTTTCTACTGTGCATGCTGCTATTCCAACTACGAAATCTAGCACGTGGAACTAAACCTTGGTTTTGTCTTCCAGATCGGCGACTGACCACTGGTTCATCGCTAGGGGGATCGAAAAACTCTTCACCACCTGAATACTCAGCATCTGTGTTTTCATCGTACACTAAGGTCGCTTTTTACGCGTTTTTTTACGCGGTTTTTTTACGCGGCTTTTTTTACGCGGATTCCGGAATTTACGCGTTTTTTTTTGTACGCGGATTCCGAAATTTACGCGGATTCCGGAATTTACGCGGTATTTTTTTTTGCCCGGATCTCGGTTTCCCTTCACTCGGAATGCAAAATTAACGATGGTTTTTTTTACGCGGATTCCGGAATTTACGCGGATTTACGCGGCACGTATCCCCCGCGTAAAAAGCGACTTTAGTGTATTTAATAACGTCATCCTTCAAAGGTATTAGTTTTAGATTCTCCTCAGCTCCCATTTCGTCTCTCTCACACTGATCTTCAGAAACTGGCAACTCAACGGAAGACGTTCCGTTGCCGAGCTCTATAAAGCGAGCGTCACGACTAATAACTACAGAATCATTTTCACGATCAATGAACCTATATCCTTTGTGCTCATGCGAGTATCCTATTAACGTTAGTTTACATTCCTTCGGATCCATCTTTGTTTTCTTGACGTCAGGTACATGAACGTATGCCTCGCTTCCAAACACTCGCAAATGCTTGAGATCGGGTTTCCGTCCCCACCACAACTCGTAAGGGGTTTTCGGCACCGAACGAGACGGCAGCCTATTTTGCAGCTAAGTAGCTGTTAATACAGCCTTGCCCGAATAGCGTTTCTCCAGTCCACTATCCAGTAACATACACGTTGCCATCTCTGTAATACTTCTGTTTTTACGTTCCGCGACACCATTGGATTGGGAGGAATATGGCGTTGTATATTGCGGTTTAATGCCATTCTCCCGATAAAATGATCGAAGCTCCTTATTGTCAAATTCAGCCCCTCCATTCGAACGAATGGCACGCGGCTTGCGTCCAAACAGATTTTTAGTCCAACGCACGTAGTCAATTATATTTTGAGTGGCTTCCCACTTGTGCTTCATCAGATACGTGACCGTAAACCGACTGAAATCATCTATTAAATGCATCACATATTTGTTTCCGCTGGGTGTTACTGTTTTCATAGGCCCCGATAGATCAGTGTGTATAATGAGCATGAGCATGAGCATGATTGACCGCCCGCGGTTGCTACTCCGTTATTGCCAGATCAGCAGTAATTACACAGAGAACCAATAGATGATGCTTGGGACCAACATGCATCCTCAATGTGTAAAAACTGGTGACCTTGATATATTTATCAGGCAATACCAGCGCCGGCCGCATCCGAATGCAGGTCAAAGAAGGAGTTTGTATAGGAAAATGTTGACATGATACTCGCTTTATGGAAGCCGAGAACACCTCTGCACTTCCCTGAGAAATCACTGGGATGTTCGAGAAAGGGCAAGGTATACAGCAGGGTTCGTTTTGGTGAACGATGCGCTGATTTCGAGCGTCGGGTTCTTTACAACAAGTGTCGCGCCATTGAGTTCATTACATCCGCCACGATATTCATAATGCGATTCGAACTTATTCAGTTTGAAAATGTAACACCGCAACAATAAATCGTACGCAAGGATACTGGATCTTTGACCGAATCGAGACAACTTCAAATGATCGGATATCTCCTCGTAAGGTGATCCTCTTTATACCGAAAGCTATTGCGCGTTGTTGATCTATCTAAAAATAGGCCACTTGAAATGTATAAACACGGAGTCTCTCTAGGTTCGGTCAACCGGATATTTTCTATATAACAGATCGACTAACGACGTCTCTCGTATTCACTTCGTCTGCTCTAAAAAAACGATCCCGCAAAAAACACACCTGAAAAACGGAATATAAAAATGATGCGCGCTTATTACGGAAACGAACCATGAGTATCTTTCTTGCCAAACACCGCGATCCTCTGCGTACGACGCGCGTGAAGTAGCCTTTACCACTTGTAGCAACCAGCTATTTGTTAATCTCGAGTACACGTTGGCCGCGATTCTTTGGAAGGTATACATCGCGTTTTCGTTAGTCACGATATTTATCGACCGAACGAAATCTTCGGTGAGACATGAACAAGCATCTGGGTAAATTCCGCGAAATCACTTAATTTCGAAAACGTTCATATGAGCAAAACTCTCCCGAACCGGAAACGCGGTTTACACCGAAGCATTACGCACGACCGCTATTTTTCCTTCTACCGACGCAGACGCTCGGGGATACGACATTTCGATGTGAATGTTACCTATTTAATAGAAAAATTGGCAAAGTTTCATGCATACAAAGCCTTAACAATTTAAAAACGAAGTTATCCATATTGACCAATATATATTCTCAAGTTTATTAACAAAATGCCGAACCAGTCATAATTGGAACGTATTATATAAAACATCTGCCCAAAAGCTATAAAAATCGAAAAAGTGAAGCATAAGATTTTGGCTATCATTACTGCACCATAGTCCTCAAAATCAAACGTATTTTTTTGTTGTTGATAAACTGTACTTTCAGAAAAATACCCCTTTGATGCAATGAAAATGATGCTATGCGCTTAAAAATAGATTCAAACTTCCCTCATTTTTCTCGACCAAAAAGGTATATAACCCCTTAAGTCATGAGAATCTGGGTCGCGGCTTTAAGTTATATGCAACATAGGAAAATCGAAAAAAGCAAAGCCTTGGTGCCATATTTCGACTCGGAACCCGACCCTCCTGAACGGGCACATCGCAAGTGAAACGGTGTGAAACTGAATTGTAAAACAGTTCACGTTTGTATATGACTTCCTCAATAGGACTGCCATGGACGACTTTCTCTCACATATGCGCCTGAATTCAAGTTGTCAATCATCGACAAATATCACTCAAAATGTTAACGATTACATTCCCCCTCCGTGCATAACGAATCATATCATTTGACGCTAACTACGAAATTATCTTTGCTTCGAGTACTTCTTATGACTTCGGAACCTCATTCACCTGACGTTTCTAAATAACAATGCTCCTCTATCTGGATGTTGATGGCGCTTCGAGCGCTCTTTAGTAAGCCCAAGACGCAATCCCAAAAACGATCTTTTTCGACCCCTCTTCAATTCCTTCCAAGTGCGATTTCAAAACAAACAAAAAACAAAGCATTTCAAAAACACTATGAATAAAAATGCCACTTATCTGCTTCATGACAATCCGCTGGCTTCTTTTTGCACATTCCCGGGCAGCAGTAGAACCTGAACCGAAAAACTTGACCAATTACACTAACCCCGATAAATCAGTGTGTATAATGTCCAAAATCTGGTTTGACTTTCTTTCCACTTCTTGGAATGGAGCTCGGGCTGCTTTACCCTCCAGGCAATGCTCACAAATTAATTTCAGACCGCAGTCACTCACCTGCATTCCAGTAGCAAGACTCTCTTTTGTTATACGCTCAGCTGCCGCACAATCACGGTGACCGAGACGCCGGTGCCACTGGTGCTGACAATTTTCTTTATGATGACCGGTTGCAGCGTGTAACGAAGACTCTGACAACCGCAAATGATATATACCGCCGTTACGAACACCGGTAGCCAACACACTGCCCTTCGAATTAATAATTCGGCATCCTTCATTCTTAAAACACACGTCAAGTTTCTTCTGTGCCAGCTTATCCACGGAAATCAAATATGTCGATAATCCCGGAACATATTTCACTTCAGACATATCGATTCTAACCGTTTCATTATCACCGTTGATACCGTACAAAACACCTGAGCCTTCACCCAGAATCTGACTCTTCTTTCCGTCAGCGAGGGTCATCCAGCCTCCGGGAAATTCACGCATCGAAGTAAAAAAGATTTATCACTTGTCATGTGCGCACTGGCACCACTGTCTATCACCCATGATCGATTTTTATCACTACTCACGAGAAACGCAACAGCTCTACAGTCATTTTGGACTGTTTTGGCCTTTCCGTTTTCACTTTTGCCTTGACTTGGTGCACACTCTTCTTTTTTCTTATCAGCTTTCCACTTCCTACAATTTCTTCAGAGATGCCCCGGCTTTTTACAGTAATGGCATACACGACTTTCCCTCTCTTGACATTTTTCGGTAGATTTCATCGCTTTTTCAACTTTCACTGACGCACCTGCTCGTTCCAGTCGACGCTTATATTCATCCATTATTTTGGATTTCACAATTTCAAGCGAAAGTTCATTATCAGGTCGACTATCAAGAGCGACAACTAAACCGTCATACGAGACCGGCAGAGTCCTCAATAGCATGCAGATTTTTATTTTGTGCATCAAGAGTTGTACCCGCAGCATCAAGACGGTCGTACAGTTCATCAATATCTTGTAAATGTTTTTCAACGTCACCATGCTCAGAGAGGTTTGTCGCACAAAGCTTTTTCAGTAACGAAACGCGCACTGACCGAGTAATCTTCTGATGATGTGTTTTCAATGTGGTGAATATATCACGAGCCAGAACACAATTTTTCACTAAAGGCAGCTGACTGTCCTCTAACCGCAGCACTAATGTCGTTTTTGCCTTTCGATCCGCTGCTTTCCATTTCGGAGTGCGATCAACTTCTGCTGGAGAGTCACTTACAATCACATCCCTTAAGTCTTCCCGACACAAAAAACTTTCAATGCGCACTTTCCAAGTGGCCCAATTCATCCCGTTAAGCTTGTGAACCATAAACTTTCTATCGTTCATGTTATCACTTCTCTTTTCCACTGAGCGATTTTCAAATATGGCATCTAAACGCACTATTCTGCCCTTTCGCGTTTGTCAATTTTACTTCTCTTTGCAAGCACTGCAGAAAACGAACAATGGCGTCTGACAAGGGCCAATTGTGTTCAACACGTTTTTCACTTCGATTACTGTTGACCAGCACTGGGACCCATGACCTGTTGACAGAGTCACTGCAAACAAATGGAAACTATGTCAGGAATTCGAAGGTTTCAAAAGAAAAATAATTCACACGCGAGAAATACTTTTAATAACGTTTTATTATTAGCGAAAGAAAAAAACGACTGTACGCGGTAGCGGTAAGTTAGCCATTTTTTGTACTCTCGGGTTTACATGTGTAAGTAAGAATAAGCGCGAAACATCAGTGTCGTACTCAGGGGTAATAGTTGTCCTATTCCACAAGCAACATATCAATTTTTTTTATTTGAGGCGAAACCGATAACCGACATCTAACAATGTTGAAACGCAAAAAAAGATTCTGCATAAATCTCAGTAAATGGGCGAAAAATTTAGCATTCGCCGGATCTGACACCTCTAAAAATTTGTAGATTTAGGAATTTACATTTTCGATACTATGCCGGTCACGACTATTTAGTGAATATCTAGGATAAAATGGAATAAATATAACTTATAACCTATGATTATTACAAAAAATGTTCATTTCTTTTGGAAATATTTTTTTTTGTGAAAATTTGTTTTTGTTTGATTTCTGCTCAATTTTTGTTGAGTAGTTTATGGTAAACATATTCATGAGATGAACTTATAATCACCATCAACAGCAGCAATGCATTTTTTCCTCGATTGCACACGAATAGAAATGTACGCAAAGAAGTGTACCTACCGCTGCAATCATAGACGACGAGAGACCTACAGCGCTCTGCTTCACATATCGCCCCTTAATGCTAGAACTAGATAACTCGAAAATTGACGTTTTGAGAAAAATGAGTTTGAAAATGTGACCTATGTTGATGATGATGATTCAACTATTAAAATTCCTCAAGAACGATGTTTCAAAATTTTATCAATATCTTGAATTAGTCTAATTTCTGACCAGATATTGAAAAAATATCTAGTTATAACATCCAAAACCATATGTTTTTTACTAGGAATGTTCGAGTTATCTTGTTCTAGAATTAGAATTACAGGCAATAAAAACTTCAAAATGAGAGCATTTTTATTCAATTATCTGAACAGTCTCTTGCTCTATTTCTGGTATAAAAATCATGTCACATGTAACAATAAAATTTAAAGTGCATTTTTTTTAAATCTTCATCCTATTCAAAACAAGTCGACGTTGGCTTTATCATTATGAGGTAAATTCAAATAAAAAACCTAAATGAATCCACCTAGCGGTGAGACCCAGCCTTTCTCATTCGAACTTATTATTTGTTAAAATAGATTTACACAAAAAAAAAATTAAAAATACTCCTTGATAATTTCTGCTGAATTTGTTATTCATTCTAAACAACAAATTTTTGGTATCCAACAGCACAATTATACCGAACATTTAAAATATAACATTCACACACATATGAACATACATCAACACATATGCATGCAAATAACATTAAATTCTTTCAAATATATGATGCGATTTTGTTTTTGATCGTGGTATAATCGATTTGCACTCATATAAAAGCAAAGCCTTGGTGCTACATTCCGATTCGGAAATCGACCTTCTGTTCATTTATACACAGACTTCGCAGCCGAATAATTAGTTTACAGGACAATTGCGGGGCGCTACGATCCTACTGACACTAACAGTCTCTTCCAAGCCGAGACTCGAACCTACGACGACTGGCTTGTTAGGCCAGCATCGTACCTCAAGACCATCTGGGTGATGTACTCATAAACTGCGTATAAATATTTAGCTTGTTTATGTCAATTCTAGTCAGAAGATTTCAAATAATGTATAATTAAATGTTGTTCCTTATACATTAATTTGAATGATCTTATCAGTAAAAATGATATTTTTTAACGCAGTGAATATTACTGATCGTTTCGGAGGAGCACCCATTGAATGGATAAATACCAATCAATATGGGTTCTTGATTATATTATGAATTATACCCAGTTGCCATAATCCGACCTCAAACCCCATTTTTAATCCAGATGACCCCTTCTGGCTGCCTGATAATGATGAAATCATAAATCCATCATAAAATTGCCGAACTGCCTGATCTGGGTATTTCGAAGGCGAAGATGGCGACAGTTTCCGATCAACAGCCTAAAGTGACAAATATCATACAATACGATCTGGGGTAGCGGTATGATACCCGGAGGCCAGAAATCATCTTCAGACGCCGTTTTAAATTACTAGACAGTAGCTTCCGGTTTCTGGAAACCAGTCTAAAAGGGACAAACATCACGCAATGTGAGTTTTTCAGTACCCGGGATGATGCCCAGAGGCCAGGAATAAACTCCGTACTTCATTGTGAAATCCGAAATTTCGACTTCCGGTTTCTGGAAAACATCCTTCAATTGCCAAAAATAATCCAATAAAGGTATATTCACTCTTTGGATTTTAGAATATTGATGTTGTATTTGTAGAAATAATTGGAGCATAGTATTTGAAATTTAACGTAATATTTGAACTAAATAAATAGTTTTTCTATCATAATGACTCCTTATTTCGAACTTTGATCAAAGCAGTTAGTTTTAAACAGCCTTTGGGTTTTGATTCTTTGTAAGTTTGAGGAACTACCTGTTCGTTCGTTCGTTTCTTCAAATAAGTCGTGTAATCTTTGAGAGAATGGAATTTCAATATTTTTACAATTTAACACATAATGGGTCAAAATAAAAGTCCGATTACACTGGTCAACACAAATGTGGCACCGAAGGTCAAACTAAGAAAAAATGAAAAATTATAGCTTTTCCTGTGAATTTGCATCTTTTCAGAGCAATTATTGTGAGCTTTAGGGCAGCATTTTTTTCGATTTTGTCAACCAGTGTTATAATCAAATGAAATGAGTACCAATAATGCAACTAAACCTTCAATTTAAAACTAAGATTGTTGAAATCAGTCATGCCATCTTTGGCAAAACGATTGAATTTATAAAAGTTTTCTGAACCCGTTTCTTTTCATAACCTTCGCACTACATGTTCAATCATAAAATTCGTTATTTAGCGGTTTTGAAGACTTTCCGTTCATTTAATACCTATTTTGTTCAAATCGGTTGTGTAGTTTCTGAGATAATGGAGTTTCATAACTTTTACATTTTGATACATAACATACAAAGTTACAGTCCGATTATAATAAAATTCAAAAGAGTTTTATCAGGCAACTAGACCTTTCTATTGCAATTTATTCCGTGAAAATTGGTCCAGCCAATTCTTGGAAAAGTGGATGAGTTCAAGCAGTCTTAGAAACATGTTTCTTGTCATAGCCTGATTTCCCATAAGGGTAGAAGCACCAGTTTTGGCCATAGCACCAGTCTTGGCCACACTTCAGTTTAAATGATAATTGCAATAGAGTGTGGGTAATTATACTGAGTTTAACGTCGTCAATTTAAACTGTTATCAACGTTGGACAGAATTATTGTCGACTATAAGAAATAAGCACGCTTATTCAATCACAATTAAATAAACTATAGGCACCTCTCTAAACTTATTCGTTGTTTTGCTTTCGCTTCGAACAGATGCAAATTGTTTTACTCCGCTCGAAATTTAACTATACGGCACACGAGTTGTCGTACGACGGGTATTGTTTTATCGGTTCGTTCTTGTGCTGTGCCCTGTGCGACAACAATAGCCTGCAGTTTATCAGCAGAAGCATCTTTTGCGCACTGGCAGGCTACCCTGCCAGTGGCCGGCTCGGTCACGCGGCTGGGATTACAACAGCAAAAATATTTCCACGCCCCGCTGGTACCCCGCTAGCAGCACGGATCTCCATACGGCTGAGTGAGTGGATTCAATAGAAGTGGCATCTATTAGGTTGCACGTGAGATACAGCCTCTATGATACAACACGAAATTGGAACTTTTGGTGTCACCATTGTTTGTTCTGCTGAGACACCCTTCCAGATTAATCCTACTAGCAGCCACGAGATCGTGTAGACAACAGACCTAGACATTCGGTGAAGTATTTACTTTAGAATAATTTTTGTTAGAATTATTATTATTGTTATTTTTATAATTATTATTAGTATTATTTTTCGTCCCCAACACGATTGTCTTTAGTTTCATTTGATCCATTGTAGTTTGAAAAATTGTTTTTATATTAAATACCAATTATTTGATCCCCCCTATATTCGCATATTTATCGTTTGTGTGCGGTAGAGCGTAACGCTTCCGCAAAAATGGACAACGTGGAACTTTTCCTAGAGGTGGAAACAAATGGGGTGGAGATTGAAATATCCCCCATAAATTCCCCTCTACCTTCCCCTGTACAATCCCCGCTACCTAGCCCTGGGCCAAGGTTACCGGAAATACGGGTACGGGCTTACGCCAGATGCCGCTAGCGGTCCTTACGTTGTTTACTTCCGGCCATAAAGAAACCTTTAAATATCATCCGAATTGGCAAGGACCTGGCAAAACAGTTTTCGGCCGTAACCGAGATTACGAAGGTGAGGCCGAACAAACTGCGACTTGTCGTGAGTAGCTTGAAGCAAGCAAACGAAATTGCTAGCTGCGAGCTCTTCACAAGGGAGTACCGCGTGTATATCCCTGCCAAAGACGTGGAGATCGACGGTGTGGTTACCGAAGGAAGCCTCACTGTCGATGACATTTTGCGACACGGGGTTGGTCGCTTCAAGAACCCCCTGATTCAAGATGTAAAGATACTGGATGTCAAGCAATTGCATTCAGTATCCATCGATGAAGGGAAAAAGAAATTCCTCCCTTCGGATTCCTTCCATGTAACATTCGCCGGATCTGCACTGCCGAGCTACATTTCTTTGGACAGGGTTCGTCTTCCTGTACGCCTGTTCGTACCGCGGGTCATGAATTGCCAAAACTGCAAGCAGTTAGGTCATACAGCCACCTACTGCTGCAACAAGGCACGCTGCAGCAAGTGCGGAGGCAATCATGCTGAGACCGCTTGCAGTAAGAATACTGAAAAGTGTCTTTACTGCGAGGGAACTCGGCATGACCTTTCGGCGTGTCCCGCGTGGAAACAGCGCGAGGAAAAAATTAAGCGTTCCCTCAAGGAACGATCAAAGCGCTCTTTTGCAGAAATGCTTAAGAAGGCTGAGCCACCCTCGACAGGAAACATCTTTTCCTTTTTGCCAACCGATGAGGGTACATCTGACGATCCCGCCGAAGGGTGTTCTTATGCCTCGCCAGGAGGATCTAGGAAGAGGAGAATGATCAACTCTCCTAATCTTTCTCGCAAAGGTCGCAAGATAACCCCTAGCGGAATGACCAATAAGCCAACACAAAAAGCAAGCAAGAAAAACCGAAGCAAGTACCTCCCGGTTATAATTTCAATTCCAACCAGGAGTACCCACCGCTTCCTGGGGCACCAAAAACCCCTCGTGCACCCATTTCTCGATCAGAAGATAAAAAAGAAACAGGGTTCATACAATTTTCTGATATTGTGTGCTGGATATTTAAAACATTCAACATACCAGATCCCCTACAAAATATTCTTCTTGCCCTTCTTCCTACAGTGAAAACCTTTTTGAAGCAACTAGCAGCAACTTGGCCCCTCATTCCAGCTATTATATCTTTCGATGACCAATACGGCGAAAGAGGTTAAGAATTTTATCACTGTATTACAGTGGAATTTCAGAAGTATCATCCCCAAATTCGATCTATTTTCTCCTTTGATAAATACATACAATTGTGACGCATTTGCGCTTTGTGAAACCTTTCTCAATTCAAACGATCAACTCAATTTCCACGATTTTAACATTATTCGTCGAGATCGAGACTCACACGGTGGAGGGGTACTTTTAGGGATTAAAAAGTGCTATTCCTTCTTTAGAGTTGACCTCCCCGCGATCTCGAATATTGAAGTCGTTGCCATTCAAACGAATATGAATGGAAAAGACCTATGCCTTGTTTCGTTATATATCCCTCCATCCGCGCGGATTAAACAGAGGCATCTCACTGATGTAGCAGAGTTGCTTCCCGCGCCTTTTGTGATATTGGGAGATTTTAATTCTTACTATTAGCTATGGGTGTCGCTGTACGACGACTACCGATCTTCTTTAATCTGTAACTTAATCGACGACTTCAATATGACACTTTCGAATACTGGGGAAGTGACACGTGTACCTAATCCTCCAGCATGTGAAAGCGTGCTTGACCTATCCCTTTGCTCGACATCACTAGCGTTAGATTGCCAGTGGAAAGTAATCAATGATCCCCACGGTAGTGATCACCTACCAATCGTTATCTCAATTACTAATGGGTCAACTTCAACGGTTCCAATCAAAATTGCGTATGACCTCACACGCAACATTGATTGGAAGTCTTATGAGACCATAATATCGCAAAGAATCGAGTCCCACGTGGAATTTCTTCCGGAGGAAGAATACGCGTTCCTTTCTGGCTTGATCAACGACGCCGCGACTCAAGCTCAGACGAAACCGATACCAGGGGTAACGATTAGACGGCGCTTTCCCTTCAAGTGGTGGGACAAAGAGTGCTCAGACCTGTACGCGCGGAGGTCCTCGGTGTATTTGGCCTTCCGAGAACAACTTACCTTACCAGTCAGCTCCAGGCCGAAGTGTCCCTTGCTGTTCGAAGAACTCGTCTCTGTTCAACTCGGTCCATGGCTGCAGCTCACCAACCATGTCGTCTGCGGAGGCCCCGCAGGTCGTCTTCCACTTGATCGAGCCACCTTGCTCGCTGCGCGCCCCGTCGCCTTGTTCCAGTCGGGTTGTTATCAAGAACCATTTTCACCGGGTTGTCGTCCGACAACCTAACGACATGCCCAGCCCACCGTAGTCTCCCGATTTTCGCCGTTTGAACGATGAGTGATTCTCCCAGCAGCTGATGCAACTCGTGGTTCATCCGCCTCCGCCATGATCCATCTTCCATCTGCACTCCACCACAGATGGTACGCAACACCCTTCGTTCGAAAACCCCAAGGGCGCGTTGGTCCTCCACGAGCATAGTCCAGGTTTCGTGGCCGTAGAGGACTACCGGTCTGATCAGTGTTTTGTAGATGGTTAACTTCGTGTGGCGGCGGATTTTATTCGAGCGGAGTGTCCTCCGGAGTCCAAATGGGCACGATTTCCTGCCATAAGACGTCGACGAATTTCTCTGCTGGTGTCGTTGTCAGCAGTCACCAGTGAGCCCAGGTGCATGAGCTCGTCTACCACCTCGATTTCATCACCGCTAATATGAATTCGTGGCGGGAGGTTGACACTGTCTTCTCTGGAACCTCTTCCTCTCATATACTTGGTCTTCGATGCGTTTATGGCCAGTCCAATTCGTCCGGCTTCAGCCTTCAGTCTGATGTACGTCTCCGTCATCTTTTCAAGGGTTCGTGCTACAATATCAATGTCATCGGCGAAGCCAAAGAGCTGAACAGACCTTCTAAAAATCGTGCCACTCGTGTCGATACCAGCCCTACGTATCACACCTCCAAAGCGATGTTGAATAGCAAGCACGATAAACCATCACCTTGCTGTAACCCTCTTCGAGATTCGAAGGGACTCGAGAGTGTCCCCGAAACTCGAACTACGCACATCACCCGATCAATCGTTGACTTGACCAACCATGTCAGTTTATCCGGAAAGCCGTAATCGTGCATAATCTGCCATAGCTGATCTCGAACGATTGTGTCGTATGCCGATTTAAAATCGATGAACAAGTGATGTGTGGGCACGTTATACTCACGGCACTTCTGTAGGACCTGCCGTACCGCGAATATTTGGTCCGTGGTTGCGCGGACACCCATAAATCCCGCTTGGTATTGCCCCACGAATTCCCTTGCAAACGGTGATAGTCGACGGCATAGAATTTGAGAGAGTACCTTGTAGGCTACGTTCAGCAACGTGATTGCGCGGTAGTTGCAGCAATCCAACTTGTCACCTCTTTTGTAGATGGGGCACACTGTACCCTCCAGCCACTCCTCCGGTACTACCTCCTCCTCCAAAATCTTGGCAATAACCCAGTGTAGCGCGTTAGCCAGTGATTCACCACCGTGTTTTAACAGCTCGCTGGGGAGTTTGTCAGCTCCAGCGGCTTTATTGTTTTTCAGCCGGCCGATCTCCTGTCTAACCTCCTGGAGGTCAGGGGCTGGAATTCTGTCGTCATCTGCGCGTACACCGAGATCTACTACCACTCCGTCGTCGTCCTCTGCTACATCGCCATTAAGGTGCTCATCGTAGTACTGCTTCCACCTGTCAATCACCTCACACTTGTTCGTGAGAAGGTTGCCGCCCAGGTTCCTGCACATGTCAGCTTGTGGCACATAGCCTTTGCGGGAACAGTTCAGCTTCTCGTAGAACTTTCATGTGTCATTCGCACGGTACAGTGCCTCCATCGCCTCGTGATCTCGATCTTCCTCCTGGCGCTTCTTCTTCCGTAAGACCGAGTTTTGCCGGTTCCGTGCGCGTCGGTAGCGCTCCACGTTCGCCCTCGTTTGATGTTGCAGCATTCTCGCTCGTGCCGCATTCTTCTCTTCCACTAACTGTTTGCACTCGTCGTCAAACCAGTCGTTTCTCCTGTTCGGAGCCATAGTACCAAGCGCCGCTACAGCAGTACTACCTATGGCTGATCGAATGTCCCTCCAGCCATCTTCAAGAGAAGCTGCGCCAAGCTGCTCTTCCGTTGGTAATGCTGCTTCCAGCTGCTGCGCGTACTCCCGTGCAACCTCGGCGTCCAGTAGTTGCCCGATGTTTGGTCGCGGTGGGCGACTTTGACGCGTGTTTCGCACCGTCGAAAGTTTTGAGCGCATGCATACTGCAACAAGGTAATGGTCCGAATCGAAATTTTCCGAGAACAAGGCACTATCGATTTGCTTCGAAAGTACAATGTACTGGATAGACAAATGAAAAGCTTGATAAAAGCAAAAAAACGCGGATACTGGAGGTGGTTTGTGAACGCGTTGTCGAGGGAAACAGCGATGAGCACTCTTTGAGATACCGCCAGACGCATGCGGAATCGTAACGTTTCGAATGAGTCCGAGGAGTATTCAGATCGCTGGATACTCGATTTCGCCAAAAAGGTCTGTCCGGACTCTGTCCCCGAACAGAAGACCTTTCGCGACGCGTTTTTAGTAGTTACGGAAGAGCCTCTATTTTTGATGTTGGAATTTTCAATGGCTCTCCTCTCGTGCAACAATAAAGCTCCAGGGTTGGATAGAATTAACGCTTGTTGGACTTGTTCAACAAGTTTCTGTAGCTAAACATTGTTCCGCACGACTGGAGGGAGGTAAAAGTCATTGCTATTCGGAAACCCGGAATACATGCCTCTGATCACAATTCTTAAAGGCCGATTGCTATGCTCTCTTGCCTCCGGAAATTAATGGAGAAAATGATCCTCTTACGGTTAGACAAATGGGTCGAAACAAATGGTTTACTCTCAGATACTCGATTTGGCTTCCGCCGGGGCAAAGGGACGAACGATTGCCTAGCGTTGCTTTCTACTGTAATTCAACTCGCCTTTGCTCGAAAAGAGCAAATGGCTTCTGCATTCTTGGACATTAAGGGGGCATTTGACTCTGTCTCTGTAGAAGTTTTAACCGAGAAACTCCATCCGCAGGGGCTTTCACCAAATTTGAATGATTTTTTGCTCAATTATTGTCAGTAAAGCATATGTATTTCTCACATGGTGATTCGACAACTTCCCGAATTAGTTACATGGGTCTTCCCCAGGGCTCATGTTTAAGCCCTCTTTTATATAATTTTTACGTCAATGACATCGATGAATGTCTTGCAAATTAATGCACGCTACGGCAACTTGCAGACGGTAGCGTTGTATCCATTACTGGTAGCGAAGCTAGCGATCTGCAAGGACCATTGCAAGATACCTTAGACAATTTGTCTGAATGGGCTCTTAAGCTGGGTATCGAATTCTCTCCGGAGAAAACTGAGCTGGTCGTTTTTTCTAGGAAGCATAACCCAGCTCAGCTGCAGCTCATACTAAAGGGTAAAACGATCACTCAGGTTTTAGTCGCTAAATATCTCGGGGTCTGGTTCGACTCTAAATGCACCTGGGCTTGTCATTTTAGGTATCTGACACAAAAATGCCAACAGAGGATTAATTTTCTTCGTACGATTACCGGAACCTGGTGGGGTGCCCACCCAGGAGACCTTCTAAGGTTATACCAAACAACGATATTGTCAGTTCTTGAGTACGGTTGTATCTGCTTTCGCTCCGCCGCGAACACGCACATTATAAAATTAGAGAGAATACAATATCGTTGTTTGCGTATTGCCTTGGGCTTCATGCAGTCGACGCATACGATGAGTCTTGAAGTGCTAGCGGGTATTCTTCCGTTGAAACATCGTTTTTGGAATCTCTCTTACCGGTTGCATATTCAATGCACAGTTATGAACCCATTAGTAATTGAAAATTTCGAGAGGTTGGTCGACCTTCAAACTCAATCCAGATTTATGACTTTATATTTTGACTATATGGCTCAAGATATTAATCCTTCTTCATACGATTTCTCCAATGTCGCACTTTTAGATACTTCTAATAATGCTATATTCTTCGACACCACCATGAAAGAAGACGTTATTGGTATCCTTTATCATTTGCGACCCCAAGAGATCCCTAAGATTTTTTCCAATAAGTTTGAACATGTTAGTTATGATAAAAGGTTTAATACTGACGGATCCAATCTAGATGAGTCCACTAGCTTCGGAGTTTTTCACGAAAGTTTTACCGCATCCTACAAACTCGATGCTCTGCTACCGTGGACGTCGCAGAACTAGCTGCTATTCAGTACTCCCATGGGATCCTTGCAATCCTGGCAATCATCATGGAATTCAGATAAACTGGGACGGTGGCTACATTCCATTTTACCTAAGGTATCGGCGAAAGCATGGTTCAAGGGGTTGGATGTAGGTCGGAACTTCATTCGCGTGACGTCCAGACTTATGTCCAATCACTACACGTTAAACACGCATCTCTTTCGTATAGGGCTTGTAGACAGTAATCACTGCATTTGTGGCGATGGCTACCATGACATCAAGCATGTTGTTTGGTCGTGTACCGAATACTGTGGTGTTAGGTCCGAGCTTATAGATTCCCTTCGGGCCCGAGGAAATCAACCGAACGTACCCGTTAGAGACATTCTGGGAAGCGGTGATCTCCAGTACATGACACAGCTATACTGCTTTCTGAAAAACGCTGACATTAAAATTTAAAATTTTCTTTGTCTATTTGTCAGATTAAGGATATAAATATACTATGCTGAAGACACGGAAACGAAGAGCCTGCATCTATGCTTACACAAATATTTTGAACCCACAACAAACAAGAATACAATTGCTCTACCAGTTGAAAAACAAAGTTCCAAAATAGTTTTAAGTCAAAATTGTATCTCCCCTCCTCTCACCTTAAATCCCCACTAGCTCGTAGTCGGCCGCGAGAAAAAAAAGGCCTCCCTCTTTCCCCTGCTAACGTAGAATTAATACGAATTGTACTTGGCTCAATAAAACAGAAAATGTATCGTGCCGTGTCAAATAAACTAGTTTTAAACCAAAACTTCTCTTAACTCATCACATAACTTATTGTTTATATAATTTGTAAGTTATTTTCGATAGTTATTACCGTATTATTTAAGTAATTTATTCCATACAGGATTGTAAAACTGGAATAGGGCACAATTAATTAGAGTATATATAACCATATAATGAACATAGAGTATGATTTTTCTCGAAAACATTCATTTGAAAAAGAGATGCGAGAAGCTATCACTGATCTCTTCTTGGCCACACAACAAGATTAACATACAATTAATTATCCTGTTTTCGCCATATGTACACGATGTCCATGTGCGCCGGAATTACTATTCGTAATTCATGAGTTTTTATTTCTCGCGACAGAGCATAGTAGGCGTTGTAATTGTACTGCTATGTGGAAAAATGTCAATTGTTCGTTATTCTGGTTAAACATTCAGTGAAAAACAACAGTGTCACAGAAAAAATGTCCAAGAAAACGTGTGAAAGTGTGTTTCAGTTGTGTCTTCAAGAGATAACCGACGGAACGTCCACAGTATACGCGGCAAGTAAGAAGTATGGTATTCCAAGGTCTACGATACGATACCGCTTGAGTGATAAGTGGCATAAAACAACAACATGTGGTCCTGGAGCTGTACTATCTAAGGAAAAAGAAGAAAAAATTGTAACCTGGCTCATTGGCATGCAACATCGAGGTTTTCCTGTGCAGCGTCGTTCTTTGTTTTCAAAAGTTGAAGAATTTCTATCTGCTAACCCTCGTTATACTCCATTTAAAAATAATCGTCCAGGTAAATCTAAACCCTTGTAAAATATTTAAAAATCCTGTCTTCAATACTGTTTTCGCTAGGCAAGAAATGGTTTGCGTCTTTCATGGCCCGTTGTCCGCAACTTTCTCTCCGTACCCCAGAATCGGTTACGACAGCAAGAGCAAGAGTTACTGAGGCTGATATAGGAAATGGTTCAATCAAGTTTCCTCGTGGATGGACCGCGATGGAATAAAACATGTTATGTCCGACCCAAACCGCGTGTTCAATGGTGACGAAACATCATTTAATCTTCATCCAAAGACCTGCGAAGTAATTGCGCAGCGTGGATCTCGTAACGTTTATGAGGTAGAGCATGCTGATGGCAAACAGAACATTACTGTTATGTTCACACTCAGCGCTCCCGGTCGAATTGTAGACCCTTTTGTTATACTTCCTGGCCAGTGCATTAGGAAAGAAGTTGCTCAAGCTTTTCCCTCTTCGTGAGGATTAGGCCAAAGTGAGCGTGGTTGGATGACTACTCACAATTTCAGAGAACATCAAGAGAATATTTGACCCGTTTTTGATCAAGCATAGCATTCAGCTCCCTGTTGTATTTTTTGTTGACGGTCGTTCCTCTTATGTGGCTATAGAAGTAGCAGATTTATGCAAACAGTTGGGGATAGTTTTAATCGCTCTCTACCCATATACAACTCGTATAACACAGCCCCGGATGTTTCTATTTTTAAACCATAGAAAGATCAGTGGAAGCAAGAAGTTGATCATTGGCGTTTTTGGCATCCTGGAGAGGTTTTCACGATAAGAGAATTCGGTCCTGTATTGGAAAACGCAGTGAAAAAAGGGATCAAACAAGATACCATCACAAACGGCTTTCGTGTGTGGAATATATCCTTTCAACGTAGATAATGTCGACTATTCTAAATGTTTTGCAGTGATTGACCGGCCAAAAACTATCAGCATTTCCAACCAAAACAACGAGAATTCTCCTGGAAATTTATTTAATGAAAATTTGACTTCATCAAAACAATCGATTACAGACGAAAAAAATAAATCTGGCACGGAATCGTGCTAACTCGCTGAAGCAGAAATTACGAAAAGCACAACAAATTTCATCATCGGTAAGAGAAATATTATTCATTGACGTTAATAATTAACAACAACTTGCTTATAGATTCCCTTCGGGCTCGAGGAAACCAACCGAACGTACCCATTCGAGACATTCTGGCAAGCGGTCCAGTACATGACACAGCTATACTGCTTTCTGAAAAACGCTGACATTAAAATTTAAAATTTTCTTTGTCTATTTGTCAGATTAAGGATATAAATATACTATGCTGAAGACACGGAAACGAGGAGCTTGCATCTATGCTTACACAAATATTTTGAACCCACAACAAACAAGAATACAATTGCTCTACCAGTTGAAAAACAAAGTTCCAAAATAGTTTTAAGTCAAAATTGTATCTCCCCTCTTCTCACCTTGAATCCCCACTAGCTCGTAGTCGGCCGCGAGAAAAAAAGGCCTCCCTCTTTCCCCTGCTAACGTAGAATTAATACGAATTGTACTTGGCTCAGTAAAACAGAAAATGTATCGTGCCGTGTCAAATAAACTAATTTTAACAGCTTGCCCCCAAAACAACAACCGCATTAACACCAAACTGGCCTTTGCCAGGAATACGCCGAGCAAATAAACGTCTGCGCGGACTTGATGGATCAGCCCGGGCCGTCAGTGACTCTCAGGTAGGATCTAAACCTTTAGGGGAGAGCATCGTGTCTGTCCCTACTAGTAGTTACGCTGATGAGAAGCAAAAATTTTGGCTGTACCTATCGCGAATTCGCCCGGATGTCTCTGTCGATGCTGTTACATCAATGGTTAAGGCCAATCTGGAAATCACAACCGAACCTACAGTTGTTAAGCTGGTCCCCAGGGGAATGGACACAAGTACTATGAATTTTGTCTCCTTCAAAATTGGTATCGATCCCGCAGTAAAATCTAAAGCACTTGAATCGTCAACATGGCCAGAAGGATTATTGTTTCGTGAAGTTGAAGCCTACGGTTCAATAAAATTTCGCAATCGTTCGGATTCGGAACATGGCACACCGCGGCAACAGCTCCCTGTGAGGACATAATCCACGCCCGACCGCCACCGAGACGCAATGTTTTGAGCCTTAAGGAAGCCCCTCACCCCCCCGATGCAGTCGCGCCTATCGCAGCCAGCCCTCATCTTAGTCGTCTCGGTCCTGTTATCGGTTGGGGGAACGGGGTTTTCCGATCCGCATCACCAGGCAAGTATTGTAATTCGTGTGAACAGATTTCGTTTCCTGATTTGACGATGAATTCTAGCAACCATGAACGAGTCAGCAGCGATCTTGCTACCACCTTTAACGTGATGTCATCTTCAACATCGGGACGCAATGTGCAAAGCTTTACGGAAGTCCCCCATTCGTCCGACCCAGTCGAGCCTCTCGCAGCCAGCGATCAACATAGCCGTCCCGATCCTGCGGTCGGAATGAGTGGTGGGATCTTCCAGGATGCCAGCTCCGGCAAGTATTCTACCGTTGACATTGATTTACTCTCTGAGGAGGCTTCATCTTCCAGTTGCGTTACTCTTCCACCATCTGCGCCATCTGCACGTGGTACGATGAAGGATGGTATATCGATTTATTACCAAAACGCTCGTGGATTACGCGCTAAAATCGACGAAGTGTTCATCGGTGTGGCTGAATCCGAATTCGACATCATCGTACTGACTGAAACATGGCTCGATGAGAAAATCTACTCAGCGCAATTGTTTTGCGGGAATTTTTCAGTACTTCGTTGTGACCGGAGTTCACAAAACAGCAACAAATCACGTGGTGGCGGCGTACTTTTTACTGTGTCAGCAAGATTGAGTGGATATATCGACCCTATTCCTATCTGTAACACGCTCGAGCAGATTTGGATCAGAGTGAAGCTACCGCATCAATCACTGAGTGTTGACGTCATTTATCTGCCTCCCAACCGCAGAGGTGACCAAATTTGCATCAGGGACCACATACGTTCAGTAGAAGCAATTACCTCCAACTTAGTCAATGTGATCTGGTATTGTTATTTGGTGATTATAATCAATCAGGTTTAGTTTGGAGCTTTCCGATGAATGCGCCACCAACAGTTGACAGCTTGAAGTCTCGTATATCTGTTGCTTGTGCATCTCTCCTGGATGGTTTTAGTGAGCAGGGCTTCGTGCAGATCAATCATGTTACAAACAGAAATTCTCGCCTACTTGACTTAGTTTTGGTCAATGAATGTACGTTCCCGGTTTGCTGCGTTCGGGAAGCTGCTGAGCCATTGACTTCACTTGACGCTGACCACCCCGCAATTGAAATTATTGTTCAGCCCTCCGCACCCATTGAATTCGTTGAAACTCTGGACGAAAATAACCTTGATTTTGGTAGAGCCAATTTCGCGTCCCTCAGTGCGGCATTTATGCGTGTCGATTGGCATCGCTTAAAGTCGTTCGAAAATGTTGACGATGCGGTCAATCACTTCACACATATTTTGAAACAACTGATATCAGACTCGGTACCTGTCCGCCAACCTCCTCGAAAGCCACCTTGGGGCAAAGCACATTTGCAACGTTTGAAACGTCTGAGATCTTCTGCTTTACGTGCTGACAGTAGACTACGCTGCCCACTCTCTAAACAGCAGTTCAGCTTGGCTAGTAGTAATTACCGCTTCTACAATCGTTTCTTGTACCGACGATATACCTTGCACAAGCAAGCAAGCCCTCGTAAAAACCCGAAACTGTTCTGGTCATTTGTGACTTTTAAGAAAAAAGAGGAAGGTTTACCAGTATGCATGTTCTTAAAAGACGAAGAGGCCAACACATCGCGCGAAAAATGCAAACTTTTTGCTGCGCATTTCAAGGATACGTTTAATTCGGTCATTGCTTCAGACGCACAGATAAACGCTGCTATCGAAAACACTCCACGTGATCTCCTTCAGTTGGATATCTTCCACGTGACCGTTCATCTAGTTGTAACAGCTATAAAAAAACTGAAATATTCGTGTTCTGCTGGACCTGACGGGATTCCCTCTTGCGTTCTCAAAAAATGCATGGCTGCGCTTATTCGACCTCTAGTTATTATACTGAATCTCTCCCTTCAGCAGAAAACATTTCCAACGATGTGGAAGAAATCGATAATGTTTCCAGTGCACAAAAAAGGAGACAAACAAATATCGAAAACTATCGCGGAATCACGTCACTTTGTGCTTGTTCGAAGGTGTTTGAAATCATCGTCCATGAAACGTTGTTTGTTTGTAGCTCACAATACATTTCCGTGGATCAGCACGGCTTCTTTCCCAAAAGATCGGTAGCAACGAATTTGACTCAATTTGTCTCTTTTTGTTTGAGCCGTCTGGGTGACGGGGAACAAGTAGACGCTGTTTACACAGACCTGAAAGCTTCTTTCGATCGAGTCGACCACGGAATTCTACTGAGTAGGATAGAGAAACTTGGGGTTTCTGATGATCTCGTAAAATGGTTTAAATCATACCTGACGGACCGAGATCTCTGCGTGAAAAATTTGTTCGGAAGAGTCAGAATATTTCACGAATCTTTCCGGCGTCCCACAAGGAAGCAATTTAAGTCCCTTGCTTTTCACTCTGTTCATTAACGAAGTCTCCTCATTACTGCCACCTGGGTGTCGCCTATTTTACGCAGATGATGTAAAAATATTCGCGGTAATCAAAGCCTTATCCGACTGTCTGGAACTACAACGTTTGATCAACGAATTTGAGGCATGGTGCACGAAGAATCTGTTGACACTAAGTATTCAGAAGTGCAACGTAATAGCATTTCACCGCAAGCTGAGTCCAGTCTTATTCGATTACACCATACTTAATCATACATTGCAACGGGTAGCTCACATTCGTGATCTTGGTGTAAAACTTGATTGTGCGCTAACATTTCGTCCACACTTTGATGAAATGATCTCAAAGGCTAATCGTCAGCTGGGATTTATTTTCAAGATAGCTAATGAGTTTCTGGATCCTTACTGCCTTCGATCGCTCTACTGTTCGCTAGTGCGCTCTATCCTCGAGTCTTGCTCGGTAGTCTGGTGCCCATCACAAGCAAACTGGATCGCTAGAATCGAGTCTGTCCAGAAAAAATTTCTTCGATACGCACTTCGCATGCTACCCTGGAACAACCCGTTAGACTTACCCTCGTATGAAGCTCGATGTAAGCTACTAGGACTTGAAACACTCGAGCAGCGACGAGCTACTGCTCAAGCCGTTTTTGTTGCTAAAATCCTTTCCGGACAAATTGACTGCCCTGCAATACTACAACAGATGAACCTTTACGCACCCGAGAGACCACTCCGCACAAGAGACTTCCTGTACCTCGAGCCAAGCAGAGTGAACTATGGGTTGTTTAATCCAATTCGATTTATGGCCGCACAATTCAATGCTGTCTACGAACTTTTCGACTTTGGGATTTCGATTGATGCCTTCAAACGACGACTCTCTTGTGGACGACAACTATTTTAAGATGTTTAGTGTAATTGTGTTTGTATTTTAGATTTATTTTATCATTAAGACCTTACATGTGTCAGATGACTTTATAAAAAAATAATAATAATAATAATAATTAAACCAAAACCTCTCTAAACTCATCACATAACTTTGTGTTTATATAATTTGTAAGTTATTTTCGATAGTTATTACCGTATTATTTAAGTAATCTATTCCACACAGGATTGCAAAACTTGAATAGGGAACAATTAATTAGAGTATATATAACCATAAAATGAACATAGAGTATGATTTTTCTCGAAAACAGATGCGAGAAACTATCACTGATCCCTTATTGGCCACACAACAAGATTAACATATAATTAATTATCCTGTTTTCGCCATATGTACACGATGTCCATGTGCGCCGGAATTACTATTCGTAAATCATGAGTTTTTTATTTCTCGCGACAGAGCATAGTAGGCGTTGTAATTGTACTGCTATGTGGAAAAATGTCAATTGTTCGTTATTCTGGTTAAACATTCAGTGAAAAACAATAGTGTCACAGAAAAAATGTCCAGGAAAACGTGTGAAAGTGTGTTTCAGTTGTGTCTTCAAGAGATAGCCGACGGAACGTCCACAGTATACGCGGCAAGTAAGAAGTATGGTATTCCAAGGTCTACGATACGATACCGCTTGAGTGATAAGTGACATAAAACAACCAATGTTCGATAGCTAGCGGAGAACGAGTGGACTGTAAGGAATGGGGTATCACTGCGCAGACATCCTGGTAGAGAAAGAATCCTTGCACCTTCTGCTAAGGACACTGCTAGCCCAAGTATCCTGTATCTGCGTATAATCCTCGTGTTATATTCCCGGCTGACCTCCATGCCGGCGGAATTTCGGGGTTAAATAACAGCGACACCAATCATAATTTCCTATGCACTAGCATATTACATTTTAAGCCTAAGTACAAATAACTATTTACAAAGTTGGACAAGTGGTTAAGTGGCGACAACAATTTTCATCATCGGTAAGAGAAATATTATTCATTGAAGTTAATAATTAACAACAACTTGCTTGTAGAGCCGATAGACCGGCAATCATCAGAAGTTGCTAAAACGGATATTTCATCAATACAAACCTGCACGATGCAACACAGTTCCTATACCATTGGGCGATTCTGCTACCCATAACATAAGCTTCATTTTATCTCCATACGTATCAATTCATACGGATAAAATAAAATAAACCAATCGGAAGGAGATACGTTTGCGTTCAGATCAGTCACTTGTGATGAAATATGACATTCGAAGACCGGAAGCTAAGTATCCCTTTTTCTATTTATTATTGATTGTTTTTATTATAGCTTATTATATAATTTGTGAATGGAATGATACTCTCTTCCTATATATATTATACAAACATGATATACATTTGTTGCCACAGAATTTATATTACGCTACACAATTGGCCTGGCCAATGAAAAAAAAAAATATATATGGAAATTTTTTTATATGAGCCGTTGACAGCAAAAGTTGTGCATGTGCCATTAAGTAAATTTTTCAGGAGACGCGATGAACGGAAACACTCAAAAAGTAAATTATTTTCAACATTTTTTTCCAACATAACTGCACTGAATCATTGCTGGAAAGGTTTCAAAAGATGGTACATGAAAGCATAACGAGTTCTGGATGAGAAACTTACACAAACTTCAATGGAAAAACATGTACCACTTTCGTTCTATGGGAAAAATAATGACAACCAGAAAACGTTGAATGCAAAAGTGGTACATGTCCTGTCTTAGTATGAAAAATGCATTATAGCTCGCTAATCTTAGGACATAGAACTTTCGGTATACTACCGGTTGCCCTCCAGAAGTGATATACACACACTCTTAGTATATATTGCTCTCAAATATATTTCCTAATTCATATTCCTTTCAGAGAGCGAGTAATGGCGCTATAACCATAAGCAAAAAAAAAATTTTTTTTTTGACACGGCACGATACATTTTCTGTTTTACTGAGCCAAGTACAATTCGTATTAATTCTACGTTAGCAGGGAAAAGAGGGAGGCCTTTTTTTACTCTCGCGGCCGACTACGAGCTAGTGGGGATTTAAGGTGAGAGGAGGGGAGATACAATTTTGACTTAAAACTATTTTGGAACTTTGTTTTTCAACTGGTAGAGCAATTGTATTCTTGTTTGTTGTGGGTTCAAAATATTTGTGTAAGCATAGATGCGGGCTCTTTGTTTCCGTGTCTTCAGCATAGCGTATTTGTATTCTTAATCTGACAAATAGACAAAGAAAATTTTAAATTTTAATGTCAGCGTTTTTTAGAAAGCAATATAGCTGAGTCATGTACTGGAGATCACCGCTTCCCAGAATGTCTCTAACGGGTACGTTCGGTTGTTTTCCTCAGGCCCGAAGGGAATCCATAAGCTCGGACCTAACACCACAGTATTCGGTACACGACCAAACAACATGCTCGATGTCATGGTAGCCATCGCCACAAACGCAGTGATTACTGTCTACAAGCCCTATACGAAAGAGATGCGTGTTTAACGTGTAGTGATTGGACATAAGTCTGGACATCACGCGAATGAAGTCCCGACCGACATCCAACCCCTTGAACCATGCTTTCGTCGATACCTTAGGAAAAATGGAATGTAGCCACCGTCCCAGTTCATCTGAGTTCCATGATGATTGCCAACTGTTGAGTGTTCTCTGACGCAAAATGCTATAAAATTCATCATAAGCAATTGGTCTTTCATAAATATCGCCATCAATAGCACCCACCTTAGCTAAAGAGTCAGCCTTTTCATTACCCGGAATCGAGCAATAAGAAGGGACCCACGCTAAGGTAACCCGGTAATTTTTATCTGTTCAAGCACTTAAAAACCGCCGTATTTTCCCCAGGAAATACGGGGTGTGCTTCACAGGCTTCATCGATCGCAGAGCCTCAATGGCATTGAGACTGTCTGTGAAGATGAAGTAGTGGTCTATGGGTAGGGTTTCGATGATTCCAAGAGAGTACTGAATAGCAGCAAGTTCTGCGACGTACACGGAAGCAGGAGCATCGAGTTTGTAGGAGGCGGTAAAATTTTCGTGGAAAACACCGAAGCCAGTGGACTCATCTAGATTAGATCCGTCAGTGTAAAACCTTTTATCATAACTAACCTGTTTAAACTTATTGGCAAAAATCTTAGGGATCTCTTGGGGTCGCAATTGATCCGGGATACCAGAAATGTCGTGTTTGTCTTGTCAAAATATAAAGTCATAAATCTGGGTTAAGATTGAAGGTCGACCAACCTCTCGAAATTTTCAATTACTAATGGGTTCATAACTGTGCATCGAATTAGCAACCGGTAGGAGAGATTCCAAAAACGATGTTTCAACGGAAGAATACCCGCTAACACTTCAAGACTGCACCGTCGACTGCATGCAACCCAAGGCAATACGCAAACAACGATATTGTATTCTCTCTAATTTTATAATGTGCGTGTTCGCGGCGGAACGAAAGCAGAAACAGCCGTACTCAAGAACTGACAATATCGTTGTTTGGTAAAGCCTTAGAAGGTCTCCTGGGTGGGCTCCCCACCAGGTAATCGTACGAAGAAAATTAATCCTCTGTTGGCATTTTTGTGTCAGATACCTAATATGACAGGTGCATTTAGAGTCGAACCAGACCCCGAGATATTTAGCGACCAAAACCTGAGAGATCGTTTTACCCGTTAGTAGGAGCTGCAGCTGAGCTGGGTTATGCTTCCTAGAAAAAACGACCAGCTCAGTTTTCTCCGGAGAGAATTCGATACCCAGCTTAAGAGCCCATTCAGACAAATTGTCTTAGGTATCTTGCAATGGTCCTTGCAGATCGCTAGCCTCGCTACCAGTAATGGATACAACGCTACCGTCTGCAAGTTGCCTTAGCGTGCATGAATTTGCAAGACATTAATCGATGTCATTGACGTAAAAATTATATAAGAGAGGACTTAAACATGAGCCTTGGGGAAGGCCCATGTAACTAATTCGGGAAGTTGTCGAATCGCCATGTGAGAAATATATATGCTTTTCTGACAACAAATTGAGCAAAAAGTTATTCAAATTTGGTGAAAGTCCCTGCGAATGAAGTTTCGCGCTTAAAACTTCCACAAAGACAGAGTCAAAAGCCCACTTAATATCCAGGAACGAAGGAGCCATTTGCTCTTTTCGAGCAAATGCGAGTTGGATTTCAGTAGAAAGCAACGCTAGGCAATCGTTCGTCCCTTTGCCCCGGCGAAAGCCAAATTGAGTATCTGAAAGTACACCGTTTGTTTCGACCCATTTGTCTAACCGTGAGAGGATCATTTTCTCCATTAATTTCCGGAGGCAAGAGAGCATCGCAATCGGGCTATATGAACAAACAACCCGGGCAGGAGAGCATAACAAAATCATAACTTATCAATAACATATTTAGTTATGAGGACTTATCGTGTTATTCGAAAGATATTCACGTTTCAAACGTGCATATGAAAATGTCATAAAATTTTGATATCATATCTCGCTATGCCTTCAATGAGATGTTTGAGATGATTTTAAAATATCTGATTGAAAGTAAGTTTTTAAGTGAAAATAGTTCGATATTGATTATTTATAATGTATCAGTTATGCATTCAGTGTTCAATAAGTTGAAAATATCTGAATCGGTTATTTTCGTGATTTTTAATGCAAATTCTTAGTTTGTTATTGAAATACCAAGCTTTGTTGTTCATATAGTCTTGAAGGAACAATATTTTGGTATTATTTTTTGTTATTTTACCAACTATGTAAACCATATTAAGATCAAAATGAGGTGTATTTCCCATATCTGGTTGTGATATTATAGTGATATTTACTCCTGCTCGGGAAGCGTCTTTTTGCAGAGTCGGGTAGATTCTTCAACAGTTTGTATTTTATTCTATCTAACCCAGGAGCCTTATTGTCGCACGACAGGAGAGCCATTGAAAATTCCAACATCGAAAATGGAGGCTCTTCCGTAGTTACTAAAAACGCGTCGCGAAAGGTTTTCTGTTCCGGTACAGAGTCCGGACAGACCTTTTTGGCAAAATCGAGTATCCAGCGATCTGAATACTCCTCACTCTTATTCGAAACGTCACGGTTCCGCATGCGCCTGGCGGTATCCCAAAGAGTGCTCATCGCTGTTTCCCTCGACAACGCGTTTACGAACCGCCGCCAGTACCCGCGTTTTTTCGCCTTTACTAAGCTCTTCATCTGCCTGCCCATGTATTCTCTCTAATTTTATAATGTGCGTGTTCGCGGCGGAACGAAAGCAGAAACAGCCGTACTCAAGAACTGACAATATCGTTGTTTGGTAAAGCCTTAGAAGGTCTCCTGGGTGGGCTCCCCACCAGGTAATCGTACGAAGAAAATTAATCCTCTGTTGGCATTTTTGTGTCAGATACCTAATATGACAGGTGCATTTAGAGTCGAACCAGACCCCGAGATATTTAGCGACCAAAACCTGAGAGATCGTTTTACCCGTTAGTAGGAGCTGCAGCTGAGCTGGGTTATGCTTCCTAGAAAAAACGACCAGCTCAGTTTTCTCCGGAGAGAATTCGATACCCAGCTTAAGAGCCCATTCAGACAAATTGTCTTAGGTATCTTGCAATGGTCCTTGCAGATCGCTAGCCTCGCTACCAGTAATGGATACAACGCTACCGTCTGCAAGTTGCCTTAGCGTGCATGAATTTGCAAGACATTAATCGATGTCATTGACGTAAAAATTATATAAGAGAGGACTTAAACATGAGCCTTGGGGAAGGCCCATGTAACTAATTCGGGAAGTTGTCGAATCGCCATGTGAGAAATATATATGCTTTTCTGACAACAAATTGAGCAAAAAGTTATTCAAATTTGGTGAAAGTCCCTGCGAATGAAGTTTCGCGCTTAAAACTTCCACAAAGACAGAGTCAAAAGCCCACTTAATATCCAGGAACGCAGGAGCCATTTGCTCTTTTCGAGCAAATGCGAGTTGGATTTCAGTAGAAAGCAACGCTAGGCAATCGTTCGTCCCTTTGCCCCGGCGAAAGCCAAATTGAGTATCTGAAAGTACACCGTTTGTTTCGACCCATTTGTCTAACCGTGAGAGGATCATTTTCTCCATTAATTTCCGGAGGCAAGAGAGCATCGCAATCGGGCTATATGAACAAACAACCCGGGCAGGAGAGCATAACAAAATCATAACTTATCAATAACATATTTAGTTATGAGGACTTATCGTGTTATTCGAAAGATATTCACGTTTCAAACGTGCATATGAAAATGTCATAAAATTTTGATATCATATCTCGCTATGCCTTCAATGAGATGTTTGAGATGATTTTAAAATATCTGATTGAAAGTAAGTTTTTAAGTGAAAATAGTTCGATATTGATTATTTATAATGTATCAGTTATGCATTCAGTGTTCAATAAGTTGAAAATATCTGAATCGGTTATTTTCGTGATTTTTAATGCAAATTCTTAGTTTGTTATTGAAATACCAAGCTTTGTTGTTCATATAGTCTTGAAGGAACAATATTTTGGTATTATTTTTTGTTATTTTACCAACTATGTAAACCATATTAAGATCAAAATGAGGTGTATTTCCCATATCTGGTTGTGATATTATAGTGATATTTACTCCTGCTCGGGAAGCGTCTTTTTGCAGAGTCGGGTAGATTCTTCAACAGTTTGTATTTTATTCTATCTAACCCAGGAGCCTTATTGTCGCACGACAGGAGAGCCATTGAAAATTCCAACATCGAAAATGGAGGCTCTTCCGTAGTTACTAAAAACGCGTCGCGAAAGGTTTTCTGTTCCGGTACAGAGTCCGGACAGACCTTTTTGGCAAAATCGAGTATCCAGCGATCTGAATACTCCTCACTCTTATTCGAAACGTCACGGTTCCGCATGCGCCTGGCGGTATCCCAAAGAGTGCTCATCGCTGTTTCCCTCGACAACGCGTTTACGAACCGCCGCCAGTACCCGCGTTTTTTCGCCTTTACTAAGCTCTTCATCTGCCTGCCCAGTGCCTCGTACTTTCGAAGCAGGTTGACAGTGCCGTGCTCTCGGTAGTCCTTATACGCCGCGGACCTTCGTGCGTACAGCTCAGAGCACTCTTTGTCCCACCATTTGTTGGGAGGGCGCTGTCTAATCGTTACCCCGGGTATCGGTTTCGTCTGAGCTTGAGTCGCGTCGATTATCAAGCCAGCTAAGAACGCGTATTCTTCCTCCGGAGGAAGTTCCTCGTGAGTTTCGATAGATTCCGCTATAATAGACTCATAACGCTTCCAATCAATATTACGTGTAAGGTCGTAGGAAATATTGATTGGGTTCGGGGGAGTTGAACCATTAGCAATTGATATAACGATTGGAAGATGATCACTACCGTGGGGATCGTTGATTACTTTCCACTGGCAATCTAACGCTAGTGATGTCGAGCAGAGGGATAGGTCAAGCACGCTTTAACGTGCTGGAGGATTGGGTACACGTGTCGCTTCCCCAGTATTCAAAAGTGTCATATTGAAGTCGTCGATCAAGTTACAAATTAAAGAAGATCGGTTGTCGTCGTACAGCGACCCCCATATTGAACAACTGTTAAATATTCACATTTTTTCATTTGATCATGTTGAAATTCATAAGTGGACTTGACACGAGTTCTACTATATATTCGGATTTTGAATGGTTTGGCTTTTTTTAAATAAACTTTGTTTGTACAGTAAGATCTTTTTTTACACGGTTTTTACAACGGGTTTTCAAATACTGTGGTTTTGCTCATGCTCATACTTAGTGGTTAAGGAAAATTATCGAATTTTTTATTGTTAGCATGTGGCACGCGCCTCACATAAAGATCAAAGAATCTAAGCTAAAAGCGCCAAAGAAACGGACGCTTGGAGCGCCGTCTACTGGCGGATACTCGGGCATAATACGAAAGAAGCCCATTGACAAATTACATCGGTTTGTTAATTTTAAAATGTTTTCACATCTTTTAATATTGGTGTAGAAACAGAGTTCATACGAATTCGATCGCTCGATTTAGAAACAGAAAGCTAATGAAACTTACCGTGTCACAAAGTTAGCTCAAACTGACTTGCCATTTCTCTGCGTATGATATGTGATACTTAAAAATGACATCACCAAAACTTCCGGCATCGGTAATATTTGGCATGCCGTTAATTTATTTATTTCAATTTTTTTCTAACAAATCCCCTAGCTTTTGACAAATATTGCTATACAAAAACGTTATTCAGTTGCGCTGAAATCATACATGGCGAAGTGACGACCTCAACGACATTATCTTTATCGTGATTAGTTCGGCGTTTTGTGATTAAATTTGGAACTAGCATATGTTCCATTTGTACAAGTTTCACAGGCTTCGAATTCATGCAACTTTGCCATTTTACAGATTAGATGAGGGACATAGCTTGTTCATTACAGTAGCGAACGCGTCGAGCTTGTTTTCGCAATAGGCGGTCTGTCGGGGATTTCGCGCGCACTCTCGTGATTGTGCACAGTATTGCTCTTCGAGTACGACGGCTTTACCTTTCAATGATCACACGGTGTAACAGTGAGATGTTCGGGAGGTCTTAGAGATTCCGTCCGAGTTGTTTTCTATCTAGCACCAACTCTCGAAAAATTATATTTCAAGAGAAAAAACGCGTTGTAAATATTATATCCTCTAAAAATGCGGTTGGCTTACAGTTTCCGAATAAAGTTTAACGTTTTACGAAATAAAGCTACTCATTGATTCGTGAATGGGTAAATTAAGGTGTTCATGAGCAGAAACGCGTAGAGTCGTACGATACGTAAGGTAACCGAAATCACTTAACCTCCACGATTCGCTTGTATCCCGTCACTGCAAATATGATAAGGTTTCAAACATGCACATGCACCTGGCGCGCTTTCCTATACCCGTGGTGCTTGTGGAGTGTGCAGGAGTATATCCGGCCTCTAGTAACAACAAGTATCGAACTAACACCCCTTTTCTTCCTTCCTTTGATCTACGTTCTGGACCGGCAGGCATCGGTACTGATCAGCATGCAGGGATTATTGGAGATGCACATCGAAAAGCTAAATCCCAAGCAGTAATTAAGTTGGTCATTTGAATTGAGAAAAGTTTCACAGAGCTCGAACGCATCACAATTGTATGTGTTTATCAAATGTGAAAATAAACCAAATTTGAGGATGATACTTCTGCAGTTCCACTGTAACACAGTGACAAAATTCCTAACCTCTTTCGACGTATTAGTCATCGAAAGATACGTTAGCTGAAATGAGGGGCCAAGTTGCTGTGAGTTGCTTCAAAAAGGTTTTCACTGTAGGGAGAAGGGCAAGAAGAATGTTTTGGAGGGGATCTGGTATGTTGAATGTTTTAAATATCCAGTCCACAATATCAGAGAATTTTATGAACCCTGTTTCTTTTATGTCTTCTGATCGAGAAATGGGTGCACGAGGGGTTTTTGGTGCCCCAGGAAGCGGTGGGTTCTCCTGGTTTGATTTGAAATTAAAACCGGGGGGTACTTGCTTCGGTTTTTCTTCACCGCTTCCTTTTTGTGTTGTCTTATTGGTCATTCCGCTAGGGGTTATCTTACGACCTTTGCGAGAAAGATTAGGAGAGTTGAGCATTCTCCTCTTCCTAGATCCCTCTGGCAAGGCATAAGAACACCCTTCGACGGGATCGTCAGATGTACCCTCATCAGTTGGCAAGAAGGAAAAGATGTTTCCTGTCGAGGGTGGCTCAGCCCTCTTAAGCATTTCTGCAAAAGAGCGCTTTGATCGTTCCTTAAGGGAACGCTTAATTTTTTTCTCGCGCTGTTTGTACGCGGGACATGCCGGAAGGTCATGCCGAGTTCCCTCGCAATAAAGACACTTTTCAGTATCCCCACTGCAAGCGTTCTCAGCATGATTGCCTCCGCACTTGCTACAGCGTGCCTTGTTGCAGCAGTAGGTGGCTGTGTGACCTAACTGCTTACAGTTTTGGCAATGCATGACCCACGGCACGAACAGGCGTACAGGTACACGAACCCTGTCCAAGCGGACGTAGTTCGGCAGCGCGGATCCGGCGAATGTTACTCGGAAGGAATCCGAAGGGAGGAATTTCTTCTTCCCTTCTTCGATGGATACTGAATGCAATTGCTTGCAATCCAGTATCTTTGCACTTTGCATCAAGGGGTTTTTAAAACAGCCAACTCCGTGACGCAAAATGTCATCGACAGTGAGATTCCCCTCGGTAACCACACCGTCGATTTCTACATCCTTGGCAGGGATGTACACGCGATACTCTCTCGTGAAGAGCTCGTAGCCAGCCGTTTGCTTGCTTCAAGCTACTCACGACAACTCGCAGTTTGTTCGGCCTCACCTTCGTAATCTCGGTTACGGCCGAAAAATGTTTTGTCAGATTTTGCCAATTTAAATAATATTCAATGGCTTCTTTATGGGCCTGAAAAAAACAACGTAGGGACCGCCAGCGGCATCTGGGTAAGCTTTTACCCGTACTTCCGGTACTCTTGGTACAGGACTTGGCAAAGGGGAGGGCACAGGGGAAGGTAGGGGTGAGCTGATGGGAGAAATTTCAATTTCTTCCCCGTTTGTTTCCACATCCAGGAAAAGTTGCACCTGCATGTCGTCCATTTTGCGGGAGCGTTACGCTCTACCGCACACAAACAATAAATATTCGAATATATATAAATTTTAAAAACAATACTTCAATCTACAATGGATCAAATAAAAAAATGACAGTAATGCTAATACTTATAACAATTGTAATAATAATAATAATAATAATAATAATAATAATAATAATTATAGTAATAATAATAATAATAATGACAATAATAATAATATCAATAATAATATTAATAATAATATTATAACATAGTATAATATTATATTGATAATAATAGTAGAAATTCTAAAGGTAATACTTCACCGAACGTCTAAGTCACGACCTCACGGCTGCTAGTAGGATCAATCTGGAAAAGTGTCTCCGCAGAACAAACAATGACGATCCAGCTTCGTGTTGTGACACAGTGGCCGTATCTTACACGCGACCTTGTAGATGCCACTTGTAGTTGACTTCCACTCGCTCGATCGTATGGTGGTCCGTGCTGCTAGCGGGGTAACAGCGGTGCGGGAGTATTATTCTTGCTGATATATCAGCTGCGTATCGAATCACTGGCGAGGTAGCCTCCCCCTACCAGTGTGCAGATGTTTCTGCCGATATACAACAGGCTATTGTTATCGCGCAGCACAAGAACTAATCGACAAAAAAAAACACCCGTACGATAACTCGTGTATTGTTATTTTGCGAACTCAAACGGAGATAAACAATTTGCGTCTAATCGAGACGAAAGCAAAACAACGAATGATAAGCAAAAATGCTAGGACTAGAGTTAGTACTCTAGTTCCAACCGTAACAGTTGAAGCGAGTAAAGGCGCTATATCCTTGGTTTCTAAACCCGGACATAAGAAAGAAATACCTATGTTCCATCCCAGGAGATTGATCAACAAAGGAGTGTACTTTCTTAGCTTTGTCACTCCCAACGAATATTACTTCTTACATACGGATCGGTTGGTACGGATTGTCCCCGTTCTTAGATTATACTGTATTATATTGCGCTACACAGTAGGCCTGGCCGTTGACAAGAAAAATGTATGGAAACCATTTTTTAAAATGGTGGATATCATTTTACAGGATCCTTTCAAGTACTGGCTATGTTAGTGTAGACTAGACTAGACTAGACTAGATCAGCCACTTGTGATGAAATAGGACGTTTAAAAGAAAATAATACAAATTTCCATAAAGAACTTAGAACAGAAACATTATCAGATCAGTCCCTCGAAACCGATACAACCATTCTTGGCGAGCTTACTATTTCCACCAGTGGGGATATATCCTTCAATGGAAATCGTCCTCAGGAGGAAACTATTGAAATTTTAACGGTGTCGAACCAGCTCGCTACGGAGAAAACTTCGTATGACACCAAAAATTCAATGAATGGTAACAGAAAAAATATTAATAAAAATTCATTATCAGCTATGATTTACCTATTTGTAGAATCGATATACAGACAATCTCCGTTAGTATCACTTCGAAACGTGGCCAGCTTAAGAAGTGAGACTAGACGGACAAGCCTTTCAGAATTTCTCAAACTACCACCGATACCACGAAGAAGCGGTAAACATCGGAATTATGCCAAGAAGTTCCACCCAATTTTAACTGCAGGTGAACGATTGGAAGAGCTTCGAAAACTAGAAGAAGTAAAGCAAGACAATGAACAAAAAAGGAGGATAAAAGTTATTGAACGTCAGAATATTAAACTACAAAAAGATGGAGTTAAACAAAAAAAAGACAAAGTCAGAGAGAAGAAGAAAATGGAAGCAGAATTACTAAAACGCGAAAAAGCAATGAGGGGTTCGAAGACAGCAAATACAACCACAAAACAAAAAAAGATAGAGAAAACGCAAGGTGGAGGCAAAAAGCGAAAGAGTATTAAAAATATTTCCGACAATCCACGTAAGAAAAAGAGAATAACGTGAACAAATATTCATATGACATTTGTATTTAGTGTAGATATAAATCCAATCATTGCAGGTTTCACACCGATATGGTGTATTTCCACATAAATATGTAAATTCATTAATGTTTTGCAATATATTGCCAGATAGTTCTACTCAAAAACTTTTCAGCCTTTTTGATTATTTCTCCTCCATGAAAATGCATGACAATTAGGGTGGGGAATCGTTATATTGAAAAAACGAAACTTGATAGCAGAAAGCCAGAAACCAGTTTTTTTATTCTATTTGGAGCCCCAAACAATCCTAAATTTATCGGAAGTCGATTGGTTTTGTCTCCGCTTGGCGCATTGCATATCAAATTTATATGGAGATTTGTATGAAAAAACCAACGTTTTTGCATTTTCCATTCTAAAGAGCTCAAAGTGGCTCAAACCATAGGTTTCATGACTTCGAATGGTAGGTTTTTTGATGCCTAACAACTTGGCCGAAGACATCAAAGAGCTAGGGTGTCCTAAAAAAATACTGGAGCTGTTAGAAGTTGAGTATGTCGAAATTTATGTTCCAAATCATTTTTTCTGCCAACACTGCCAGTGTGCCGGCGTTAGTCAGATTTCCATCAGAAGTAACCTCTGAAACATGTTGTAGATTCTACCTACGCCTAGAATATTGACCTGAATTTGTTTGTTTGATCCAACTGAGTGTATAAACTCGTTACGACAGGTTATTTCTGATGGGCATGCTACAGGCACTGGTACATTGGTAATGTTGGCAGAAAACAAGATTTTCTGCATTTAAATCGACATACCCAACTTTGAACAGCTATAGCTCTACTTGGGAACATCTTAGCTCTTCAGTGCCTTCTGAAAAGTTGTTAGGCATCTAAAATACTATACTTTTACATAATGTAGTGCATTATTAGATCATTATTGAGCTCTCTAGAAAGGTAAATGCAAAAAAGTAGGTTTTCCCATATAAATTTTCATACAAATTTGAAATGCAATGCGCCAAGCGGAGACAAAACCAATCGACTTCCGATAAGTTCAGGGTTGTTTGGGGCCCCAAAAGGAACCAAAAAAACTTGGTTCTGGAAAATCGATCACTTTTCCCTACCCTAATGACTATGCTAAAATCATTCATTCTAACGAAAATCTAGATGCCCAAGCCAGTTGCATGTAATTGTTTCGATAACGTTGGTACTTAATCATACTCCCTGTAATTTGGCCAAAATAGGAGCGCTGGGTGGCGAACATAGGATTAGTATGGCCAAAACAGAAGCTCAAAAGCGTTTTTGATTGTGTAAAAAAGTCATATAATAGAATATTTTTTCCCATTTGAACGTATTTTTTAAGCAGACAATGAGTAAAGCTATTTGTTGATACCATTAAGCTTGTTATGAGATATTCATTCATAAGGTGAAAAAAATTTAATCTTGAATGATTGACAAACTATGGCCAAAACCGGTGCCTTTACCCTATTACACATAACGGACAAAGTTAAAGTCCAATAACAATAAAATCCAATAGGGTTTTATGGAGCAACAAGACCTTCCATATGACACTAATTTTGTGAAAATCGGTTCAGTCATTTCTGAGAAAGGTAAGTGAGTTTGAACAGTCTTTGAAACAAGTTTCTTTGCATAACTTTTGAACCACATGTCCAATCATTATAAAATTATTTTACAAATGGTTCAAAAAACAAGCCCGTTCTTTTGATTTCAATTTTGTTTTAATCGGTTGTGTAGTTTCTAAGATAATAAAGTTTTGTGATTTTCACATTTTGATACATAACCTCGAAACTAAAAATCTGATTACAATAAAATTCAATATGGTCTTATGGGACAACAAGACCTTTCATTTGCAATGAATTTCATGAGAATCGGTCCAGCCATCTCTGAGAAAATCGAGTGAGATTGGAAGAGCGTTACATACATACAAACACACACACACACACACACACACACATACAGAAAATGCTGAGCTCGTCGAACTAAGTCGATTGATATACAGTCAAATCTGTTTTTGTGCGAGGGATAGGGACCGCACAAAAAAAACGCATAAAAAAATCATTTGTAACTTCACGTGCAGCTACAAAACAATATTTCCACAGCATTATTGGAAAAAAACTTTTATTATGCGGTGGATAGGGACCGCATAATAAAAATTCTCAGTCAAAAATAGCTCGAAAGTTGTTGATTCTGATTTAGAATACCTATGAGAACAATTTTAAAACATTGGATTGATAAACGAAACTTATTTAAACATACTAATCCTACGTAAAATTGGCTCAAATAGTAATTTTTGGACGCAACACCTCTGTAATGCGTTGGAATTCATTCCAAGAATCGGAAAAACTAAATGGCTTAAAATGTTGTCGGAAGTGGTCCTTTTTCATATGAGCATGAGCATGAGCATGATTGACCGCCCGCGGTTGCTACTCCGTTATTGCCAGATCAGCTGTAATTACACAAAGAACCAATGGATGATGCTTGGGATTAACATTCATCCTCAATGTGTAAAAACTGGTGCCCTTAATCTTTATATTAGGCAATACCAGCGCCGGCCGCATCCGAATGCAGGTCAAAGAAGGAGTGTGTATAGGAATATGTTGACGTGATACTCGCTTTATTGGAAGCCGAGAACACCTCTGCACTTCCACGAGAAATCACTGGGATGTTGGAGAGAAGGTTTGCAGCAGGTTTCGTTTTGGTAAACGCTGATTTCTAGTACCGGGTTCATAATTAAAATATCGCGCGTACGAGTTCATTATATCTTCTACGGAAATCATAACGCGATCCGAACTCATTCCGGTTGATGATGTAACACCGCTAAAATAAAGCGCACGCGAGGATACCGGACCTATGACTCAATCAAGACAGATTCAAATATTCGAATATCTGTTTATGAAGTCATTATGCAACTACCGAAACGTATCTCTCATTGATTTATCTCAGCTGACTACACAATGTTACGAAAGCTACGAGAGTTGAGCCTACGTTAACGCCTCGCTACTCTTGTCACTTCTTCGTGAAGTGACCCTCTTTATACCAAAAATTATAACACGGTTATAACCAATCTGTAGAAAATACGACCTCATGAAAGGTATCGACGCGAAGTCTCTAGATATTCGGTGACCCGGACATCTGGCTTTGAGCTTAACAGGTCGACTAACGACGTTTCTTGTAAATTGTTCGTCTGTTCTTGAAAAGCGATTTTCTGATTTGAAACCGTTTTAAAGCAGAAATAAACGATAGAGTGTTATTAGAGCCACGCACAGGTGTGTATGGTATATTACACTACATTTCGAAAACATTTATATGAGCAGAACTCTCCCGGGCCGGAGACGCGTTTACACCGAAGCATTATGCACGACCGCTCAATCCACGCCTACCGACGGAGACGCTCGGGAGTACGATATTTCACGCCGTTTCTCCATTAGCTATTGATGCGAGTGTTGCCTATCAGATAGAAAAATTGGCAAAGTTTCATGCATCTAAAGCCCTAATAGTTTAAAAATGCAGATATGCAAATTAACCAAAATGTATATCTTAAGTTTGTCGACAAAATGCCAAACTAGTCATAATTGGGACATAGTATACAAAAACCTCTGCTCAAAAGCTAGAAAAATCGAAAAAATTGAATCGTGAGATTTCAGAAAAACTGGCGAATCTTCATGCATACAAAGCCGTAAAATTTCAAAAAAAAAAAAAATAATTTCACCAAATTGCCTTAAATTTATGACAGAATGCCAGGCTAGCCACAATCAAGATATGATTGTCGTGAGCTCGTGTCACCCTGAAACAAGAATTGGTCATAATCAATAATCGATCAAAAGCTAGACAAATCGAAAAAATAGAAACCGGTTAGTAGAAAACCTTATACTGGAAAATTTTTCCTTATTGCGCCAATACTCTATGGATGACATTGCGAACAGCCTTTGTAATTATACTACATGTAAAGCCATATCGCGTTCTACGCATTCAAAATCGTAAGAACATGAAAATGCAGATATCCAAACTAACCAAAAGTCTAAGGCCAAACGCGAAAAAACGCGAAAAGCAGCGCTCTACTTACGGCTACACACTAACCCACGGCCCGGCGAACCGGCTCGCGCCGCTCCCCGCACCCAGCCTGGCAGAGGCCTAGCACGTATTGACAAAGTATCAAACCATCATGGTGCAACTGTTGCAAAATTATATCACGTTATCCGAACACCTATCAAAACGCCAATGACGATGACGAACAGTCTGCACATATACACACCGCCAGCAGAAAAACAGTATATAGATCTCAACCCTTCCCTCCAGTCCCTAGAAAAACCTGCCAATCTTCTGTTCTATTTTTCTACATAACCAAAATAAAAATAAAATTTCCAAAAGAATCCCAGATGTAGTGCGCGATGCGCACTGCATAAACACTCTCAATGTCAACGAGCTGCGTGCCGAAGGCACAGAAACACACATAAATATATTCCTTTCTTCATCCACCACCACTCCACTGGCATACAGCCCCATCAGCGTCAACACACATACCACCGCCGAACGACAAAACGGCAACAGTTCGCACTACACACGCAAACAAATTAATCTTGTCTCACTCAACCGGTACACAACTGATGCACACAAACGCATTAAAAACTGCGTTCTTTCTAGTCAGCCTATACACCAGAGAGACGCCGAGACACACAACGCCGTTATCCGTTTCGGTGAGACAGTCGCCACAACGGCGAGCGCCCCGACGCCCCTCCGGTGCACAGACTGACCAGCTCTTTCCTATTCAATACAATGATGATATCAATTATTTATTTGTTTAATCTGGTACTTATCTGAATGACCGTATAAATTCCAAGTAATCCTGATGGTTTTCCCTGATCGCAGTATTGTAACACTGAGATGCTGGTGTATTTACATCTACTCCTTTACTCTTTTGCACACCTACTCCTACCACTTCAATTAAACAAATACACCTACCAGGAAGTGGTCCTTTTTCATATACCGCACAAAAACAGTCGCACAAAAAAAATAATCGAATAAAAAAAGTCGCACAAAAACTGGTTTGACTGTACGAGATTCGACCCTTCAGAGCACTTTCGTATTTCAAAATGAAGTATGGAGTTGATTCCTGGCCTCTGAGCATCAGCTCGGGTACTGAATAACTCACATTGCGTAATATTTATCCCTTTTAGACTGGTTTCCAGAAACCGGAAGCTACTGTCTAGTAATTTAAAATGGTGTCTGAAGATTAATTCTTGCCTCCGGGTATCATACCGCTACCCCAGATCGTATTGGATGGTATTTGTCACTTTGGGCTGTTGATCGGAAACTGCCACCATCTTCGCCATCGAAATACCCAGATTAGACAGTTCGGCAATTTTATGATGGATTTTATGATTTTATGATTATCAGGCGACCAGAAGTGGTCATCCGGATTAGAAATGGGGTTTGAGGTCGGATATTGGCCACTTGGCATAAGCCAGGTTTCAATAACCCAAATTGATTGGGATTTGCCCATTCATTGGATGCCCCTCAGAAACGATCAGTAATATCCAACCCGGTGGCATCGGCCTTGTTTCCTGAAGCTGCCGTGAAAGACAGTGGCGCTATTCTCATCTATGTTTTTGAAGGTTTGTTCACACAGAAGTGTAAGCATGACGAACGAAGCATAATATATGTTGTACAGAGTTATGCGCTCGAATCAATTCAATCATTTTAAAAAACCTAAATTAATCCACCTAGCGGTCAGACTCAGCCTTTCTCATTCAAACTTATTATTTGTAAAAATAGATTAACATGAATGCTTAAATCCAATAAAGGTATATTCACTCTTTGGGTTCTAAAATATTGATGTTGTAATTAGGGTATAAAATATGAAATTTGACGTAATGTTAGTGCTTAAGAAATAGTGAAATTAAAGAAATGACCCTTAATTTCGAACAATTTAATCACGAAGATACCGGGAACGTTCAGATAGTACGATACCACATTTAAATCATGTTGAGGCCATATATATTGATCAAAGCAGGTACAGTGTTGAATAGTCATTGAATTTCTTTTCATTCCAAAACTTTTAAACAGCATATCAAATTGTTATGAAGTTTGTTATTTGTAAGTTTGAGAGATGACTCGTTTGTATGGCACTAGTTATGTTCGAATAAGTCGTGTAATACTTGAGATAATAGACTTTCGTTGTTTTACAAATTAAAATATAACGGTTGCTTAAGTTTGATTACAATCAAATAAAAAGGTAACGTATAGGGCAGCCAAACTTTGAAACCACGTGTTCAATCATAATTAATCAGTTAACCCTTAACTAGCCCGTTCATCTGATATCAATATTGTTCAAATCGGTTGTGTAGTTTCTAAGCTAATGAAGTTTCGTGATTTTCACATTTCGATACATTACAGACGAAGTTACAGTCCGATTACAGCAAAATTCAATAGGGTGTTATGAGGCAGCTAGACAATTCATTTGATACTAATTCTGCTGAAATCGGGTAAACCATCTCTGAGTTAAGTGAGTGAGTCCAAGTAGTCCGTATTCCGATGTTTCTTTTCATAGCTGGATTTCACACATTTAAACATAATAGGCAAAGTAATAATCCGTTCGCAAAAAAAATCATTAGGGTCTTATGGGGCAACAAAATTTTATGGAAATCGGTCCAGCCATCTCTGAGAAACACGAGTGAGATTGAATAGTCTCCAGAACACGTTTCTTTCCATAACTTCTGAACCACATTTTTAATCTTCATAAAAGTCAAAAGTTAGGGGTTTTTCAGGTAGGCCGTTCATTTAAAACCAATTTTGTTCAAATCGTTCGTGTAGTTTATGAGATATTGATGTTTCGTGATTTTTACATTTTGATACATAACCTAACTAGAAATCCGATTACAATAAAATTCAATAGGGTCTTATAGGGCAACTAGACCCCTCGTTTGCAAATAATTTCATTGATATCGGTTCAGTCATGTCTGAGAAATTCGAGTGAGATTGGGAGAGCGTTACACACACACATGCAGGAAATGCTCAGCTCGTCGAACTGAGTAGAGTGGTATACGACATTCGGCCCTTTTGAGCACTTTTATACCTTTAGTTATTGCAGTGACGCTTCAAGATCATTTTTAGAATTTTATTCTGAATCATTTGGAGCGTTTTCTTCCTTGTTGAACAGCAACTTGACCAGATCGGTACAGCATAAAGCATTGCTGGTCTAAAAATTTGTTTGTAAATCAAAAGTTTGTTCTTTAAACAAAGTTTAGAATTCCTGTTAATGAGAGGATATAAACATCTCGTATATCTGATGCACTTGGCTTGTTTACTCTCAATGTGCACTTTGAAAATAAGTTTTTTATCGTAAATTAGTCCCAAGTACTTTACCTTGTCAGACCAACGTAAAATAACCCCATTCATCTTGACAACGTGATTATTGTTTGGCTTGAGGAAAGAAGCCCTAGGCTTATGCGGAAAAATTATCATTTGAGTTTTAGAACCATTGGGAGAGATTTTCCACTTTTGCAAGTAGGAAGAAAAAATATCTAAACTTTTCTGCAATCGACTGCATATGACACGAAGACTTTTTCCTTTTACGGAAATGCTTATGTCATCGCAGAACAATGACTTTGAGCATCCTGGAGGCAAATCAGGAAGATCTGAAGTGAATATGTTGTACAGGACTGGACCCAAGACTGAACCTTGAGGTACACCTGCTCTGACAGGAAATCTATCAGATTTTGAATTCTGATAGACAACCTGCAGAGTTCGATCAGTAAGATAATTTTTCAAAATTTTGATTAGGAAAATTGGAAAATTAAAAGTTTGCGATTTCGCAATCAAACCTTTATGCCAAACACTGTCGAATGCTTTTTCTATGTCTAAAAGAGCAGCTCCAGTGGAATAACCTTCAGATATGTTAGCTCGTATCATATTAGTAACTCTGAGCAATTGATAAGTTGTGTAATGCCCATGGCGAAATCCAAACTGTTCATTTGCGAAAATTGAATTTTCGTTGATGTGTGACATCATTCTGTTAAGAATGATTCTATCAAACAGTTTACTTATTGCAGGAAGCAAACTGGTTGGTCGATAACTTGAAACTTCAGCTGGGTTCTTATCCGGTTTTACAATTGGAGTAATATTTGCATTTTTCCATAATTTGGGAAAATATGCAATTTTGAAGCAGCAATTGAAAATTTTCACTAAAAATTCCATTGTGCTCTCAGGGAGATGTTTAATTAGTATATTAAAGATTCCATCGTCACCAGGTGCTCTCATATTTTTGAATTTTTTAATAATTGATTTAATCTCATTCAAGTTAGTTTCAATTATTTCTGCAGGTAAAAAATTCTGGTAAGAAATTAAATCAAATTGACGTGTGACTGCCTTTTTCAATTGGACTTTGGAAATTCAAATTTGAGTTATGAACACTCTCAAACTGCTGAGCAAGTCTTTGAGCCTTTTGTTCATTGGATACAAGAAAACGTTCACCATCTTTTGAAACTGGAATAGGCTTTGAAAGTTTCTTAAGAATCTTCGACAGCTTCCAAAAAGGTTTTGAATATGGTTTCAATTTTTCAACTTTAGTCTCAAAATTTTGATTTCACAGAAGAGTAAATCTATGTTTAATCTCTTTCTGTAAATCTTTATAAATAGTTTTAAAAACAGGGTCACGAGAACGTTGATATTGACGTCTGCGGACATTTTTCAAACGAATTAGAAGTTGAAGATTTTCGCCTCTACGACCAATTTGATAGGTAACTTTAACGTCAGAAACAAACGCTGAAAGTTCCTTTTTGAAAATATTGAGTTCAGAAGAAATAGTTACCACAATAGGTGGAACTTTTTCCCTTTTTTAAAGAATTGACATTTTGTATAGTTTCATTACTCATAACTTCCATTTCACCAGCTTCTTGCTCAGGCAAAATATCAAAAGAATTGTCACTACAGACACTCGAAGTGTCAGAAAGAGATGCCTCTCTTTTCCTCCCCGCAGCGATGCGAGGTTTTTTTTTCCGTCCAGCCATTTCAGGTGATACGAAAAAAGTTAAAACAAATGTTAAATTCAAAAGTAGGTAGTCTTTAGAAAGACTGATGGGAAATAACTTTCAGGTAGTCTTTAAAAGACACACTGACAAAACACAAACTTTGAAGCTATAGGCAGTCAAAGACCAGTCCACAAGCAACCGAAAAAACGTCTGATCTGTAGGACAGTTCAAGACGCACTGAGATTATAAAATTCATTGTTTAAGGGTTGAAAAGCCCATTTATTTGAATTCAACTATGTTCATAGCTTCTGAGATATAAGAGCGTTTTTCACATTCTGACGCAGCGCCAAAACTAAAAGTTTGATTACAATGAAATTCAATAGCAATCTAAGCGGCAAATAGACCCTTCATTTGACACCAACATAGAAAGAATCGGTCATCTCTGAGAAAAGTGAGTGCGAAAAAAAGAAAACACACGTACACACCCACACACAAACATATACACCTTTACATGCATATATGCAGAAAATGCTCGGTTCGTCGAACTGAGTCGAGTAGTATATGACGTTCGGCCATTTGGATCACTTTTCTACCTTTTAATTAGCCAGTGATCGTTAGGAGAAAGTCAATATGTTTACTTTCATTATGTGATTTCACATTTTTATGAACAACGGACAAAGTTACAATTCGATTGCAATGAAATTCAATAGCAACCTATGGGGCAACTAGACCTTTCATTTGACACTAATTTTGTGAAAATCGGTTCAGCCATCTCTGAGAAAAATGAGTGAGTTAAAACAACCTCAGGATAACTTTTCTTTACATAACTTTTGAACCATATTGAACAATCATAACGAAATTTAAAAGTTAAGGGTTCTGGAGACAGCCCGATCATTTGAAACCAGTTTTATTGAAATCGGTTGTGTGATTTCTGAGATATTGATGTTTCGTGATTTTTACATTTTGATACATAACCTCTAAACTAAAAATCCGATTACAATGAAATTCAATAGCAATCTTTGGCGCAACTAGACCTTTCATTTGCAATTAATTTTATGAAAATCGGTCCAGCCATCTCTGAGAAAAGTGAGTGAGAAAAAGAGTTGCACATACACACACACACATATACACACATACATATATACATACAGAAAATGCTCAGTTCGTCGAAAGGGGTCGAGTGGTATATGACATTCGGCCATTAGGACCACTTTTATACCTTTGGTTTTTTCAGTGATTGCTATACCTTTCTAGGAGAAAGGCAAAAAAGGTCAGCTTAGCTTTGTAAATGTTCAAAAGTAGCGTTGATATTTTATCTCATTTACACATAAGTTGAGATGTTAATCATTAAATCAATCGCGATGTCAGCTGCCTGCAAGAAACACCGCCGTTCGAAATCGGTGAGAATAAATGTTGTGTACATTATATAATAATGCTACGCGTTCATTTTTTGTTTCATCAAGCAAAGCACTCGACGTTATGTGCAATAAATACATCACCCGAAAACAACACATAAACACACTGCCTCTGAACACCGATACTGATGCACGTATGAACACTGCTTTTTTTTCGTTTTTCGATGAATCAGCTGTCAAATTGCATTTAAAATTGGGTAATATCAACTGCATTAAATAATTTCATTTTCACTGATAAGGCGTCGTACACAAATTACGTAACGCATGAAGGGGGGGGGTTGAGTGTGCGTTACTTATTGTTACTTAGGGGAGAGGAGGGGTAGTAGAGATAGTTACGTAACTGTGATGTTTGCTCGAAATTGAAAATTTTGGAGGGGGCTCAGGCTGTTTAGCGTTGCGTTATTTTAGGGGAGGGGGAATCATATCGAACGTTACCTATCGTTACATAGGGGGGAGAGGGGGTCTAAAATCTAGATTTTTAGCGTTACGTAATTTGTGTACGACGCCTAAGATCATTCAAATTATTGTATAAGGAACAACATTTAATTATACATTATTTGAAATCTACTGACTGAAGTTGAAATAAACAATCTAAATATTTATACGCACTTTATGAGTACAAATCCATTATACCACAGTCAAAACAAAATCGCATCATATATTTGAAAGAATTTAATGTTATGTGCATGTTTATGTGTTGATATATGTTCATTTGTGTAAGAATGTTATATTTCAAATGTTCGGTTTAGTTGTGCTGTTGGCTACCAAAAATTTTTTGTTAAGAATGAATAACAAATCCAGCAGAAATTATCAAGGTGTATTTTTTAGGTGTTGGTGTAAATCTGTTTTAACAAATAATAAGTTCGAATGAGTAAGGCTAGGTCCCACAGAAAAAAATCGATGCTAATTTTCAAACGCGTTTTTCTCGAAACTATGAATTTCGAGTTGTACCAGTGTTGCACAAAACCGACAAATTGTTTTGAGTCAAGGCATGAACCAAGTAAGTTTTGTCATCCTTTGTTCGCACTCCGAGCTACTTGTTGAAATATCCTGTTATAGCAACGAAAAAGTCAACAAAAAGAGGAGTTACCTAGTTTTAGCACAAAACACACTTGGTCTACGTTGAGATATCTAGTTTTGTAATTGGTGAATAACCTATTTTCTTGTTATCGTATTCCAACCAGCGAAGGAAAAAAATCACCTCTAGCGATTAATGAATACATAGAAAACAAGCCTAGGATGCGTCGACATCGTCGTCAGTATGCGAAAAACAAAGTATCGGTGCTTGTGCACTCTTTTTGCTTTCCTCTTTACGATAGATTTCCATTCATTAGTGTACACCACAATACGTGGTTCTCAATGTGCACAACTCGGTATATGAAGTTATTCGTCTCTGTTACAGAGAGCGATCAGAACTTGTTATATCCTTATTCTTTTGACTCATGAATATGATTTTTTGTCAGAAAAAGAAAGAAAATGACAGTGTATGCTCTCCTACTCTCGCTCCAACTCAACCGCTGCCGAAGTAGTTCCTTCCCCCACACATTCCCTCTCACCGCACCACACCTCTGCTGCTGTTCAGGCGACATGATTTTCTCCTGTTGCTATCCTTTCTTCCCGTAACTACTGGCCTATGGAGAGACAAACGCAACGATCGCATCGCTTCTCAGAGCTGATGTAGTCTAGTCTTGTGTTTGTTTTCTCCCAGAAACCTATGCACCCTATCATCATTTCATTATGGGCTGAGAGGATTCAAGTTTAGTCTCGGCCTGTACACTTTGTGAAGTGCACATCTGATGAATAAACGACGATTGCATCATATTCGTTTCGTTTCCATAACTGATTCCAACAAGTTTTGGATATAATAGAGAGCTCGACTCGATCAATATGATGGCATACTTAGCTCGACAAATTTCGAGTTATCTAGTTTTAGTATTAAGGGGACGATATACTGTACGTCACTGTTGCGTTTACCAGCATGTTTTCTTTCAAGGAAACAGTTTTTATTACGCTCTAGCAGCAGGTTTACAAATTGTTCAAAAAAGAGGGTTGTTTTAAACATTCTGGAAAACTTTTACCTTCGAGGCATCAAATTAGTCTAGGTTCATGGAAGCAAACATAAATTGACCTATTGGGATGGGGAGACTCTGCCATTTTTTTATATTGATACAGAGAATACCACAGGGAATAGTGATGTTCATCCCGGCGTCTGTGCTAGGACTGCTCGCATGCGATTGGCTCATTGTTTCTCGTAAATTTGTCTTTGATACTTTTTAACAATTTCACCGCTTAGTAATGAAATAGGGTATCGAACGTCTGCGTCAGTGGTTTTCTTCGGCAGTTTTTCTGCAGCAATCTTATGCAAAAGGGGGCCGAAGAAAACCACTGACGAAGACGTTCGATACCCTATTTATTTACATTTACAATTTTACAGAATGCATCTCAGTAGGGGAAAGTAGGTAAAGACGGACACTACGGGTAAGATGGACACTTTCAATATTTCACAAAGTAAAATGTATTATAATTGTTGAGTGATGCAAATACCTTCTTAGCAGTGTGTCAGTACTTTTGAGATGCAATGTTGTTGTTCTAGTGCAGCGGTTCTCAACCTGAGGTACGCGTACCCCTAGGGATACGCGAAAGCCTTCAGGGAGAACGCGACAGAAAAATCGTTAATGGCGAACAAAGCAATTTTTGACGTAGAATACGTCTTACAGCAACATATCAGAGGTCAAACTTCAATACAGGGATCCAATTTCGAAAACCGCAAACATCGAGTGCGTCACGAAAATTGTCCAATTTCAAACGTTTTGAACTCAGTCAGTTTCCAACCGATTTCCGTCATTTCGGCAGCAATCGATTGGAAAATCATCTAAGCACCCATCCAAATGCAGAAACTGGTAATCTGATTGTTCGAACTATTGTACTATTGAAAATTGTTGCACCTTGTCGAAACGTAAATGTTGGTCGCTTGCTGCCTTTTCCTGAAAAGGACAACAGAATGGAGTACCTAGTTAGCCGGGAATGCACTCGTTAAGTGACTGCTTCTCCTCAAACGAGCTCAGTTAACTATCAGCGGGCAGCAGCGGCGGACAGTAGCAGCGATGGCAGTGGGCAAAGGCGGCGTGGAGCAGCAGCCGGCAACAGCGGCGGTGGTAGTGATTAGCTGCACCTTTTTCAGTTCGGCTTCCCTTCGATCTGAGTTGAAGCCCACCAGCGGTAAACCAATTCAGATATCGTTGGGTGAATACAGCCAGAAACTGAATGAGACTCGCACCGCCAGGTGATTTGAGAAGCCACCATCATCCAGCGCGTATGTATATATAGGGTATGTGCATATATATAACGTATGTGAATATCTATAGCGTATGTCTCTAGCGTGCGTGGCTAGCTATATAGCGCGAGCATGTCTATAGCGTGTGTTGCTTGCTATATAGCGTGTGTATGCAGTATAGCGATTTAAACTATCATATATAGTTGCAAAAGAATCACCTCATGTTGATTTTAAATATCACAGTAATCATTCAGAATTAAATAAAAAAATTGGCATGTTGAAAAAAGAAACAATATTCAGTTGTCAATAAATGGCATTGACAAGCATTATTAACCTCTTTTGACTTCAGCTAAGCCTCAAAGTTTACTGAATGTATTTTAACATTCATTTGAAGAATGATTGAGCCAGTGAGCCTGAATCACATAATTTTTCGCTTAAGTCCTACTATTTGCAGCAGCCAGTTGTGAAATTATCTACGCTACCGCAAACTGCAGAAAATTGTTCGTATTAAATCTAGTAAACCGGGAATGTACCCTCGTCTATAACCTCTTCGTAGCCACTGCCTAAATTAAGCTATCTTCAAACAAAAGACAGCCTCAAAACAATCCAATTTCATTCTTGTTTTTGTTACAAATCACTTTCTTCTAGTTGCTTTTTACTTCCCAGCTTCGGGTTGTTACTTTGGTCTCCCGTAGAAAATTCAATTGGGCGGACTTTCAACCCACCTCAACTGTTGGTCACTGAGCGAAATTCACGGATTACACACTAATACTAAGCGGAAACAAGTCAAAAGGACTCACAATTAATTTAACAAAGTACAGCTTGATAATTACGAGACCATACATTTTTTTATTAAGTTACTTTTCGCGTGAAGGGAGAGTTAGTAGGGATTTAATTTACTTGCGCATATCTTTTCACGATTGAACGTCCGTCGGGCACTCCGCTCACTGGGGGTGTAGATGCTGATTGGGTTTTTTTTGTGTGTGAAATCAAGTGCTTCAGGTGATCTAGTGCTAGTGATCCGACGGCAAAATTGGATACCTAAACGGATAAGAAGAAGTGTCTTTGCATGCTTTCGATTTATTCGTTCTTTGATTGATTTGATTTGTGTCAGCGCCGACCATCGCGTCTATATCACATAGACGCTACGGCTGCTGGGTGAAATATTTATTGTTATATTTTTCCATTGTTCGCTGTTGTTTGCCTTCGCAGTTGCTGCTGGACGAGTCCAGCCGGCGGTTGTTCGTGCGTTTGATATGGACTGTGCAAAATGTGGTAATATAGTTCGTGTTAGCGATGATCCCGTTGTTTGCGTGGGTAATTGCAAGTCTCGATTTCATCGAGTTTGCACACCGCTCACTAAAATAGCAGCGGAAGTCGTTAACGATAATGAGAATATTGTTTTTGAATACTCAAAGCGGAATCGAAACTAAGATAAACATCGCGGTTGCTAACGGTATCATTACTATTTTGAAATCGATCAGCAATTCTCTTCGTGAGAGCATGGCATGCATTGAAGCCAATGTTGCCCAAAAGCTGGAAGATTTCAAAATAGACGTAATCGAAAATATTAATCGAGAGAAAAGTGTGCCAATGAATAGAAAGAGATCTAGAACTGAGAGAACGGTTCACTCTGAACTAGACTCTATTCCCAATAAGAAAAAAAATATTTCGAATAAATATGATGAACCGATTGAAGACGCGATTATGCAAGATAACGAGGTTTTTTCGCAAAACTCTCCGACATACGCGAATGTTTTAGCGGGATCGATTGCGAATACGGTAAATAAATTAAAGCGCGCTGAAAACCGTAAGACTCGGCCGGTCATTGTGATTAAACCAGTCGAGTCTTCTCAATCTAGTGAAGACACTAGAATTTTTTTGAAAGAAAATTTGGATCCGAAAGTACACAAAATTAGAAACTTTAGGAACGGGAGAGCTGGCTCGATAATTGCTGAGTGTGAAATAGGGGATAACATTGAAGATGTGAAAAAAAACATTGAAAGCAATTTAGGTGAAAGGTACAATGCTGTTATTCCTACAAACGCTAAGCCAAAATTGAAAATTGTGGGAATGAGTGATCAATATTCCCCCGAAGTCTTCATTGACTTATTGAAAAGTCAAAATGATGGCATCGGAATCAATGAAGTCAAAGTTATTGTGCAGTTTGAAAATTCACGCTTCAAATACAATAAGTATAATACAATTGTTGAAGATGATAGGGACACATTCAACCGCCTGATGTCTGCTGGTAAAGTAAGCATTTGGTGGGATAGGTGTTCTGTTCAAGAGGCCATTGATGTTCTACATGCTCTAAGTGTAGTGCACAGCACAAGACATCGGAATACTCATCAACTGATTTTAACTGCGTAAATTGTTTAAAATCTAATAGAGACTTGAATTTAAATTTGGACGCTAAACATCCAGCATATAGTACACAGTGTCCAGTATTTCGGAGAATGTTTGAGAAAAGAAAGAGCAACATGTTGTTAAGAAAATAGCAGCTGAAGAAAACACAATGTGAAAGGAAATTAGAAATGATTTATCTGAATATTGCTGGTTTATCTACAAATTATGTTGCTTTACGGCATCTTGTGGAAACAACACGTCCAATGTTAGTATTGCTAACGGAAACTCATATAGTGGAAGCTGATGCATTTGATCAGTATAGCATTCCGGGTTACAAAGTTGCTTTTTGCCTTTCACATTCCAGAAATACTGGTGGGGTTGCTATTTACACCAAGGAATCAATCAAATTCAATATTCGATTGAACGAATCTTTTGAAAACAATTGGTTCCTAGGAATATCAGTTGAAAGAGGCATGACGGTAGGAAATTTTGGAATTGTGTACCACTCCCCCAGTACAAGTAACCAGCGTTTTTTAAAAACTTTAGAAAACTGGTGGGATAATTTTATTGACTTGAGTAAATTCATTGTTATTGCTGGCGATTTAAATATCGATTGGCTTAATATACCAAATTCGAACCAATTGAGACAATTAGCAGATTTTTTTAATTTACAACAAACGGTTTTTCAAGTTACAAGAACGTACGTACATTAATTGATCACGTGTTTTCGAATTTTGATAATGTTCGTTCTTTCACTGAGGCCGATTATAAAATCACAGATCATGAGACAATTTGTGTTGTACTTGAGAATGATTAAAACCGTGATAACAAAGTAAAAAGTAACTGTTGGAATAGATACTCGAAGCAACCAATGTCTAAGCTTGTTTCAAGAAGCCTGAATTTTCAGCCTATAACAGGGAATTTCGACAATAAAGCAGCTGTTCTAACTAACACGCTAATAGAGTGTACCAATAGCCTAGTTTCCGAAAAGTGTGTTGAATTGCATAATTCGAACAGCTGGTACTCTTTAGAACTTTTCCGTTTAAAACGTAAAAGAGATAAAAAGTACAGAATATTTTGCAGAAGTAATGATAGCAATGATTGGAATAGGTACACCGCTGCACGGAATATATACTCACTAACCATGAAAAAGGCACGATGTGAATATATACAACGGAAGATTGATCAACATCAAAATAATAGCAAAGAGGTATGGAAAATTTTAAAAACATTAACGAAAAGTAAAAACAGTTGCCCGCAAACCATAACTTTTAATGGCTTAGAAGAACATTCGACGCGAGTAATTGCAAGTAAATTCAACAGTTATTTCGTTGATAGTGTTCAATCGATCAATCAGAGTATTGATTTGGTCAACGAACCTCTCGAAATAATACAGCCGGTCCATAATAACTGTAATTTTACTGGTTTTCATCCTATAACTTTTGCACAGTTGAAAGATAATTGTTTTTCTTTGGAGAGATCGGCTGGTATCGACAATGTCAACGCAAAAGTAATACAAGGTTGCTTTCATGTTATTGGACACGATCTGCTGGACCTTATCAATGAATCACTGCAAACAGGGCACGTGCCTCAGGTTTGGAAGGAATCACTTGTGGTTCCTATCCCCAAGATTAATGGGACGGATAAAGCCGAAGAGTTCCGCCCCATTAATATGTTGCACACATTAGAGAAAATTTTAGAACTAGTTGTGAAAGGCCAGCTGATGGATTATTTAAATAGTAATGATTTGCTAATCCCAGAGCAATCAGGTTATCGAGAGTAGCACTCTTATGAGTCTGCTTTGAATCTGGTGTTAGCAAAATGAAAAGAAAAAATCGAGGCTAAAGAAACTATTTTTGCGGTGTTTTTGGATCTAAAACGCGCTTTTGAAACAATTTCTAGGCTCTTATTGTTACAAACAGTATATAAAATTAAACATACAACTTAAAACCTTCACGGTTTTTGTGATGCACTTTATTATTTTCCAGGACTTCCACCGTCACCATCAGTTATACGAGTCGAATAAAAAAGTTAGTCAACATTGCGCATTGAGAAGAGATCTGGCACCTCTGATATGTGAAACCTTGTTGCCAAATCAGCGGTTTTTCATCGCTTATCTCTCTTTCTGAGTACCTCTAGCTCGCACCAACGCGAACTCTCATATGCAATAGGGGGCTTTAATTTGAAAAATACCTGCTCTTTCTTATACTAATCGATAACCGACCTTTCAGTAGACATTACGTAATTTGTCTTAGATCTCTACAAGTTTACTTTGATTTTGAAAATGAAAAATTATATTTGTTTTAAATTTTTCCTCAACTGGCAAGTAGTGCACAGAGTGACATTGCTGTTGCTGGCTTTTGGGGACACGCTCTTTCTGAATAACCCAAAACTGAGTCAAAACCTAATCAGTTTCGCTAAAACCGTATGTACTCAAAATTGAGTAGAAGTTGTTTTACTCATTTTTGAGTACCACCGAATTTTCTAAAAATTGAGTAAATATTACCCATATTATCCCTGATGAGCGATGCGTAAAAGTTACTCATTTCAGACTCAAAAATGAGTACTTTCAGCTTCAATGAGGGATTTTCGGAGAATTTATATATATTGACTCGATATTATTGTATTTTGCGTATTTATTGAATTTTATGGCTACGTTCTACAACTTTTGGATTTCGGTTGGTATAGTCACACCGAACACAGCGAAGCTTTTGAAAAAATACCGATGGTAGCTATGAAGGACACGTAGTCGAAGATGACAATCGCATGTAAAATAACGAAATACCTGCCGGCCTTGCGCACTTCGACCTCGCATGCAACGTGGGGAAATGCAGATGTGTGCTCAAAATGACCAACAAAATCCTTAAAGGGAAAAAAGGAGGTCGGTAGCGAAAAACTATTCGGCGTACCACTTTGTAGAATACCATTTCGCAGAATAAGAATAAAAAATGTAAAAAAATGTTGGAAATTAACCTTTGTTCGCCGGGACACGGGAGATCTTTGAATTTATTTGCCGTATATCCAACCAACGAGTCCTGATGAAAAAGAAAAATTGGCATTAGTTGCAGTCAATTATATCAAATTATGAATTACTTACCGATAACAACTAATTTCAAACACTTCTATTTCCTCCTTTTTTCAGACGGTTTGCTTGGTTTGCTGTTTGTTTCCAATTGCAAAAAAAATAACAACTACAACACGCAAGCACCGATTATCCAATTTCGAGTAAATTTTCCGCCTGGTCAATTTAATTCTACTCAGTTTTTGACGTTTTCGAACAACTGAAAAAAAATGATTAAAATTCAACTCAGCCGCTGAGTAGCCCAGAGTGAGCGTAAATATAACCCTATTAGTAAGCAAAGTGACATTTCTGCTGCTGGCTTGTGGAAAATATAACCCTGATTTACGTGTCATGACAGGGATGCCAGATGTGAAGACATAATATTAAAAACATTTGAGTGCGTGTGAATAAGTGGAAGCCTAATAGTCGGTTGATTAACCGCACTCGATTTAATGTGTCACTAGAAATTTTATAAACTTTCAACGGGTATCGTGTCTACAGATTTCCTAAGTATAAAGATACTGTTTTGTGTATTGTGAAGATATTTGAAAACTGACCTGGCCTCCCTGTGTCATGATTTCTTGACGGTAGAGTATGTCTTAAAACCACTTACAGTTGTTAAAATTCGAAATCGATTTTTTCAATAGTTTTGCTGTTTAAATCAAGAAACTTACCTGACCTTACCAGTCAGCTCCAGGCCGAAGTGTCCCTTGCTGTTCGAAGAACTCGTCTCCATTCAACTCGGTCCATGGCTGCAGCTCGCCAGCCATGTCGTCTGCGGAGGCCCCGCAGGTCGTCTTCCACTTGATCGAGCCACCTTGCTCGCTGCGTGCCCCGTCGCCCTGTTCCAGTCGGGTTGTTATCAAGAACCATTTTCACCGGGTTGTCGTCCGACATCCTAACGACATGCCCAGCCCACCGTAGTCTCCCGATTTTCGCCGTTTGAACGATGAGTGGTTCTCCCAGCAGCTGATGCAACTCGTGGTTCATCCGCCTCCGCCATGATCCATCTTCCATCTGCACTCCACCACAGATGGTACGCAACACCCTTCGTTCGAAAACCCCAAGGGCGCGTTGGTCCTCCACGAGCAAAGTCCAGGTTTCGTGGCCGTAGAGGACTACCGGTCTGATCAGTGTTTTGTAGATGGTTAACTTCGTGCGGCGGCGGATTTTATTCGAGCGGAGTGTCCTCCGGAGTCCAAAGTAGGCACGATTTCCTGCCATAAGGCGTCGACGAATTTCTCTGCTGGTGTCGTTGTCAGCAGTCACCAGTGAGCCCAGGTTCACGAACTCGTCTACCACCTCGATTTCATCACCGCTAATATGAATTCGTGGCGGGAGGTTGACACTGTCTTCTCTGGAACCTCTTCCTCTCATGTACTTGGTCTTCGATGCGTTTATGGCCAGTCCAATTCGTCCGGCTTCAGCCTTCAGTCTGATGTACGTCTCCGTCATCTTTTCAAGTGTTCGTGCTACAATATCAATGTCATCGGCGAAGCCAAAGAGCTGAACAGATCTTCTAAAAATCGTGCCACTCGTGTCGATACCAGCCCTACGTATCACACATTCCAAAGCGATGTTGCATAGCAATCACGATAATCCATCACCTTGCCGTAACCCTCTTCGAGATTCGAAGGGACTCGAGAGTGTCCTCGAAACTCGAACTACGCACATCACCCGATCCATCGTCGACTTGACCAACCGTGTCAGTTTATCCGGAAAGCCGTAATCGTGCATAATCTGCCATAGCTGGTCTCGAACGATTGTGTCGTATGCCGATTTAAAATCTATGAACAAGTGATGTGTGGGCACGTTATACTCACGGCACTTCTGTAGGACCTGCCGTACCGCGAATATTTGGTCCGTGGTGGCGCGGCACCCATAAATCCCGCTTGGTATTGCCCCATGAATTCCCTTGCAAACGGTGATAGTCAACGGCACAGAATTTGAGAGAGTACCTTGTAGGCGACGTTCAGCAACGTGATTGCGCGGTAGTTGCAGCAATCCAACTTGCCGCCTTTTTTGTAGATGGGGCACACTGTACCCTCCATCCACTCCTCCGGTACTACCTCCTCCTCCCAAATCTTGGCAATAACCCAGTGTAGCACGTTAGCCAGTGATTCACCACCGTGTTTTAACAGCTCGCTGGGGAGTTGGTCAGCTCCAGCGGTTTTATTGTTTTTCAGCCGGCCGATCTCCTCTCTAACCTCCTGGAGGTCAGGGGCTGGGATTCTGTCGTCATCTGCGCGTACACCGAGATCTACTACCACTCCGTCGTCGTCCTCTGCTACATCGCCATTAAGGTGCTCATCGTAGTGCTGCTTCCACCTGGTAATCACCTCACACTTGTTCGTGAGAAGGTTGCCGCCCAGGTCCCTGCATATGTCGGCTTGTGGCACATAGCCTTTGCGGGAACAGTTCAGCTTCTCGTAGAACTTTCGTGTGTCATTCGCACGGTACAGTGCCTCCATCGCCTCGCGATCTCGATCTTCCTCCTGGCGCTTATTCTTCCGTAAGACCGAGTTTTGCCGGTTCCGTGCGCGTCGGTAGCGCTCCACGTTCGCCCTCGTTTGATGTTGCAGCATTCTCGCTCGTGCCGCATTCTTCTCTTCCACTAACTGTTTGCACTCGTCGTCAAACCAGTCGTTTCTCCTGTTCGGAGCCATAGTACCAAGCGCCGCTACAGCAGTACTACCTATGGCTGATCGAATGTCCCTCCAGCCATCTTCAAGAGAAGCTGCGCCAAGCTGCTCTTCCGTTGGTAATGCTGCTTCCAGCTGCTGCGCGTACTCCCGTGCAACCTCGGCGTCCCGTAGTTGCCCGATGTTTGGTCGCGGTGGGCGACTTTGACGCGTGTTTCGCACCGTCGAAAGTTTTGAGCGCATGCATACTGCAACAAGGTAATGGTCCGAATCAATATTCGCACTGCGGTAGGTGCGAACGTTGATGACGTCAGAGAAGAATTTACCATCGATTAGAACGTGGTCGATTTGGTTCTCCACTTGTAAGTCAGGTGATCTCCAGGTGGCTTTGTGGATGTCTTTGCGGGGGAAGAAGGTACTTCTGACTACCATACCGCGGGAGGCTGCAAAGTTCACACATCGTTGGCCGTTATCATTTGATGCGGTGTGCAGGCTATTCAGCCCTATCACCGGTCTGTACATTGCCTCCCGTCCTATCTGAGCGTTCATATCACCGATGACGATCTTAACCTCCCGTTGCGGACAGCTATCATACACCTGCTCCAGCTGCGCATAAAACGCTTCTTTCTCATCGTCGGCTCTTTCTTCGTGTGGGTAGTGCACGTTGATGTTGCTGTAGTTGAAGAACCGGCCCTTAATTCTCAACTTACACATCCTCGCACTGGTCGGCTGCCACCCGATCACGCGTTGGTGCATCCTACCCAGCACTATAAAATCAGAAAAATTCAGTAGAATATGTATTTCTCTTGACATTTCTTACCAAAAGAAATAATAGTATACATACCCCAAAAACACCCTATTGTCAAAATGTGCGGGATGACAAAAGCAAAAATATTTCCTTCCTTGTTGTTCCTACACCGCATATCACCTGATATCAGGCGATTCGTGCTTTCGAGGCCATATCACCACCCCGGTCAACATTGAATGTAACACAATGTTGCTGTTCTGTAACACAGAAGTAACATTGTTACGTTACAAAGTTATCTGATTACAACATAACTGTTACTAAAAAAATTGTAACATTGTTATGTAACAGTAATTATCGTACATGCAATGTAACAAAAATGCTTTGCTTGTAATGTAACGAAATTTTCTTTTGGTAATGTAATTGTTACGTTGCGATTGTTATTAATTATGCACATTTCAAGGTAATCAAAATGTAACGTAACATTTATCTTAATTAATAGTAACATTGTAATGTTGGTGTTCCATATCAAGCGCATCAATACTGTATTTGAAATTTAAAGTACAGTAAACACAGTCAGGTTTCTTTACGCGGGGATACGTTCCAAATTTGTATGGAACCGCGTAAAAAAGACTAAATTGAGTTAAAAAAAGAACGTAGAGAACCGTCTCAAAACGTGCGAACTTTGATTGAATATGGTGGTGGTCAGTTCAAAGACCAAAATGCAATATAACAAATTTTCGGTATTTAAACCAAAAATTGTGATTTATTTTTGAAATCTTTGTCCTAAAACGGAAAACGTGATTGGAACGAAGTCGATATCTTGAACCATTTTTGAGTTTTTGAAGAAAACAGCCGTGTCACAAACCTTACTGTACAATAAAAACATTCGAAGCTGCCGAATACCGCTGGCTACCGTATCATACACACCTGCTATTTGGCGGTTATATAGACGTAAAGAGACACTATGATAAGTAGAATGATGCTTGTCAGAGAGGAACGTTATCCCAGTGAAAAATATGTAACATCCGTTAGTTTTGTTTTGTTGAAACCGCGAGATATGCGGCGTGCGGGACACTTCTGATGAACGTAGGACATTTCACGGGACGCATTTCTAAGTGGGACAATTTGTTTGAACGCGGGACTGTTCCGCGAAACGAGGGACGTCTGGCCACTTTAAGTTATGAGCAATTTTTCTCGTGGTCTGAGATTTCGGAATGTGAACGTATAAACGACAAACCGGAAGAAGTTTGACTCCCGCTGAGACGCTACAGGTTACCGCAATATATATCCATTTCAAACATCTTCTCAAGGGGCGGAGAGAAGCTTCTCAGCAATACGGCGATTGAAAACGGAGCTCAGTAAGGTCAGCACGCAGGATCAATTCTCATGTCTAGCTCTCCTCAATATTGTTTGCTTGTATAATTTTTTTCTAATATTTTTTTGACACGACACAAATACAAAAATAATGTTTAACAGCGCCAATTATATCTGATTTCTTACTCTCTAAAGTATCTTAATAACTAAAAGCAAATTTTTTATCCTCGCTGCTGACTACGAGCAAAAATTAAATCTAACTTAAGCTAGGATGGTTTGTTATTTGATGGTTTTTCATTGCCGTAGGTAAGCAGCATATGCAATATGTTCCGCTGCTGGGCCCTGGGCCGAGATATTACGGACTGGCATATAGAGTTGTCTCCCTCGGGCCCTGAGAGTATCGTGCGGGTCTGGTGTTGGTTCCGGATCCGGGGTTGATTGTATAATTGTTTTCTTTTAAATAATTCATTTGAAAAAATAAAAAAAATGCTGGAAAGCTTCTCTCCGCACCTTGGGAAGAAGTTTGAAATGGATATACCGTTTTAAATCTTCGAACATTCGAACTTCGAACACTTCAGAATAAAAATCGAATTGTTATAGTTAATGTAATCATAAGTATGATTATTATATACCATTTTGTTCCTTTACAGTTCTCAACCCAGGCAAAGCATTTTTTGCCCCTCCAATATTTTTCCCGAGAAGCAACGTATCATTTTGCACTCTCAATAATTCTAAAAAGTTGGCGTCTCTTTTTACGTTTGCCTCATTTGTTATTTTGCTTTCGTTTCCTCTATTTGTTATTTTGAGGCTTCACAACCCTCACGCCATTTAGCAAAATTGTGGTCTATGATAGTTACTATCAAAACTGCCATTCCAATCACTAAACGTCAAGACATATCGCACGCTTTTTTTCTAGAATTAGATAAATCAGATTTTTTCGAAACTCTCGCCTTCCTCAATAATTCTGTAGGACCACTTGTAGGAATCAACAGGTGTTGAAAAAAGTGACAGTCAGTGTTGAGACGGTTTACTTTTCTATTTATTAGTTACTAGTTGAACGTTCCCGGCGATGCTCGGGATCAAAGGTTTCAAAGATAGATTTTTTTATATTTCATTGCTGCATTAGCTCAACTCACTTCAAAAATATAATTCACATCTTATACTTATATCATCACTTCAAGTATGGTGTCGAACGTTTTCGTCAGTGGTTTTCTTCGGGCCTTTTTTGCATAAGATTGCTGCAAAAAAAGACGTTCGATACCCTACTTCAATATTCTCAGAACGCGCAGAATGGAAATACCCATATTGGATTTTTTTTTTCTGATTTTGGGCTGATTTACAGAAACTGGAAGTCACCATTTTGGATTTCAAAATGACGTATGGAGTTCCACTTTCGAAAGTATTGAAACTGCTGACCAAATATCACTTTAGAAGTCATAAATTTACATGTTTCACGTAGTTTTGTCATGTGTCATCGCTATAAAATGACGTATGGAGTTCCACTGTCGGAAGTGTTGAAATTGTTGGCCAAATATCACCTAAGGTTATTTTCCTGAAACCGGAAGTCGCCATTTTTTATTCCACAAAACTTCGTAGAAAATAAAAGAATAAAAGATTTTTAATGCTTAAGCTGCTTCTTAATCGATATTCGAACAAATGAATCGTAACCTTTCCTCCAGCTAAATGTCCCAAGAGTTCTAGTTTGGATTAACGTAAAAAAAGTAAAACAGTAAGATTAAGAGCTGAATGATCTTCTGGTTAAAAGTTCTCTAATAAAATCAAATTCAAATTCAATAGTACAAAAGTAAATCGAATGCCGTAATATGTAACTATTCACAAAACTACGAAAACATCAGAAATGTAAAGGTTTATGCTCGAGACATGGGTTATTCTGCAGAAAAAAATGTAGATGTTGAAGGAACAACGAACATTTTATTGCAAAAAAAAAACAAATCATTGAATTCTGATTCAGAGGCGAATTGCGCATAAAAAGTCAAAATTTTTCATGTAATCGTATAAAACGTATAAATTTAAAAAAATATTTTTAGGTGATATTCTGTATTCTGTATGCTGTATGTGGTCCTCGTGGCTCTGTGGTTAGCGATGTCGATTGGCTCCCACACGGTTGTGATATCGGGTTCGATCCCCGATCATGTCGAGAATCTTTTCGAACTGCAATTTTTTTCGACTCAGCTCTGGGGTACGGTGTATCGTTGTTCTTATCCTACAACATGCAAAATTTGATACCAATGGAGCGCTTTGGTATCGTAGGGACAGCATATAAATGGTTTGAGAGCTATTTGTGTGCTAGAACTCAGAAGACTCGTTTAAATGATTCTGAATCGGATTCCATTGCTAATACACTTGATGTACCGCAAGGAAGTGTTTTAGGGCCCATTTTGTTCATTATTTATATTAATGACATGAAGCGAGTTTTACGGTTTTGCGATATCAATTTATTTGCTGATGATATTGTTCTGTTCATTGCGGCTAAGAATCCTAATGACGTTGTGGCACTTTTAAATCAAGATTTACATTATCTGGCGAATTGGTTGAAATTTAAACAGCTTAAATTAAATATTAGTAAAACAAAGTACTTGATCATTTCTTCTGCCAACTACAGACCAGACGTAAATATAGCACTTGATGGTGAGACGATTGATCGCGTAAACGAAATAAAGTATCTTGGAGTGATTATTGATGACAAATTAACTTTTAAGTCTCACATTGACAATGTCATCAAGGAAATGGCGAAAAAATCAGTATTCTGTGCCGTTTGAAAAATGAATTGACTGTTAGTAGTAAAATTAGTCTTTATAAGTCAATCATTTCACCACATATAGATTTTTGCCCATCCATATTAATTCTTGCAAACAATACACAAATATTGATACTGCAGCGCTTACGAAATAAAGTAATGAGATTAATATTAAGATGTAATAGATACACTTCCTCGAGTTTTATGCTGGACGCATTGCAATGGCTTTCTGTGAAGCAAAGAGTATATTTTCTGACACTGGTGTTTCTATATAAAATTTTTAATAATATGCTGCCTCGATATTTGTGTAATCGAATTGATAGGGGAAGTAATTTTCATAGGTACAACACTAGAACACGGATGAAGCTAGAACACCAAATTTTCTTTTTGGAAGATCACAGAACTCTCTGTTGTACAAAGGAATAATTTTTTTCAATTCGATGCCAAGACAGGTAAAACGTGCAGCAACAATGGCGGAGTTTAAAAGGCAAAGCCTTAAGCCTATTTCACACATAAAGTCTGTTTTGTAGACAGATTATATAGATTTTTTTGTAAATTGATGACGAAGATTGTAAAATTTATTATTTTTTTTTAATTTATTGGGTAAACTAAGTTATTACGTTCACTGATGATGATGGATTTTTGAATGGTTTGAATTAGTAGTATAATATTTAATGGTAGAGTTTAAAAAGAGTCGGCTACACATGTTTTAGCCATGTGCTCGTAGACTGACATAGACAATCTGGATATTGAGTACATCAGGATTCCATCCCTGAAATTGAAACAAAAAGCATATCGGGTTGGAAAGTTGCTTTTTGGTATGAAATGGCATATATGCTGTTATTCTGATTTTTGATATTTATCTGTTTTTACGATTTTGAACTGGGGTTGGAAGAAAAAACTGAAAAGGCTTGGGTTTGCCTGTGGACTGTAAAGCTCGTTATCGAGAACTATAGTATCACAGGATCTCTCTCGTAGTTTTGGATCGTTATCCAGAATCAATTCTGATTAGTTAACACTCCTAAATGTTAGGTTCAATTCCTAACCAAGTCCAGATAATTTTCGGGTTGGAAACGTTCTGGATGAGCCTTGGATCCATGATGGTATTGGAAAATCGTTTTTTTATACTCATTGTTAAATTATTGGTATTCTTCTGAAGGGTTACTATGTCTGTATTAATAACCAGTCCGTTATTTGTTTGCCAACTGGTTACATTGTATGACTCTATATAATATCTTACTTAGATAAATCGACCAGCTCAAACCGATGTAGGGGTATGATGTGGGACCATCATCATCATCACCGCGGCCGCGGTTTTCAACGACGCGCCAAAGCTTAGAGTACCAAATTGCCTTCCAATTTGGCCACAAAAGGTCTCACTTAGGGCGTTATTCCGCCAAAACTTCGTAACTGGATCTTCAACGCGCGACTACACTCCTCCAGGTTATAATCAAAAATTCTCCCGCATATTTGCTATCCGACCATTTTATTTACAACCTTTCCGCTTTCCATCGTAGTCCCTCTCTGCCGCGTAGCGCACCACCCCGTTGTTTGTACCCGACGACTCGACGCTTTTATAAACTTATCGTTTAGTTTGGTGCCAGGGTTTCATTTATCATTATTTGATTTTTTTAGAACAATTTATTGATTTGACCTGATCTACGACTTGTTTTCTCCTAAATTTAAATTTTATATGCATGCAAAATACAACAAAATAGTTTAAATAAATAATTCATATAAACAAACAATAGAAATAATTTATATACAAAAACTAAGCAAAATGACACCAAACTAGGCTATTAAACAAAAATTAAACAAAACTCAAACATAACAATGGAGTATGTGCAGTGCTTTCAAGAAGCTCAGCAGATAAAACTCGTTTGTCGCTCTCTTCTAGCATCAGCCTATTTTTTTAATAGGAGGGAATGTTTGTGATGATTTATTTATGTACTAATATCTATTCAGAATTAATGTTGTGTGTTCTGCCACAAATGGTGACATTTCAACACTATCATATTTATTTGTACGCTTTTTTATATTATTGAATGTTATTAGCTTTCGCAGTTAAACTAATGTAATTGTAGGAAAGTTATTAAACCTACTTCTCAAGGAAAAAAAAGGAATAAAACAAAACTTAAAATAAACTTAAAACTATCTTACTGACTATTAAGTGAGCTAATCGTTGCAATTGAGGATTGTAACGATTTTTGTCGGAATTTGTTGATAATTTTGCTTGACATATTTTCTAATGTTTCTACATTAGTGAGCCTATGTAGCTCGTTCGTGCTAAACCAGGGAGGACGCTTCAAAATCATTTTCAAAAGTTTATTCTGAATCCTTTGAAGTGTCTTCTTCCTGGTTGCACAACAACTTGTCCAGATAGGAACTGCATATAACATTGTTGACCTAAAAATTTGTTTGTAAATTAACAGTTTATTCTTGAGACAAAGTCAAGAATTTCTGTTGATAAGAGAATACAAACGTTTTATATATTTATTGCACTTTGCTTGGATATTCTCAATGTGCTCCTTGAAAGTAAGATTCTTATCATAAATTAGCAAGTATTTAACTTGGTCAGACCAATTTAAGACCACATCGTTCATCTTAATAACGTGGGAATGGGTGGGTTTGAGAAAAGAAAATCTTGGCTTATGAGGAAAAATAATTAACTGTGTTTTAGAAGAATTAGGGGAAATCTTCCATTTCTGCAAGTATGAAGAAAACATATCTAAACTTTTTGGTAGCCGACTGCATATAACACGAAGGCTTTTTCCTTTTGCGGAAATGCTTGTATCGTCACAAAACAGAGATTTCTCACAACCTGGTGGTAAATCAGGAAGATCAAAAGTAAAAATGTTACATATGATTGGGCTCGAGATACTCCCCTGAGGCACATTTCTGTTGATAAGAGGATACAAACATTTTATATATTTATTGCACTTTGTTTGGATATTCTCAATGTGCTCCTTGAAAGTAACATTCTTATCATAAATTAGCCCTAATTATTTAACTTGATCAGACCAATTTAAGACCACACCGTTCATCTTAATAACGTGGTTATGGGTGGGTTTGAGAAAAGAAACTCTTGGCTCATGAGGAAAAATAATTAACTGTGTTTTAGAAGAATTAGGGGAAATCTTCCATTCCTGAAAATATGAAGAAAATATATCTAAACTTTTTTTGTAGCCGACTGCATATAACACGAAGGCTTTTTCCTTTTGCGGAAATGCTTGTATCGTCACAAAACAGAGATTTCTCGCAACCTGGTGGTAAATAAGGAAGATCAGAAGTAAAGAATGTTATATAAGATTGGGCTCAAGATACTCCCCTGAGGCACACCAGCTCTAACAGGCAATCTATTAGATTTACCATTTAGATAGTTAACCTGAAGAGTGCGGTCAGTTAAATAACTTTGTATCATTGTGAGGTAAAGCGGAAAACTGAAATTTGACATTTTAGCTATTAAACCTTTATGCCAAACACTGTCGAATGCCTTTTCTATAACTAGAAGAGCAGTCCAGTCGAATAGCCTTCAGATTTATTAGTTCTAATCAAATTTGTTACTCTAAGTAACTGATGAGTAATGGAATGCCCATGACGAAAACCAAACTGCTCATTTGCAAAAAATTAGTTCTTATTAATATGTGTTATCATTCTATTAAGAATTATTCTTTCAAAAAGTTTGCTAATAGAGGAAAGTAAACTAATTGGTCGATAACTTGATGCCCCAGCTGGATTCTTCTCGGGTTTTAAAATTGGAGTGACTTTGGCATTTTTCCATTTCGTAGGAAAATGTGCTAGTGCAAAGCATCTACCAAGATATTTAAAGAGTTTTCGGGAAGTCTTTTGTAAAGGATATAGAAAATCCCATCATCTCCTGGTGCTTTCATGGTTTTGAATTTTTTGAGAATAGTTCGCACCTCATTCAAGTTTGTTTCCAATACCTCTTCAGAGAGAAATTCTTGGGTTTGGTTTACTTTATTTTCAATAGGACTTACTACGTTCAAATTGGAGTTATGAATACTCTCAAACTGCTGAGCAAGTTTTTGAGATTTTTACTCATTCGTTAGAAAAATGCAATCACCATCTTTAAGGACTGGAATGGGCTTCGAAGGTTTCTTAAGAACCTTCGAAAGCTTCCAGAAAGGTTTTGAATAAGGTTTTAGTTGTTCAACTTCTCTCTTGAAATTCTCATTTCACAAAAGAGTGAATCTATGTTTAATTTCCTTTTGTAATTCTTGAAAAATAATTTTCGAAGCAGAATCACGAGATCTTTGGTATTGACGTCTCCGTATGTTCTTCAAACGCATAAGAAGTTGAAGTTCACTGTCAATAATTGGTGCATTAAATTTCACTCGAGGCTTAGAAACTGATAAATTCCGGGCATTGAGAATTAAGCTGCTAAAATTATCTAATGCTCTGTCAATGTCAGCACAATTTTGTAAAATAATATCATCATTCAAATTTCATTCGATCCTAGAACGATATCTATCCCAATTAGTCTTGTGATAATTTAACACAGATCTAGTGGGATTTAAAATGGATTCATAGGAAATAGAAAATGTTATGGGAAGATGATCAGAATCAAAGTCAGCATGAGTTAATAAATCACTGCATGAATGACTTTGATTTGTTAGTACCAAATCAATTGTAGATGGATTCCTAATAGAAGAATAACATGTAGGACCATTTGGAAATAAAACTGAATAAAATCCAGCCGAGCAATCATCAAACAATATATTTCCTTTACGAACTAATTTCTTTTTTTTTGTCATATGACTTACATTTTAAGTTTTAGTAAAGCGGGCATTGTATGCAGTTTGCGAGGATGCGAAAATGAACGGGAATAGAAGGTGTGACTTTTAGGCTTAGAAAAAATTTCTTTGAGCATTATTCCAAGATCGGTGTTTCGCATTAAAATCACCGATGATTAAAAATTTAGATTTATTTCTTGTGAGTTTTTGCAAATCTCCCTTGAATTAATTTTTTCGCTCACCAGTGCATTTAAAAGACAAATAAACTGCTGCTATAAATAAAATGCCAATACTTGTTTCAATTTCAATTTCCAAACTCTCGATAACTTTGGTTTCAAGATGGGGTAGAACACGATGTTTTATTCGACGGTGGATAACTATTGCAACTCCACCACTGGCAAATCAATTCTATCAAACATATGAACCATATAGTTTGGGTTCATTTTTAGTTTAATATTTGGCTTTAAAAGCGTTTCAGTCACAACTGCAATATGCACATCGTGGACTGTTAAAAAATTGAAAAATTCATCCTCTTTCGCTTTTAAAGAGCGAGCATTCCAATTTAGAAAATTTACAGCATTATTTAAAATCATTGCTGAATATCAATTTCATAACAATATTAGTTGTAAGTTTTATACCTACTTGAACAGCCTCGTACATCGAATTACAGTTCAACAAAACGGACATTAGCTGCAGCATGGATTGTTGTAGGTATTCAATCTTTTCGGGAGTTGGACTACCTAAATAAATACTGGCTAACTTTTCAGCACCAAACACGAATGGTTTGTTACTGTTTGAATTTAAAATATTACCTGAAAGGACACTGGCATATGACCAGCCTGGTGTTGTCTGAAAAGGGTCATTTTTCTGAAATTTGTTATCTAAATTTAAATTATTACCTACAGACACACCTGCTAATGAAAGTGTTGGTGATGCCTGAACAGTATTGAAAGTCTTTTGATTACCCACATTTACAACAGGTTGTTTAGAATTCCTACGTTGTCTGGAAGCAATAATTTTTGACCTTACAGGACAATTAAAGAAATTAGATTTGTGATTTTCTCCACAATTTACACATTTGAAACTATTAGTGGTCTTTTTCACGGGGCAGATATCATTCGTGTGACTAGTGTCACCACAAAACATACATTTTGCAGCCATATGGCAGTTTCGAGTTCCATGACCATAGGCTTGACAATTCCGACATTGCGTAAGATTATGGGTTCCTCCATGTCTCTTGAAATTTTCCCACTTTATTCGCACGTTGAATAAAACACGTGCATTTTCCAAACATTTCAAATTATGTACTTTGGTACGATCAAAATGTACCAAGTAATTTTCCTGGTGTATCCCAGTTTGATTAGTTTTGCCATTTGCCTTTTGTTTCATCAAAATTACTTGGTTGGGGGCAAAACCAAGTGATTCTGACAAACAATCTTCAATTTTCTCAATAGTTTGATCATTTGATAGACCTTTCGAAACAGCCTCAAACGGTGTGTAGGTATACCTATATCCTGGGTATAACCTACCAGGACTTTCTCCAGAAAACCCTGTACGCGCAGCCGGCGCGGAATTAAAACACCAGATTAGAGCTGATGATAATTAATTAACTTTTATTCTGTACATCACTGCTTAAATATACCCTGCAGGTAACTCAGAATGAGAGGCTTTCTCCACTCTCTGTTTACCATTTACCTTAAGCTCTTACCTTATAATCTAGTACCGCATGTACGATAGAACGCATGCGAGAGCATCAACACCGTTGAACCGGCTACTTCTGTTTTGTTTACAACACAAAACTTGTTTATTTTATTCGAGTTTGTTTGCCTGTAGCACAGCAGAAGGCTGCGCGAAGTTCTTTGCCGCCTATTGCATAATCTGTTGATACCTAGTATGTTGACAGAGCCGTACGCGGTCCTCTGTCAAGGAAACCAAATGTTTCGCCAACGTTTGCTTAGCAGAACCGTTCGCGGTCTTTCTTCGAGATCTTTCCTGCTTTCTTTACAAATGATCCTGTTTTAGGGGGACAACGGCAGGTGGCCGTGTCCCGGTTCTACACTCTACCTGTTTTTCATTTCTTTAAACGGAAGGCTTACTGTCTTTCGGACTAAGCTAAAATGTTCCGTATGACAAAATCCTTCTGCGCGGGGTGTGACGTCACATCTGCTACCCCGCCTAGTTGGCCATTATCTAGAAGAGATAATGGTCACATGGTCCGTTCTGACGGCCGATAGGTGTGTTTTTCATAACAATTATTTTTCGCGTTTTTATGATACTATATACATATTCTGTGGTGGATACGGCCCCTTTTAAGATAAGCAAAAGAAAGTAATATAAACTTAAGTAGTGTAAACACTGTGATCAGCATAAACGCTATCACGCCACCCGCGCGAGGAACGGGCGACGGCGATTATGCTGAGCACAGCATTAAAGGTCACGTATCGATCTGCGATCGTGCGGCCTGTATAGGCTAAGAAATAAAAATAATAAAGCATTATTGAATCGACCGTACACTCGAGAGGTTCGAGTTCTCTTTTAATAACCGAAACCCACATAAACACATATATACAACCACTAACATTTCATGGCGATCCTGCCAGGAGGCGATCCTATGATGGTGTATCGGTTCGGCGTCGCTTTACTGAAAACTTTGAACCCAGTTATGAAGTGTTTGAAGTTGTGCAACAAAGATATACAAATGTAAAATGTTCAAAACAGTAAACAATAACCCGAAGAGCAGTAGAAAATGAGCAGTATCAGTCAGTGGAATTGTGCAACGTAAAGTTAACGATGAGGCGATCAGAAGATTCCAGGTTCTTCAATCCCATAGAGCCGCAATTTCTAGTGCATTCCTTGTGCAATATTGCCGTCATCATCTAACCCAATTAAGAGACACTTTGTACGACCATATCAAACAACGATCATTTATGCCGGAAGAGGCCGAAGCATACTTGAAACTTTCGGAACACCTGTACCACCTAGCTACAAATGCAGCCATCGGATATAGCGCACCAACGACAACTTTCAACGCTCTGGCAGCGCTATACGATGAAATAGATACAGTGCTGTTGTGGAATAATATGGGAAATCACTGAAATATACAATGGACCAACTCGTTTTAGACTAAAGGAGAGTATCGTGAGTTGTTTAATAAAACTTCGCAATATTTAAAAATATACCTTTTAGGTAACAACAAGAATATAAGTATTCTATTTTACTTATGGAGTAGCAACGAAAAAAAAAAATTAAAAACACTAATCCACGTATACGTGTAAGTAGATATGGATATATATATATATATATATATATATATATATATATATATATATATATATATATATATATATATATATATATATATATATATATATATATATATATATATATATATATATATATATGTATTTTCCTCGTATCAAAAACACTCTATACTTATTATGACCATTCCTGTCTGAAAGAGATATATATATATATAAATAAATAAATAACTACGTAACATACAACCTATGCTTTAATGCTAAATGGAAAAAATTTTTGAAGCTGGTGACACTCTAAACAAGTTGCTGGCTAGTTTAAAAAAAATTGTGATCGTTTTTTGGCTTATTTCGCTTAAATTACTTTCTTTGTCGTCGTCTTCGTCTCCTATGTCTCTTGGGTCGTTTTCTGTAATCGTTAAATTTAAGTCTCCCTTTAACAAGGTCAAACACTCAATGGCTATTGTTTTTAATTTCTTGTATCTTTTTCTAATGACAATATAGTCGGCGGTTCCTTCAGCGGTTACTGTTATCTGCTTGATTTCTCGTAATAGATCGTATACCGCTTTAATCTTTTTATGCCTAGTCGGCGCTGTCAAATTCTTAATTTTTTTAAACTAGCCAGCAACTTGTTTAGAGTGTCACCAGCTTCAAAAATTTTTTCCATTTAGCATTAAAGCATAGGTTGTATGTTACGTAGTTATTTATTTATTTATATATATATATATATCTCTTTCAGACAGGAATGGTCATAATAAGTATAGAGTGTTTTTGATACGAGGAAAATACATATATATATATATATATATATATATATATATATATATATATATATATATATATATATATATATATATATATATATATATATATATATATATATATATATATATATATATATATATATATATATATATATATATATATATATATATATATATATATATATATATATATATATATATATATATATATATATATATATATATGTATTTTCCTCGTATCAAAAACACTCTATACTTATTATGACCATTCCTGTCTGAAAGAGATATATATATATATAAATAAATAAATAACTACGTAACATACAACCTATGCTTTAATGCTAAATGGAAAAAATTTTTGAAGCTGGTGACACTCTAAACAAGTTGCTGGCTAGTTTAAAAAAAATTAAGAATTTGACAGCGCCGACTAGGCATAAAAAGATTAAAGCGGTATACGATCTATTACGAGAAATCAAGCAGATAACAGTAACCGCTGAAGGAACCGCCGACTATATTGTCATTAGAAAAAGATACAAGAAATTAAAAACAATAGCCATTGAGTGTTTGACCTTGTTAAAGGGAGACTTAAATTTAACGATTACAGAAAACGACCCAAGAGACATAGGAGACGAAGACGACGACAAAGAAAGTAATTTAAGCGAAATAAGCCAAAAAACGATCACAATGGCTCATTAAATTGATTTGGGAGTGGCTATCCGAGTCGTTGATAAATACGACGGGGATGCTGCTTCTCTCCAGTCTTGGTTGAACAACGTGGATGTCCTACAAGCTGATGACCCGGAAGTACCGGAAGTCAGCTTTATTACCTTTCTCAAATCCCGATTAGTGGGCGCTGCACGCGGATCCCTCGAAGGAGTTCAAACGCTTGCGGTAGCGAAAGCCACACTTTAAGAGAAGTTTGCTGTCCAGCTCACCCCCATAGCGGTGGAGGCTGAATTGCGATCGTTAAAGCAGAGGAGTGGTAGAACTATTACCGAATTTGGCAGTGAAATTGAAAAACTAGCCACGAAACTGGCAGCTGCATGGGTTTCCAAAGGCCTCCCATTTACTACCGAAGCTTCCGCTAGGCCAGTGGTGGAGCCTATAGCCGTACACACCTTTATAAATGGTTTAAGAGACAAATCGGCAGCTTATTTAGTAAAGTCCCGAAATCCAAAGACTTTGACTTTGGCTATTTCTGATGCATTGGAGGTTCAACCTCAATCATCGACGGAGCCAGCATTCTGGGCTCAAGGAAACAGAGTTCCCCATTTCAGTTATCATTTTAGTAACCGAAACCCAGGCCGTAAAGGAGGCCGCAGATTCAATAATAATAACCGTGGTTATCGTCATAATAACAATAATCAACGAAATTATAACCAAGGTTATTGCAATAACAACCATGGTTACGATAACCACAACCCTGGATATTTTAATAACAATCAAGGATACAATTATAATAATCGGAGCAATCGACGTAACTTCAACAATAACCACAACAATCTTAATAATAACTATCCTAATAATAACTACCAAAATAATAATAACAACAATAACAATGGAAACAATGCTCCTCGGAATAACAACAACCTCAACAATAATAATAATCCCCAGAGACGAAATGCAAATGTGGCGGAGGAACCACAAGAGCAACAACCCCGAGCAGAAGCAAATGTAAGAGAGTTTTTTCGTGAGTAATTTTAGCGGCGAGAGAGCTCTAAGATTGAATTTCAAAATAGATAACACTAATTTTCTTTTAGTAGTGGACAGTGGAGCTTCATGCTGTCTACTCGATAAGCGTCATTTAACGAAAAATTTAAATTCATATCTTGACACATCACGGATAATTGAAGTAAGTGGTGTAAATGGAGTAACCACTACACTAGGTACAATAGATACTTTTACAGAATATAATGGCTACATGTACCCGATTACGTTTCACATTATGGATGAGCTACCATCCAATGTCATAGGTTTAATTGGAACCAACTTTTTGAAAAAGTTTGGAGCAAAGATAAATTTTGAAAATTCTAAAATGACATTAAGAATCCCCCGATTTGAGGAAAATTTCATAATTCCTCCACGAACTGAAGTGATTGCTTTTGTTGAAACTTGTTTCTCAGAACAAATGGTTATTCTAAATCAAGAGATACAACCACAAGTATACATTGCAAGAGCAATTGTAAAACCTGAAAAAGGAAAAATTCCTGTTAGGATACTGAACATAAAAAATAAAGCTGTGAAGGTTGATAATTTAAAACCTCAAGCAAAACCTTTAAAAAATTATGATATACTTGAGATTGACGGTGCATCAAAATATAATGTTGCTAGAATGAAAGAACTTTTATCAGAATTAAAACTGACTGAAATCCATGACAAGGACAGACCAGTGATAGAAAGATTGTGCATAAAATATAACGACATTTTTTGTTTGAAAGTTGACAAATTAACAGTGACGAAAATTTATCAACCCTCGCTTACTGTTAAGCCAGATACACATCCTGTATATACCAGACCATATAAATTACCACAAGCTCACAAGGAAGAAGTCCAGAGACAAGTAGACAGAATGTTAAGCGAAAATATCATTGAGAACGCTATTTCTGAGTGGAATAGTCCTTTATTACTGGTTCCCAAGAAATCAGCTCAGGATGAAAGAAAATGGAGGTTGGTCATAGACTACCGCAAATTGAATAACGCATTGCAAGATGATAAGTTTCCACTTCCTAACATAGAAGAAGTGATTGAGTCGCTAGCAGGAGCGAAATATTTTTCTCATTTGGATCTTTCACAAGGATATTACCAATGTGAACTGAAGCCAGAAGATAGACCAATTACCGCTTTTGGTACCAGCGGTGGACAATATCAAATGACACGTCTTCCTATGGGATTAAAAGTGAGTCCTTCAACATTTTCAAGATTAATGACCGTAGCCATGTCAGGCCTTAATATGGAGAGATGTCTTGTTTATTTAGATGTTATTATTGTTTTTGGAAAGACTCTAGAAGAGCACAATAGAAACCTTTCAGATGTTTTCGAACGTTTACGTAAAACAAATTTAAAACTCAATCCGCAAAAATGCAATTTTCTTAAAACCGAATTGTTGTATTTGGGACATTTGGTATCTGTAGAAGGAGTAAAACCCGATCCTTCAAAAATTGAAATAATAAAACAATGGAGTAGTCCACGAAGCGCAGATGAGGTAAAAAGGTTCGTTGCTTTTGCGAACTATTACCGTAAGCACATTAAGGATTTTGCGAAACTTTGTAGTCCTTTAAATAAATTAACTCGAAAAAATGAAGATTTTAAATGGACGGAGGAGTGTGAACGATCCTTTCAATACTTGAAGGAGTGTTTCATGAATCCACCAGTCCTCGATTACCCGAATTTTTCGGAGAGTAATATTTTTACCTTGCATACAGATGCATCGGGAAAGGCTTTAGGAGCAGTATTAAGTAATCAAAACACTAGACCCATCGCATTTGCGAGTAGGGCTTTGAATAAAGCTGAACTGAATTACAGCACTATCGAGAAGGAGTTATTAGGCGTCGTATGGGCAATACGCCATTTCAGACCATATTTATATGGCAGGTAATTTGAAATTTTTACAGACCATCGCCCATTAGTTTATTTATTTACACTAAATGATCCTTCAAGCCGATTAACCAAGTTCCGTTTGGCTCTAGAGGAATATAAGTTTGACGTTATATACAAAAAGGGCTCGGAAAACGTAGTAGCGGACGCGTTATCACGTATTTCGATCGAAGATCTTAAGGCTCTAACACCAGCAGGTACAGCTTTTATTTGTACCAGAAGTCAAACCGCGAAACAGAAAATACAGTCTGATACATCGGTTAAGATTGATACACCGAATAATTATATTGAAATTAAAATTGGAGCCATGAAGAAAAATGAAGCGCTAGAAGCTCAATTAGAGCAGGGTATTATTTGTATCGACCCTAATACGACATTGACTCACCTACGGGGAGTAATGAACCGATTAGTGGATCTTATCAAAGAAACCAAAATAAAAGGCCTAATCGTTAAAAATACGATTGAAAATAAAAAATTAAAGGACAAAATAGAAGTCCTCGATATAAAAGGCATGCCGCCTATAATTATATTATGCAGAAATACTCGTCAAATAGACGATAGAAATGAACAAAAAATTATTATAAACGATTTCCATGTATTGCCAACTGCAGGGCATGCAGGAATAAGAAGAACAATTAATACTATAAAACAACGATATCATTGGAAAACCTTAGATAACGATGTTGTTTCATTTATAAAGAGATGTACACATTGTCAGAGAAACATTCGTTGTTTTGCTTTCGTCTCGATTAGACGCAAATTGTTTATCTCCGTTTGAGTTCGCAAAATAACAATACACGAGTTATCGTACGGGTGTTTTTTTGTCGATTAGTTCTCGTGCTGCGCAATAACAATAGACTGTTATATATCGGCAGAAACATCTGCACACTGGTAGGGGCAGGCTACCCCGCCAGTGATTCGATACGCAGCTGATATATCAGCAAGAATAATTCTCCCGCACCGCTGTTACCCCGCTAGCAGCACGGACCATCATACGATCGAGCGAGTGGAAGTCAACTACAAGTGGCATCTACAAGGTCGCGTGTAGGACACGGCCACTGTGTCTCAACACGAAGCTGGATCGTCATTGTTTGTTCTGCGGAGACGCTCGATTAATCCTACTATCAGCCGTGAGGTCGTGACTTAGACGTTCGGTGAAGTATTACCTTTAGAATTTTTACTATTATCAATATTATTACTATGTTATAATATTATTATTAATATTATTATTGATATTATTATTGTTATTATTAATACTATTACTATAATTATTATTATTATTATTATTATTACTATTGTTATTAGTATTAGTATTACTGTCTTTTTTTTTATTTGATTCATTGTAGATTGAAAAATTGTTTTTAAAATTTAACATCAACTACTTGAACCCCCCCCCCCCCCCCATATTCGAATATTTATCGTTTGTGTGCGGTAGAGCGTAACGCTCCCGCAAAATGGACGACATGCAGGTGCAACTTTTCCTGGAGGTGGAAACAAACGGGGAAGAAATTGAAATTTCTCCCATCAGCACACCCCTACCTTCCCCTGTGCCCTCCCCTTTGCCAAGTCCTGTACCAAGAGTACCGGAAGTACGGGTAAAAGCTTACCCAGATGCCGCTGGCGGTCCCTACGTTGTTTTTTTCCGGCCCATAAAGAAGCCATTGAATATTATCCAAATCGGCAAAGACCTGGCAAAACATTTTTCGGCCGTAACCGAGATTACGAAGGTGAGGCCGAACAAACTGCGAGTTGTCGTGAGTAGCTTGAAGCAAGCAAACGAAATTGCTGGCTACGAGCTCTTCACGAGAGAGTATCGCGTGTACATCCCTGCCAAGGATGTAGAAATCGACGGTGTGGTTACCGAGGGGAATCTCACTGTCGATGACATTTTGCGTCATGGAGTTGGCTGCTTTAAAAACCCCTTGATGCAAAGTGTAAAGATACTGGATTGCAAGCAATTGCATTCAGTATCCATCGAAGAAGGGAAGAAGAAATTCCTCCCTTCGGATTCCTTCCGAGTAACATTCGCCGGATCCGCGCTGCCGAACTACGTCCGCTTGGACAGGGTTCGTCTACCTGTACGCCTGTTCGTACCGCGGGTCATGCATTGCCAAAACTGTAAGCAGTTAGGTCACACAGCCACCTACTGCTGCAACAAGGCACGCTGTAGCAAGTGCGGAGGCAATCATGCTGAGAACGCTTGCAGTGGGGATACTGAAAAGTGTCTTTATTGCGAGGGAACTCGGCATGACCTTCCGGCATGTCCCGCGTACAAACAGCGCGAGGAAAAAATTAAGCGTTCCCTTAAGGAACGATCAAAGCGCTCTTTTGCAGAAATGCTTAAGAGGGCTGAGCCACCCTCGACAGGAAACATCTTTTCCTTTTTGCCAACCGATGAGGGTACATCTGACGATCCCGTCGAAGGGTGTTCCTATGCCTTGCCAGAGGGATCTAGGAAGAGGAGAATGCTCAACTCTCCTAATCTTTCTCGTAAAGGTCGTAAGATAACCCCTAGCGGAATGACCAATAAGACAACACAAAAAGGAAGCGGTGAAGAAAAACCGAAGCAAGTACCCCCCGGTTTTAATTTCAAATCAAACCAGGAGTACCCACCGCTTCCTGGGGCACCAAAAACCCCTCGGGCACCCATTTCTCGATCAGAAGACATAAAAGAAACAGGGTTCATAAAATTCTCTGATATTGTGGACTGGATATTTAAAACATTCAACATACCAGATCCCCTTCAAAACATTCTTCTTGCCCTTCTCCCAACAGTGAAAACCTTTTTGAAGCAACTCACAGCAACTTGGCCCCTCATTTCAGCTATCGTATCTTTCGATGACTAATTCGTTGAAAGAGGTTAGGAATTTTGTCACTGTGTTACAGTGGAACTGCAGAAGTATCATCCCCAAATTTGATTTATTTTCACATTTGATAAACACATACAATTGTGATGCGTTCGCGCTTTGTGAAACTTTTCTCAATTCAAATGACCAACTTAATTTCCACGATTTTAACATCATTCGTCGAGATCGAGACTCACACGGTGGAGGGGTACTTTTAGGGATCAAAAAGTGCTATTCTTTTTTCAGAATTGACCTCCCCTCGATCTCGAATATTGAAGTTGTTGCCATTCAAACGAATATGAATGGAAAAGACCTTTGCCTTGTTTCGTTATATATTCCCCCATCCGCGCGGATTGAACAGAAGCAACTCCTTGATATAGCAGAATTGCTTCCCGCACCTTTTTTGATTTTGGGAGATTTTAACTCTCACTGTTCGCTATGGGGGTCGCTGTACGACGACAACCGATCTTCTTTAATCTGTAACTTGATCGACGACTTCAATATGACAGTTTTGAATACTGGGGAAGCGACACGCGTACCTAATCCTCCGGCACGTGAAAGCGTGCTTGACCTATCCCTCTGCTCGACATCACTAGCGTTAGATTGCCAGTGGAAAGTAATCAACGATCCCCACGGTAGTGATCATCTTCCAATCGTTATATCAATTGCTAATGGTTCAACTCCCCCGAACCCAATCAATATTTCCTACGACCTTACACGTAATATTGATTGGAAGCGTTATGAGTCTATTATAGCGGAATCTATCGAGACTCACGAGGAACTTCCTCCGGAGGAAGAATACGCGTTCTTAGCTGGCTTGATAATCGACGCCGCGACGCAAGCTCAGACGAAACCGATACCCGGGGTAACGATTAGACAACGCCCTCCCAACAAATGGTGGGACAAAGAGTGCTCTGAGCTGTACGCGCGAAGGTCCGCGGCGTATAAGGACTACCGGGAGTACGGCACTGTCAACCTACTACGAAAGTACGAGGCACTGGGCAGGCAGATGAAGAGCTTAGTAAAGGCGAAAAAACGCGGGTACTGGCGGCGGTTCGTAAACGCGTTGTCGAGGGAAACAGCGATGAGCACTCTTTGGGATACCGCCAGGCGCATGCGGAACCGTGACGTTTCGAATGAGAGTGAGGAGTATTCAGATCGCTGGATACTCGATTTTGCCAAAAAGGTCTGTCCGGACTCTGTACCGGAACAGAAAACCTTTCGCGACGCGTTTATAGTAACTACGGAAGAGCCTCCATTTTCGATGTTGGAATTTTCAATGGCTCTCCTGTCGTGCAACAATAAGGCTCCAGGGTTAGATAGAATAAAATTCAACCTGTTGAAGAATCTACCCGACTCTGCAAAAAGACGCTTGTTGGACTTGTTCAACAAGTTTCTTGAGCTAAATATTGTTCCGCATGACTGGAGGGAGGTAAAAGTCATTGCTATTCGGAAACCCGGGAAACCTGCCTCTGATCACAATTCATATAAGCCGATTGCAATGCTCTCTTGCCTCCGGAAATTAATGGAGAAAATGATCCTCTTACGGTTAGACAAATGGGTCGAAACAAACGGTTTACTTTCAGATACTCAATTTGGCTTTCGCCGGGGCAAAGGGACGAACGATTGCCTAGCGTTGCTTTCTACTGAAATTCAACTCGCATTTGCTCGAAAAGAGCAAATGGCTTCTGCGTTCTTGGATATTAAGGGGGCTTTTGACTCTGTCTCTGTAGAAGTTTTAAGCGCGAAACTTCATTCGCAGGGACTTTCACTAAATTTGAATAACTTTTTGCTCAATCTGTTGTCAGAAAAGCATATGTATTTCTCACATGGCGATTCGACAACTTCCCGAATTAGTTACATGGGCCTTCCCCAGGGCTCATGTTTAAGTCCTCTCTTATATAATTTTTACGTCAATGACATCGATGAACGTCTTGCAAATTCATGCACGCTAAGGCAACTTGCAGACGATAGCGTTGTATCCATTACTGGTAGCGAGGCTAGCGATCTGCAAGGACCATTGCAAGATACCTTAGACAATTTGTCTGAATGGGCTCTTAAGCTGGGTATCGAATTCTCTCCGGAGAAAACTGAGTTGGTCGTTTTTTCTAGGAAGCATAACCCAGCTCAGCTGCAGCTCCTACTAACGGGTAAAACGATCTCTCAGGTTTTAGTCGCTAAATATCTCGGGGTCTGGTTCGACTCTAAATGCACCTGGGCTTGTCATATTAGGTATCTGACACGAAAATGCCAACAGAGGATTAATTTTCTTCGTACGATTACCGGAACCTGGTGGGGAGCCCACCCAGGAGACCTTCTAAGGCTTTACCAAACAACGATATTGTCAGTTCTTGAGTACGGCTGTTTCTGCTTCCGCTCCGCCGCGAACACGCACATTATAAAATTAGAGAGAATACAATATCGTTGTTTGCGTATTGCCTTGGGTTGCATGCAGTCGACCCATACGATGAGTCTTGAAGTGTTAGCGGGTATTCTTCCGTTGAAACATCGTTTTTGGAATCTCTCTTACCGGTTGCTAATTCGATGCACAGTTAGGAACCCATTAGTAATTGAAAATTTCGAGAGGTTGGTCGACCTTCAATTTCAATCCAGATTTATGACTTTATATTTTGACTATATGGCTCAAGATATTAATCCTTCTTCATACGATTCCTCCAATGTCGCACTTTTAGATACTTCTAATAATGCTATATTTTTCGACACCACCATGAAACAAGACATTTCTGGTATCCCGGATCAATTGCGACCCCAAGAGATCCCTAAGATTTTTTCGAATAAGTTCAAACATGTTAGTTATGATAAAAGGTTTTACACTGACGGATCTAATCTAGATGAGTCCACTGGCTTCGGTGTTTTCCACGAAAATTTTACCGCCTCCTACAAACTCGATGCTCCTGCTTCCGTGTACGTCGCAGAACTTGCTGCTATTCAGTACTCTCTTGGAATCATCGAAACCCTACCCACAGACCACTACTTCATCTTCACAGACAGTCTCAGTGCCATTGAGGCTCTGCGATCGATGAAGCCTGTGAAGCACACCCCGTATTTCCTGGGGAAAATACGGTGGTTTTTAAGTGCTTTAACAGATAAAAATTACCGGGTTACCTTAGCGTGGGTCCCTTCTCATTGCTCGATTCCGGGTAACGAAAAGGCTGACTCTTTAGCTAAGGTGGGTGCTATTGATGGCGATATTTATGAAAGACCAATTGCTTATGATGAATTTTATAGCATTTTGCGTCAGAGAACACTCAACAGTTGGCAATCATCATGGAACTCAGATGAACTGGGACGGTGGCTACATTCCATTTTTCCTAAGGTATCGACGAAAGCATGGTTCAAGGGGTTGGATGTAGGTCGGGACTTCATTCGCGTGATGTCTAGACTTATGTCCAATCACTACACGTTAAACACGCATCTCTTTCGTATAGGGCTTGTAGACAGTAATCACTGCGTTTGTGGCGATGGCTACCATGACATCGAGCATGTTGTTTGGTCGTGTACCGAATACTGTGGTGTTAGGTCCGAGCTTATAGATTCCCTTCGGGCCCGAGGAAAACAACCGAACGTACCCGTTAGAGACATTCTGGGAAGCGGTGATCTCCAGTACATGACACAGTTATACTGCTTTCTGAAAAACGCTGACATTAAAATTTAAAATTTTCTTTGTCTATTTGTCAGATTAAGGATACAAATATGCTATGCTGAAGACACGGAAACGAAGAGCCCGCAACTATGCTTACACAAATATTTTGAACCCACAACAAACAAGAATACAATTGCTCTACCAGTTGAAAAACAAAGTTCCAAAATAGTTTTAAGTCAAAATTGTATCTCCCCTCCTCTCACCTTAAATCCCCACTAGCTCGTAGTCGGCCGCGAGAATAAAGAAAAGGCCTCCCTCTTTTCCCTGCTAACGTAGAATTAAAACGAATTGTACTTGGCTCAGTAAAACAGAAAATGTATCGTGCCGTGTCAAATAAACTAATTTAAAACTATTGTCAGAGAAACAAGAGCCATTACACTAAACAACCAATGCAGCTGACAAGCACAGCTAGTCAAGCTTTCGAAAAAATATTTCTGGATATGGTAGGTCCATTATTGCCGGACGCAGAAGGTAACCAGTATATACTGACTACTCAATGTGATCTGACGAAATTTGTGACCGCAACACCTATTATGGACAAGACAACAGATGCCGTGGCCAAAGCGTTTGTTGAAAATGTCATTTTGAATTATGGTGTACCAGCACAGGTTCTAACAGATAGCGGTACCGAATTTATGTCTACTGTATTTGAAAAAATATGTAAACTATTACAGGTGAAGAAGCTGAATTCCACAGCTTACCACCATCAAACAATCGGAGCGTTGGAAAATTCGCATAAAGTTCTTGGAAATTTTCTACGCATACAAACGAACAACTCTTATGGAAGTTGGTCTGCCTGGATACCGTTTTACAAATTTGCCTATAATACAACGGTACATAGTGCAACAGGTAAGACTCCGTTCGAATTGCTTTTCGGAAGACTTTGCACCCTTCCTTCAAATCTAACTGGACAATACCAAACAGACCCAATATATAACATTGACGACGACGACGAGCTACGAGTTTCTCAAAGAGAAGCTAGGGAGAATCTTTTCAAAGTAAAGGCAGATAGAGTTTCAAAATATAATCAAAACGCCAAGGACACAAATTTTACAAAAGGAACATTGGTCCTCGTGAAGACCGAAAAGGGACCTAAATTAGAAACAAATTATAACGGACCATATGAAATTTTAGAAGATATGGGATCAAATGTAAAGATAGCAATTAAAAATAATAAAGATATATACATAGTTCATAAGGACAGAATAAGAGAATTTTTAAAGTAAAAAAAAAAAAAAAAAAAGAGAGAGAGAAGAACCTACAATCAGTTTTTCAGAAAGATAAGAAGATGAAACCAGAGTAGTTTATAATGATTATTTCCATGAATATTTTATATAAATGTTATTCTTATGCATAAACATTTTATACAGAAATATTTTTATATAAGAACATTGGATACAAAAACATTTTTATACAGATTTTAATATATGTATATGTACGTGTGTGTGTATATGTTTTTTTTTTTTTGTTTCAGGTGGAGGGGAAATTTGCATCCAAACCCCTGAGGTGACCAACCTCAGGGAGTGTGGGGTTGGTTTGAATCAGTGACCGGACCCACTAAAACCCCTCCAGTCTCCAGCCCATAATACTCCCCGGGACCACCGCTAGGTATTGCTTCGGGGAGCGGCTTTTGTGCTCTGTGCACCCTCTTAGTTCTATAGATCTCTTTGCTAACTTAGCTAACTAACCTGGAGACTGGCCGTTAGCTAACACTGGCGTGTCGGTGGTCAACCTGTCGCCTGTTTTGCAATTCTAAAACTATTTGAGAGGCGGCTGTACAAACCGCCCTCCAAATGTTTGGGTCTTTACACATCCTCCGAACTAGGTTGTCCGGAGTGGTGTCTGGCCCGCTCACTACCATCATGTCACTCCGCGCATGCACAAAACGAGGGCACACGAAGAAGACATGCTCAGCAGTTTCTTCCGCATCCGCGCACTCGGGACACATGGGGGACCCCGCATGCTCGAATCTGTGTAGATACTGCCTGAAGCAACCATGACCTGATAGAATCTGTGTCAAGTGGAAGTTAACTTCTCCATGGCGCCTCCCGACCCATCCGGATACGTCCGGAATAAGTCGATGCGTCCATCTACCCTTTGCGGAATTGGACCATTCCTGCTGCCATCTGATCATCGAGAATGACCTTCTGGTGCCTCGTATACCCCTTGTGTCACGTTGATCGAAGCATTCTACGTCCTCCTTAATGGCTATGCTGATAGGCATCATGCCGGACAGGACGCAGATTGCGTCGTATGACACTGTACGGTACGCGCTCACAACCCTCAGGCACATGAGCCTGTAGGTACTTTCCAGTTTTCGACGATGACTGTTGGTACCTAACGCTTTGGACCACGCTGGCCCACCATACCTAAGTATGGACGAAACCACGCTGGCAAGAAGTTTACGCTTGCTGCCATATACCGCTGAGCTATTGGACATCATTCGAGATAGTCCTGCAGCGGCCGTTGAAGCCCTCTTACAGGCATAGTCGACGTGACTCTTAAATGTGAGCTTATCGTCAACCATAACCCCCAAGAGCTTCAAGGAACGCCTTGAGGTAATGGTGCAGTCACCGACTCTGACCACCGCCCGTTGCTCTAATTTGCGGTTGTTCACAACCGTAACCTCCGTTTTATGGTGCGCTAACTCCAGTTTCCTAGAGTGCATCCAGTCTTCGACCTTGCGTATGCAGTGCGCGGCTGTCAACTCGACCTCTTAGATCGACTCACCGTAGACCTCTAGCGTGATGTCGTCTGCGAAACCGACGATCACAACCCCTACAGGGAACTTTAGTTTCAACACCCCGTCATACATGACATTCCACAACACCGGGCCCAGGATGGAACCTTGCGGTACCCCTGCGGTGATTGGGACGCACTTCTGACCCTCCTCCGTGTTGTAAACTAGTACCCGATTCTGGAAATAATTTTCCAAAATCTTGTACAACGACACCGGTACGTGGATGCTCCTAAGCGCGAGCGCTATGGAGTCCCAACTGGCGCTATTGAATGCATTCTTCACGTCAAGCGTGACGATTGCGCAATAGCGAATGCCCCAACTCTTACGCTGGAGTGCTACCTCTGCCGTCTTGGTGACAGAGAGAATAGCATCCAGCGTGGATCTACCTTTCCGGAAGCCGAACTGGTTACTTGCCAGACCGTTTACACCCTCTGTGAGCTTCACCAGTCTGTTGAGGATAATCCTCTCAAGCACCTTGCCCGTAGTGTCCAGCAGACAGATAGGTCTGTATGCCGATGGGTCCCCTGGCGGTTGCTCGAAATAGATCGGGGGCCACTTTCATGGGCGTCCTGATGGCCAAGTTCGGGATTCCATCCGGTCCCGGTGCCTTGCTCACCTTTAGGGAGTTGGCGATCACGATGAGTTCCTCATTCGTAACCCTTACCTCCTCCACAACCTCTGCACGACTGCCGTCTCTCACGGATTGGATGCCCGGCAGGTTGGCCGACCATCCCTGGTCTGTGTCTGAGATACTGGAACGTCGGACGTGAGACTCAGCAACCGGAGGCCAAGGATTTGGCTCGTGTCGTGGAAAGAGTCCCTCGATGATACGCTCCAGCATCGCTGGTGATCGCTCTGCAGGCGCCAACACGCCTTTGGTCTTCGCCATTACGACTCTGTAGGCGTTGCCCCACGGATTCGTATTGGCACTCGCGCATAGCCTATCGAAGCAGGCCCTTTTGCTCGCCTTTATCGCACTTTTAAGCGCCGATCTTGCAGATCCGAATACTACACGGCGCTCTACCCTCTGTGCATCGGTACGTGCACGTTGCAACATCCGTCTTGCACGGAGGCACGCGCTACGGAGGTCCGCTATCGCGTCGGTCCACCAGTATACCGGTGACTTACCATTCCTAGGTTGGCGGGTCCTAGGCATGGTGGCGTCGCACGCCCGCGATAATGTGGCAACTAATTGGTCAGCACTCGGGCGGAGCCAACTGCCCCCCTCGCGCTCTCTTCTCATTGCTTCTGCAGATACCTCGGCATCGAAATGCGATGTCTTCCACCCGCGGACGGTCGGAGTATTGGCTCTACCCGTCGCCTGCCGCCTCACGTTCTGGACTACGCTATAGCAGACCGACTGGTGGTCACTATAGGTGTAGCCATCGTCTACCCTCCAGTTCACGATCAGTCCTGGGCTGGAGAACGTCACGTCGATGATCGACTCCGCACCATTTCTGCTGAATGTACACTTGGTTCCAACGTTGGCCAGATCTAGGTTGAGCTTTGCCAAAGCTTCCAACAAGATCTGACCCCTCCGGTTCGTGCGGCGGCTTCCCCACTCAACAGCCCAAGCGTTGAAGTCGCCCGCCACTACTAAGGGTGTTAGTCCCGTCAGCTCCATAGATAACAAATCGACCATCTGGGTGAACCTTTCGATAGACCAACGCGGCGGAGCATAACAACTGCAGTAGAACACTCCGTCCACCTTGGCAACCGCGTATCCTTCATTTGAGGTGGACACAACCTCCTGAACCGGGAACTTGCTGGTCGTGCATATGGCCGCCGTACTGGACTTATCTGCAACCCAATTACCGTTTCCGGGAGGAATGCAGTAGGGGTCCGATACGATTGCGATGTCCGACCGCAACTCAGACGCAGCTTGGTATAGCAGCTGCTGTGCCGCATAGCAATGGTTCAGGTTCAATTGTGTCACCCTCACGCCCGTGGTTTCGTGGCCGCCTTACCGGCTGGGCACCGTGGGCCTCCCATAAAGTGCTTGGCGTCCCGTTTTCCAGTACATACCAAGCACTTGGGAGGCTCCCCGCAGTCTTTAGCTTTATGGCCAGCACCACCACAACGCCTACATAACTGGCTCCTATCGGGCCCCTTGCAGGTCCAGGACTTGTGTCCTCCCTCGAAACACCTGAAGCAAACGTCCGGCTGCTGGAGTATGCTCAGGGGACATGCTGACCAGCCAACCTTAAGTTTGGCTGTCTTCAGGGCCAGAGTTGCATCGGCCGATGCAAGCCGGAAAGTGGCCACCTGGGTCCCCGCTGGACCCTTTCGGAGGCGAATTACCTCAGTGGCTACTTCCACTCCGCACTTCTCCTTGAGGGCCTGTGCAATATCGCACCTCTCGGTGATTTCATCCAGGTTTTTGAGCTGGAGAGTCACCTCTGAGGTGAGTGCCCGAATTTGCACATCTTTCCCCAGGACCTGCTCGGCTACCGTCTTGTAGGCAGCGCCCTTGTTTTTAGCATCCTTACGGAGCTCAAGGATCATCTCGCCGGTGCGAGAACGACGGATGGTCCGCACATCCGCTCCCAGATCCTTGAGCTGGGTTTCGCCTCTCATTTTCTTCAAGACTTCGGAGTACTTGGACCCCTCCGTCTTGAGTATGAGGGCTTCGCGCCTTCTTTCCCATTTTTGGACGATTTGTCGCCTTCTCGTCGTTGCGCTTGCTGTCTTTTTGGCGCTTCCTTCCTCCCACGGTAACCCAAGGGTTTCCCGTAGCTGCCACTTCGGCAGACTTTTCGGCGGACTTAGAGGCCGTTGGTGTGCTATCTCGCGGGCTTAGCACAACCAACCGTTTCTTGCTGTTCTCGGGGGCTTCCCCCGGAGACTGCCTTGCTCTTTTTGCGGCTGACCCGGAGGCGCAAACCGCTGCAAACATGCAGGTGTCCGTTTGGACCGACTTCGTCGCCCTTCCGGTCACCTCCGTTGCATTCTTCTCTGCAGCCACCGCTCTTGCCTTGAGCTCGGCGTGCTCCTTCTTCGCAGCATCGACGGAGGACCGAAGCATGTAGAGAGCCTGCTTCAGGTACTTCGTCGTGTTGGTGCGACTTTTCGCAAACTCGATTATGGCATCGAGCTGCTCCGACAGCGCTACTACCTTCGGTAGCGTGTCTCGCTGTCTTCCGACCGCCTTTATCAACAGTGGACCAGCCACTGCGATGTCTTGCGTCGATCCGGTAGGCGTACTGCCTTTGCCGTCTTCGCAGGCGTCCTTTACTGCATCCATCTCCGCCTTTCTCGGCGGAGACCTCTGGATGCCTCCTCGTGCAAACGGGTTTTTCAACCCATCTGCGCCCAATTGTTGATCTTCATTATTACTGTTCATTTTTGTTAAGTGGGTCCCCCTTCCAGCCGCTATCCTTATCCATACTGGAGTGGTCGCCTATCTGGTCCCATGGTAGTCTATGCCGAAGCAGTGAGGCCATGGCTAGGGGCGGCTGCCATAGCGCCTTATGAGCAACTATGACACCCCCGACCGGCGCAAGTCAGGAAAGGACATCTGATCTCACTCCTGCCCGGTTCCCACCGGGCAATGAATTTGGAACGTACTGGAAGGCCTGCCAGGTTTTACGGGACGGAGACCCCTGCACCGGTTGTTGTCTCGCCGTTTCAAGCCGTTGTCACACGACCTTACTAAGGGAGCTCGGCGCAGGTGCCAGCCCAGAATCGTGGTACGAAAACGAAATCCGACTCTTATCATATGGCGTTGCGACCAGTTACCGTTATTGGGAACTTACTGGCATCAATCCCAATGGGCGAATTAGTGCATTTGGGTGGTGGGAGCGGCACTATTCGCTCCGTCAGAGCTGCTTCCGGATAATGTGGCTTTTGTGAGAATTCGGCGGCCCAATGCCTGAGTCTCACCACAACCTAGGCTAGCTCTCGCTGATGGTCCGGGACTGCGTTCTTGCAGTTGGCACTTCCGTGGCCTACGGTAATCGCCAAATACCGACCCGTGGTGGCATACAGCTCTGCGTGTATATGTGTGTATATGTGTATATGTATATATATATATATATATATATATATATATATATATATATATATATATATATATATATATATATATATATATATATATATATATATATATATATATATATATATATATATATATATATATATATATGTATATATGTGTATGTATATGTATATATATGTATCTCCATCATTATATATATTATATATATATATATATATATATATATATATATATATATATATATATATATATATATATATATATATTATATTAGAGTAATAATTATAAATTCAAACTATAAATTTTTTTTTTACTATCCACCAATTTCAATTTGTATTATTGATTTTCACTTCATATGTTTTATTCCTAATTTCAATTCAAACATTATATAGATTTAAAAATTAGAACTTAAGGCTAATTTTTAAATTCATTAAGAAAGGGCGTGTGGTGGATACGTCCCCTTTTAAGATAAGCAAAAGAAAGTAATATAAACTTAAGTAGTGTAAACACTGTGATCAGCATAAACGCTATCACGCCACCCGCGCGAGGAACGGGCGACGGCGATTATGCTGAGCACAGCATTAAAGGTCACATATCGATCTGCGATCGTGCGGCCTGTATAGGCTAAGAAATAAAAATAATAAAGCATTATTGAATCGACCGTACACTCGAGAGGTTCGAGTTCTCTTTTAATAACCGAAACCCACATAAACAACCACTAACATTTCAATTCGTTTCCATGATATTCCTTCTTTCCTTTGCACGTAAAATTCAATTAATTACAATGGTGCTACATATCATTTCTACTTAAATTAACGTTTTCAGACATGGATTTTCTTCATTACAAATTGACAAATGTTCGCTCGCCTGGTGTGCTGCACCTTGTAGATATTGTAGATATCCGTATTCAAGCGACGGGCTACAGGGGGTTTGAAACGGGAGGGTGCGTCTGGCAGTAGAGGTTCTCATCGGTTGGTTGTGGTGTCATCCTCGCGAACTCATCCTTAAGGCTTCATCGAGTTATTTACAATAGTTCCAAGGTTACCATTGCACTTTAATTAAGGCTGCAGTTCATCTGGCTGTTTTACAATTGTTCAGAGTTTGTTGTTGAACCTCAATGTTGGGTTAGCCGTGTCCCTTTGACATAGATCGGCTGTATTTTTGTTTGGCTTATGGTATTGTTACGCGCCGTGTGGCGAAATGATTTGCGATTGCCACCGGCTCTGTTGCATAATGCAGTCACTTGGTTTAGCATCTTTAACCGCCTGCGCGGGGTGTATAATTATCCGCTAACATACGTGCGCACATCTTCAAAGTGTAGTACGGAAAAAACATAGTTGATTAAACACGAGCAAAATTTTATAGCGTCATTTTGCTTGTTTGGCTTTGACCTCGAGTCCTTATTTGTAGAAGTCAATAACTCTTAATGAGTAATATATATTTGGAACAAATTATTACGCCCTTCGCTGTGTAGTTTGCTGTATTCGTCTTCGCGCTGAAGTCTCGATTCTGGCTCGACCATGAGCCGCATTGATTGAGTTCTGTTGCACATCTGGCCTCTTCAGGGTTCAAAAACTCGATACTGCTCGTCTCCTCTTGGTAATATCGTTTGGCTTTACCTCCATCTCGACCATAGACACCCGCCGTTCAACTCCCCTTGCAACCGTCTGTTTTCCTTTTCGCGCTGTACTGGCCATGTCATCATCCGTTGTAATCACCTCGGTCGTCTTCGATGATCGGGGACTCGTCTCGTTGTCAATTCTTAGATGCTAGCTGCCCTACTTAGCAAGTGGTGCTTTTATTTTTTGCCATTATTTCATCAATTCTTTTTTTTTTGTTTTGTTACTTTTTCCCACTTGCCGTTTAAAATTACTTCACTCGCGTACGGGCGTCTTACATTCTATTAACTACCCTACGCTTCTACTTACAATCTAGGCCCGTATTTCTCTTCTTGTTCGGATGACATAATTCGGTTTCTTTTCCCCTACTAAGTTGTACATCTTTATTAGTATTCAATTTATTCGATTTTACAAACATAACATTTCAAATGTGCATTGTTTAATAATTTTTTTTATCACACATTCTCTAAGTTTGGTATTCAATGTTTTTTTTTTGTTTTACATTAAAAATCATTTCGACACATATCAATTCATTTATCTATATTAGGCTCTTCTTTCCGCGTTAAAATATCAGTTCAACTTGTGTTGTGGCCCATTATTAACTTTTTTCCATCCAATGTTCTTCAAATAACTTTCTCCAATTTTAGTAAGTAGTTTAAATGCTTTGCTTAATTGCTTTTTCCTCGTTAAATATCTTCTTTCATTTTCTTAAAACTTTTTCGATTTACATAAAATGAGTGTTTCGATGTAATAGATTATGCTTTCATCTCTTCTTCATCTTTGTTTCATCATGTTTTCTTCGAACAAACCACATCGGTTCAATCTTTTTTTTTCCTTTGTCAGGTATTTTCTGTCTGTTTCATAAATACATCTTTTCATTGTTCAAACCGCGTTGATAAAATATTCATCGTTTTCTTCTGTCTTCATATACAATACCTGGCGTCTTCTTAACTCCTCATATCATTTTCTATTTGCACTAAAAAGTCTCGTCACTTTCTCTTCTGCTTTAATCTTTTGAACCTCTTTCTGAATCTGTAATTATTTAATTTTCGATTTGTCTCTTGCTACTGTCATACTGTCATACTGTCATACTTACACTACTTACACTTCACCTTAGTATGCAGTTGCCTGCATAATACCTCTCCCCCTTCCTTCCGAAGGTGCGACCGCCCGCTTTAGAGATTCCTGAAAGATAAGAAGGTTAGGAAATAAACGAAAACTCGCACACTCAATCATCCTGGGCCGGTTATTCCCTTGTTTTTCTTTCACTCAATTTGCACTCCCGCCAATCATTTTGGGTAACCACCCCCTTTGTCTACATTCGCTCGTCCTTAACTAAAATTAGAATAGCCTGAATCTCCTAAAGTCAGCAGTCTCCTTGTCCGGTAGGTTTAGCCTTCTTGTCCAAAGTCTCTCCTAGTTCTATTGTTTTAAAAGAAAAAAATCCAATACTTCATTAATCGGTTTTCTTTTCTCATTGGGCCATCAGCCATTTTTAAATTAATCAAATCTCGTTTTCATGAGGTCTTTGTTCACTATATAGTTTTCCCATGTTTACATTTGCATTTTACAAAAAAACAAGCAAATGCTGTTTCAATTTCTATTAACTCTTTAATTTTCTATTACCACATTCCAGGTCATTCTAGTCATTCAAATTCCCCAAGTTTTCTATTTATTTTACTGTTATCGGCTGGGTAACTCGTCCCTCACGCCTCCATTCGTATTTTATTTTTTTTTAATTGTGTTATGCCATTTGACCGGTATCCTCTAAGGCTGTATATCTCTATCGACGACTTTTCGTATTTTTTCACGTCATTTCCTTCTTTAAACCTTGTCACGTCTTTTGATTCCTGTCATTGAAAGGCTCTTGATATTTTCGGCGACTTTTTCTATTTCTTCACGCCTTAACTTCAGTATATTTTTTTCCGTTTGGTTCTGCCTATTGACTCCGTCAATAAAATCATTCATCTTTCTCGGCGACTTTTTGTATTTCTTCACGCCTTTATAGTTTATTTTCCTCTTTAATTTTTCATTTATCGTATTGTCCCCGCAGATATAATATATTATCATGTTTTCCCATTCATTACTAATTTTGGCCTCGAACTTACGTTGCTTATAGTCGGCTCTAGCTAACGCGATTCTGTACTGTTGTTTGTTGGGCTCATCAACAGCCGGAAGATTTCTTTGTATTTACCTGTCCGTTTTTCGTCACGGGGTTTTGTGTTTGAATATATCTTGTGATATATTAGACTCTGCATCGTCGATGCGATGTCAACCCATTCCGTGTTGGCCAACAATCCTTGAATTGATGCGTTCCTTCGTGTTTTCTTCTGAATTACCTAAAAAAAAATACAGCTCATCACGTTGAGGTGCTTGCTATCATAACTTATGCCATCCAATATCGTATTCCATTAAATATATTCTGTCCGTTAACCTTGAAAGCATAGTTTAAGTTCATATAATCAGTCATACTAACACTTAAGCCGGTTATTATGAACTTTTTCTAAACGATTGCCATTTCTAATTACTGTGGTCATTTCGCTTGGAATGTCCACTTCTTCATATGGTCCCCTCCATATGTTCTGAAGCTTTTGACCAGTCGCTACGGCCTTCACTAATACTTGTTCACCCCACATGGGTTTGTAATCATTAGATGATCTGTCGTAAATTTGTTTGTGGTTTACTCCTTTTCAGGTTGGCTTGTGCGTTTGCATGTAAATCGTAAAATATTTTCTTCATTTCATGTGTGTATGCGTCATATGTCATCTTTTCCACTCCATTTCGCTTATAGATCGAAGTCGGGATTCGAGCTATCCGTCCGTACAATAATTCGAACGGCGTATATCCTGTAGACGAGTTTACTAATGTATTGTATTCAAACGTGAAAAATGGTAACAATTCGTCCCATGTGTGCGGCTTTCCGCCAATAAATTGTCTCAAATACGTTTTTAACTCGCGGTTCGACCTCTCTACTAAGTTAGCCTGTGGATGATACGGGCTAGTAGTAATTTTCTGGATCTTTAAAATTTTGCACACCTTTTTCATCAGTGAGCTCACAAAATTTGCGCCGTTGTCTGTGACTAGTTCCAACGGGGCACCGAATTTACAAATATAATTTTCTACAATGGTCTTAGCTACCGTCTGGCTTTCTTGATTCTCCATTGGAGCGACAATTAAGTATCTCGTCAAGTCATCTTGCATGACTAGACCATAACGGTTTCCCATATTTGACTCGGGTAACACTACAATATCCATGTATACTTTCTCAAATGGCTCCGATGCGGTCGTGGTGATCTGCATCGGTATCTTGTTTGATCTTCCAATTTTGTTCTTTTGGCAAGAATCACACTGCCGAACGTAGTTTTCGATGTCCCGTTTCATCGTAGCCCACGTAAAAAGTGTGCCAATTCTCTGGCGCGTTCGTCGCGCTCCTACGTGCCCTCCTAAGGGTGCATCGTAAAATTCCCTTAAAATTATTTCCACTTGATCTGGCGCAATTACTGTACGCTTGCTATTAGCATTATATGGTATTATTTGTTTTTCTAGCTTACCCGCTAGGAACTGAATCATTTGCAGAATCTCCTGCTGCTTGATTTTTCTGAATGATATTAGGTAAATGACCCCGGCTGTCTTTACTGCCGCGGGACTTTTATTGAAGCTATCCAAAAATTGTGAAAAAAATTTCCGGCAATCGATTAACGAATTTTCGCTGCCGTCTACTATGAAACCGCATACTTTCTTGTCTTTGAATTTGAGTACACCATCCTCGACGTATTCTTTCAGTCCTTGTGACAGCTGATACAGTGTCTGAAGTTCTCTGTATGCTGTACGACTGTTTAAAACGATTAGACTAGCTTCGATATTTCTCTCGTCCAATATTCTCTTCGAGACTTCTGCCGTCTCGCTTGGTATCAGGTCATTTGATAATGCCTATGAAAAGTCATCATATGAAATGTTGACGAGTTGTTGCCCATCCTCGTCCTCAGCGATGTCCGCAATGTCTATGGCACTCAACTCTTGTATTGTGCCGTTCAATTCATCTGAAGCGTTCTTCTGCTGCTCTAGCAGGCGTTTCTGCTGGCGCGTAATCATGGCTATCTGCCTGTGGGGTGAACTCTCTTGCCCCTGACACGTCCCGTCTGACAAACGTGACAAAAAATCGGCGACTATATTCTCGCTACCTTGTTTATATCTGATGCTGCATTCCAAACCCTGCAACTTCAGTCTCAATCTTGTCAGCGTTGGAGATGTCTCTTTGAGCCTCCAAATAGCTATAAATGGTCTGTGGTCCGTGTAAACGATATATTTTTGACCAAAAATGTAATGTTTGAAATATTCTATGGCCCATACAATTGCCAGTAGTTCTTTTTCGATGATATGATACCTGGTCTCTGCACCTACAAGCGCACAACTCGCGAATGCGATCGGCCGGTGCATGGATTTTTCATTCGACAGGACGGCTCCAATAGCATAATTGCTAGCGTCTGTCGTAATAACAAAAGTGTCTTGATACTCTGGCCGGACCAAAACTGGCTCTGTAATCAGCGCGTTTCTAAGGAATTCGAACGCCTCCTGACATTCTTTTCCCCACACAAATTTAGCGTCTTTCTTCAACAAATCATTCAGCGGCTTGCGCTTCTCCGCGATGTTGGGGATAAATTTCCCGTAAAAATTTACTGTTCCCAAAAATGACCATATCCCTTTCACGTTTGTGGGTGGCTTAAGGCTCTGAATGGCCTTAATATTTGCATTGGTGGGTTTTATGCCTTCTTCACTAACGACATGACCCAAATACTCCAGTTCCTTTTTCAAAAACTGACACTTAGACGGTTCTATTTTTAAGTTATGTTTACGCAAAGCTTGTAATACTTTTCGCAAGCTATCATTATGGTCGGTGATAGTGTCACCGAAAACTATAATATCATCGAGGTAGACAAATGCTTTCACATCCCCTATCTCAAAAAGAACAGTATTCATGAGTTTTTGGAATGTTGAGGGACTGTTCTTTAACCCCATCGGCATTCGTGTAAATTCGAAGTGGCCTTTGGGAGGGGAAAAAGCCGTTTTAGCCGCAACTCGGCGGTCGATCGGGACTTGATAGAAACCCGATTTCAAATCAATTGAGGAGAAATATTTTGCTCCTCCAACATTATCCAATATCTCATTTATAAGAGGTATTGGGTATACACACGGCTTGGTAACTTCGTTCAATGATCTAAAGTCCACCACAATTCTGTATCTTTCATTACCGTCAGCATCCGGTTTCTTTGCTACACATAATACCGGTGCATTCCAGGGACTAGTGATGGGTCTAATAATACCCTGCGCCCTCATTTCATCGATTTCCTTATTAATGTGCCGTTTCGTGGCCTCCGGAAGTCTTTATTGCCGCTTATTGATAGGCACCTCCGATGAAGTTTCTATCGTATGTACGGCGGCGTCAGTAGTGGTTAACCTGTCGCCTTCGAAAAAGAAAATATCTGCATAGCTTTCAACCATATTCTTTACTGTCTTGAATTCCCTCTCAGGCAAGTGCGCCAAATTTAACACTTGCCGTAGTTTTTCGTAGTCAAGCCTCGAGTCTAGGTCCAACTCGGGCATTATAGTATTCTTCGAGTCAAGAAAATTGTTCTTCGGCTCTTCATTTCGATATGTTTGGTGCTCTCTATTTATTTAGTTTTTGTCTACGTCAGCCTCATTGCGGGCTGTGTTGCTAGTATCTCGCAACTCGTTCTGCACCATAACTCTACTTCTGGCTGCCACATAAACATGTCGAATAAGGACTTCCTCTTTGGGCATACTCCACGGACTCAAGTCGTCCGGACTTCTGTTTCCGTGTTTTTTGAACACTATGAAATCAAAATTATTTCCTATTTGAAGCGTATGCTTCTTTAAGAATTCTGCTTCGATTAATCCGTCGCTTGGCAAATTTGCTAATATATGATTTGCGTCGGGATCAAAAAGTCTCCGACTATTAAATCTAACGTAATCGTACCTGAGGTTCGCACAATGTCTTTGCCGATACCTTCAAAAGTGGTTACATCCTGTGTATTTACCGGTACATTCAAAAGATTCACAATGTGTGCATTAATTATATTCGCACATGCACCTGTATCTAAGATCAGGTTCAACGTAAATTTTAAATTCTGCTTAGCCAGTAGGGTTAGCATTAAGTGCCCTCTGACATCGTAATATACTCGCTTAGCCACACAAGCACTGTTGTCTCTTATGTGATTGCATGCGGTCCTCCAATCGGCTATTTCTATGTTGCTGGGCTCATCGGTACAACTCCGCCAGTCAACATCTTCGCAAATTTCTGCTAAATCCTCGTTAAAATACTCCTGTGCAACAGGATGTTGGCTACCATAAGTATTTTCTGAGGCATCCGTGTATACGAATTCCTGTGCCTCCTATCAGTTGGTCGATTTTGACCATATTATATTTCCAACCATGGGCGTAGTCCACTTGGCTCCACCGGTATGAACGCGCTGTGCGATAATTGTATTTGGATCGATTACTGTCGCTAGATCCACATATATTGTTATAATTGTTTTGCCTGTAAATTATTCTATCTCTGTTTTTGCGATTATAATATTCATTCCCTCCAAGACGACTGTTGCTATAATCAGCGTCTGTGTAATTTATTGTGAAAATATTTCTGTTACTGTCATATTGTCTAAGCGCATTGCGCTGTTTTCGACCCATTCTAGGCTCTGTATTCTATTTTCTATTTCCGAGATATGATTACGCTCATGGTAGTAATCCTCTAAGTCGTCTAGCAGCTCTTCTAACTTCAATGCTCGTTTACCTTGAGCAGCTTCTTTCAATGCGGTGTCACACAAACCCGCCATAAAATGTAATCGAAGACTAACTATCATGCATGCACAATTAGTTTCGTAGGAGTCGATTTGCTCCTTAATTTTCAATATCCTCTTTTTATAATCAGGAAAGGTCTCATTCGCTTCCTGTTTCAATGTTTCTACTTGATTTATAACTGCCTCGATGCGTATAATATCCCCAAATTCCTTTAATAAATTCTGCTTAACCTGTGGCCAAGCATTTGCGTTAATTCTATGTATTGCGGCAGCAGCTCTGCCTTTTAGTTTTAATAGAATAATATAAACCAGTGGAGCGTGTGATACTCCTTCTGGTATCTCCCGAGCAAAATGCTCGATATGATAAACGAACGCTTCTAGTCCGCCTAGCGATCCATCAAATTCTGGGATGCACTGCATGGCATCTGCTTTTGGAAACGTGTACTCCATTATTAATATAAAATTTTATTTATATTTCTTAAAAAACAATAAAAGGTACTGCGGAATAAATATTCTTCCTCTTTTTCCTAGGTATCACTAACGATTCTATTGACCAGATGTGATAACGTAGCGTGACCGACTCTAATTTCTTCGTCGCGCCATCAAAAAATCTGAACACCAAGTTCCGAACCATTTAGTGTCAACGGTTCAACGTTTATCTTTATTAATTAAATAAATAACTTTAGGTTTTCATAATAATTAAATGATTATTTAAAAAAAAATCATTTCTATTTAGTGTAATTAAATTAATCAAAGATTGTAAATGTTTACATAAGATGGCGTAAGGTGCCATTCCTTATTCATGAAATAATATTTTAACGTAAACTTCCAACATAATATATCTCTGCCGTCGGTTACTATTTACTCTACCGGTGGATATGTCACCATCGCTGCGCGCGTTGCGCTTATAGATGTATCCATTTTTTTACCCTCTTAGCAATTCACCGCTACTGGTAAGCCATGTATGATAGCAAAACGTTCTTACCATTGGCCATTAAAATTGATGCTTACAAAATACGACCTTGGACGTGGCTAGCACAGCTGATCGCAATAACACTGCAAAATTCATAAACAGAGACAGCGTACCCGACAATTAGTACAACTGACTAACTTTTGTATGCAACGTGTGAGCGCGCAATTCGTAGTTACCGCTCTCACGCTCTTTATTGGACATTGATGAAATGCGACTTTGCCCCTTTATATTTGCTAACGATGACGTAGCCACCCGTGCGCTAAAACTCTCTCTTAGAATAATTAAGGTGAGTTCCATGTGCGCAACTCTGCGAGTATCTGTTTGCGTTCTTAAATTCGATTTGCTAGCCCTTGTTTGCTTCCCGCTCTGCCACTTTAATTATTTTGTTGGGCAAATGAACGAAAATCTCTTGCGTGCACTTGTCGTGCCAAGAGTTTTATTGCTAGCCGTTTGAGAAATAAAATCACCCGCGCAGGAGCGGCGCGAATTGATTGTTCATACAAAATGGCCTCTCGACCCAAGTAGATGTGATAACCTGTAAATCGTTATAATTACGAACCACTGAAGAATTGTTACGATTGTAGTTCGCCTAATGTAGTCTCCAAGGTCATTTATGTCTCCTATATGTATCTCTCCGTCGGTCTCTTCTATCGTCAATAGCTCCTAAATGGCTTTATATTTGGTAGTTTTTTTGTTCTATCAGTTTTTAAAAAAAATCAATAGATGTTAATTCACAAATTTTACTGCGTCGAACGATACAAAAAAAACTCTTCCGTTAAAATTTCAGCTGCAATATTTGAACATAAATTTTTCTTACTATGTGCTTCTCACCCGAATATCCTTGGTATAGGGCCGGCCATTGTCATGGACATCTCTACTTCAATTTCCACTACGTAACTTCGGCACCTTCTTAATACGATATTTCACAGTTGTCTGGCTATTCCAATATATCTGGCTGTTCCAAAATGTAGAGGCCGTAGAGGTGTTAATAAGTCACTTACTGCATGTGTTACTTTTTTTCCCGGCCGTTATCATTAACTGGCTAATTGCGAGATTTGGTTCCGTTTTTTTTTTGAAGTAGAATACTTCTCTCAGGAAGTTCGGCTACATAGGGATGTGAAATGAAATTCTAAAACCGAAAAAAGTGAAAAATATGTCCAATTTCAAATGCTAATAAATCGGTTAGTCTTCGATGGATTTCCTTCGTTCTTGCAGCAATAGATTGGAAAATCTTCTAAGATTCTTCCCAAAATAAGATAATTGTAACTTTTTTTTTTGGTCTTCTTCACTTGAGACATAAAAAACACAATAGGGTACTTTCAGTTTTGTCCGTTCTTTTAACACTTATTGAAAGACGGAGTTAGAATTAATTACTTGCAAAAACACTGTAATCGTTCACCGTTTTATCAAACCGACAGAACCGAAAACCGTATGCGCATTCAACAAACCGTTCAAAACACAGAAAATGCTCACTTGATACTTATTAAAATCAGTTCCCGGCGTGGGACGACCGCTTGTCACCAAATGCGTTAACCACGAATGTCCTTGCAGGGTTCTTTTCCTGAACCGCCTGTCACCAAATGTGTGTACTCCTATCTATTCTAGTTCAGTTCTGGATGATGAAAATACAAAACGCGCAATGCGCAGCACTTCAGCGACGAAATCGTGGCGCTTTCACTTAATTTACTGCTACCCTCACGATTTTCTAATTGAATTTTAAGTCCACTCGGTCTTTATATCCACTCAGTCAGAACCGGCGTTTGTTTTTCTTTCGCTGTCACCACATGTGTAGGTATACCTATATCCTGGGTATAACCTACCAGGACTTTCTCCAGAAAACCCTGTACGCGCAGCCGGCGCGGAATTAAAACACCAGATTAGAGCTGATGATAATTAATTAACTTTTATTCTGTACATCACTGCTTAAATATACCCTGCAGGTAACTCAGAGTGAGAGGCTTTCTCCACTCTCTGTTTAGTATTTACCTTAAGCTCTTACCTTATAATCTAGTACCGCATGTACGATAGAACGCATGCGAGAGCATCAACACCGTTGAACCGGCGACTTCCGTTTTGTGTACAACACAAAACTTGTTTATTTTATTCGAGTTTGTCTGCCTGTAGCACAGCAGAAGGCTGCGCGAAGTTCTTTGCCGCCTCTTGCATAATCTGTTGATACCTAGTATGTTGACAGAGCCGTACGCGGTCCTCTGTCAAGGAAACCAAATGTTTCGCCAACGATTGCTTTCTCCACTCTCTGTTTACCATTTACCTTAAGCTCTTACCTTATAATCTAGTACCGCATGTACGATAGAACGCATGCGAGAGCATCAACACCGTTGAACCGGCGACTTCCGTTTTGTTTACAACACAAAACTTGTTTATTTTATTCGAGTTTGTTTGCCTGTAGCACAGCAGAAGGCTGCGCGAAGTTCTTTGCCGCCTATTGCATAATCTGTTGATACCTAGTATGTTGACAGAGCCGTACGCTGTCCTCTGTCAAGGAAACCAAATGTTTCGCCAACGATTGCTTAGCAGAACCGTTCGCGGTCTTTCTTCGAGATCTTTCCTGCTTTCTTTACAAATGATCCTGTTTTAGGGGGACAACGGCAGGTGGCCGTGTCCCGGTTCTACACTCTACCTGTTTTTCATTTCTTTAAACGGAGGGCTTACTGTCTTTCGGACTAAGCTAAAATGTTCCGTATGACAAAATCCTACGTGACGGAACATAAGGTATTTCTGCGCGGGGTGTGACGTCACAACGGTCTCTCGTTTTTGACATCAAAAGAATAAAATTCATACATCTTTTCAGTCAAATACTGTAGAAGATGTTTATGGCCATAGCATCAGCGTTGATTTGCTCTTGAGTGTGAGAGCAGTTGTTTTCGCAGTGCAAAATGTTCTCCTGCACTCTAGAGGTTTTCTGGGGAGAAAAGACAAGCATGCATGACTGTAGCAGCCAAACAAACCATAGTTCAATTTGACACCTGAACTAGACTACCACAAAATAATTTACCACTACTCCCTCCCACTCTGCGAGAACATGCCAACCCAGGGGGTACAATTGATTTGGAAAATATGATCAAGGGGTACGCGGTCAAAAAAAGGTTGAGAAGCGCTGCATTACATACAGAGGTATGTTCTTGAAACTAAGGCAACACTGCCGGAAGCTGAAAAGTTGAAATTTTTCGATGATTTTCACAATTATGTACCTCATGAGTTCGGATTGGCTCGGATGGTCTTAAACCAGCAGTTTGACCAGAAACATACAGGCTTTGATTTGCAATTGACTGTTTACATTGATACTTAACTTACTTCACATATAAAAAATCTCACTTACAGAATTTTTGTATATATTAGAATGTTCCCTGGAAATATAGAGACTATTTATAAGTTTTTCAAGTTTACAGATTGATCAAACTAAACTTTTTTGACAATCTCCATAGTTGGTTTGATGATAAATCACTACGTTGCACTTGATTGTTTCGAAAAAAGTGAACGGTACGGAACAAAAAGCTAAAATTTGATCGATTTTAACCAGCTGTAACAAAGGTTAACAATACTCCTGAATGATCATGAGCTGTCAAAAGATTCAGTAGGCATCACACTTCAAAATGAGACTATGCAGAACATTGTTGATAAACTTTTGCTTTTTTGGCTTTTGATCAGGTTTTCACTTGATTAACTCCTATGTGCACGGCCCTGTATTTTTTTTCTGCTTCACGTTATGATAACACCCCATGAGGCAAACGGACCCGAGGCATACGGACGCGAGACATAGTACGCAAGCAGGGATGCCACAGATTTCTCTGTATTTTACAGATTTTGGAACTAAAGAAGCAATATTGAATCTGTGTTACAGAATTACAGAATATTGCCAAAAATATAGATTTTACAGATGTTTTTGATATTCCGTCGAACTATAATCAATTACAAATGTTGAATTCGATTGAAAGATTTTCACACTTTCGTGAAAAAACCTGATGCTTCTTAAGTTGGTATCGATGTAGAAGAAGCAGAATGTGGTTTGGTCGAAGCGCAAAAATTGATGTTTCGAAATATTTGTCGGGATTCTATGTAAAATTCGTGAAACAAATTGCAAAGTAATTCGATTTCACCGATCTTGTTGTAAAAACGGCAGCTTCAATCATTCTTAAAACGTTCGTGAAATTAAAAAATCAAATGATTTGATGCAACAAATCCTTTAATTCGTAACAGTAACGAATTTTGCATGCTCAAAACAAACATTCTGATGGGAATCTTCTTCGAAACAGGTGAATTAACTTAGTCTGAGTTGTTGGATACCCTCAAATGGGATGGTAAATTCTTGTTTTCGTTACTAAGATCTTTGGTGCGAAGTTTTTAAACAATTTCACATTCTTCGGCTTGTGTAGAACGCATATTTTCAATATACAATTGAAACAAGTATAAAGCATCGCATGGCCCGTAAGATAATAACCTCCAACCAATAACCAATAACCAATTTTTAAAAGCTAAAAAGAACGTTGCGCTTCAAGGAAGCGCTACTAATAATAAATTCACGAAAACTTTAAAAGATAAATATACTAAAAATATATATTAACATCACGTTGAGAAAAATAAATAATACCGTGTGCAGTTGACACATTTGTTTATCGACAAAGAAGACTAGAACAAGATACCTGACTCTTGCAGAATTCATCGAACATGATTGTCGCTGCGCGTGAGCAAAAGTCGAACTAATTTATACACTGTTAATATGATGTATACTTAACGTCAAAATCAACTGACGACAAGGCCAAGACATGACTGCTGAAAGGTGAAACAATTTTTTCAGTATCCATGAGAACGACTGTAAGGTGCTGCCATCCGAAAATTGATTACAATGTGTACGAATGTTTAGTTCTCAAACATGAAGCTTTCCGGAAGAATCAAGAATTATCGGCGCATCATTTAAAATTAAGCGTACCATCAGAAATTCCTGATAGCACGCTCTACCGCCAAGTTTTTCACTCTTGCCGAGTTTAATAAACAAAAATCGGGTGCCCCGGTGAACCTGACTATATGCACAATGGTTCTGAAACCTGGCTTGCGACATATCAAACTTTAAGTATTGATAGAATGGGACCTGAAAATAAATATAACTCCTCAATATAAACCCCCACTCTGACAGTCAATTTCATACTTTTCTTTTCGTACTTTGAAGTGCAAAAAGATATTTTCGGGGAAAAATACGGTGAACGGTAGGCATACGGACCCGAAGCATATGGACGCGAGGCCGAATGAAAGTGTAGCAACATTTATTTCGCATCAGACTGTCAAATGGAAAGAAATAGACTCGCGGCCTTTGACCGACTCGCTGTTCGAGCAAGGACAGCTTACTCGCTACCGCTCGTTCGGACTTAACTAAGAAAAAAAACTCTGTTTGAGTAGACCTTCCGGACGAACACATAGGATTCGCATGGATTCCCTAGTATTCCTCACATTGGAATCGTGAAGCGTCCTCGACAAGGAATCCTGAAAAAAGAATCCTCGAGATTGCCAAGCCTATAGAGCTAGGATTCCTGAATGAGAATCGTGTAATGAGAATCCTTCAGATTCCCTAGGATTCCTCACATATGAGCTTGATATTCGATCGATATAATAACATCCTACGTCGCTTGTGTTGTGTGTTTTTGGCGATATTTATTGGTTTAATCCAACTTATTTCATTTAAATTTGCCAATCAGTTTCGTAGTAGTACCTGTTATAAGTGGAAGTTAAAATACAGGATATTTAGCTCTGCTTTGAGTGATTTGAGTGATTGTTTATTTCTCGCGCCAACGAAAGACGGGACGAAGAAGGAACAATGAATAATATTAAAATATGCGGTGAATGCAAACTGGATGTCCACGACTTGGAGCCAGTTTGTTGCGGCTTCTGTGAAACTTTTTATCACATTCGTCCCCAGTGCTGTGGTTTCAATCAACGCTCGTGCAAAGATATTTTTACGCAGGGCAAAGCTTTATTTATTTGTCCTGACTGCCGAGTTGAACTGAACGGCAGAAGTATCCGCTCGTACATAGCTGATTTACGCTCAAATTGTCCTCCCTCGCCTTCCAACTCGGATGCCCTGACGAAGCAAGTGCGCCAGCTTTCTGGTTTGGTTGAAGCATCGAATAAGAAAGTGGACGATTTTGTTTGCAAAACTGATAGCTCTTCTGTGGTAATCGAGCCGAAAACCCCTCAGTGGCCCAAAATAGGGGCTAAACGTCGCCACAAGGAGCCTGAGCAATTGTTATTGCCTACCAGTGATCGTGGTACGAAATCAATTGATATAAGTGATCTTTCGGTCCCGATCATCACTGCTGCTGCACCGCTGCCGATGTTCTGGCTTTATTTATCTGGCTACCAACCACTGATTGCTAATGACGATGTGAGTAAAATTATCGGACGGTGTTAAGAAATGACTGAGCCAGTGGAAATCGTCCGTCTTGCTCCAAAAGGAATGGATGTTCCAACCATGACATTCGTTTCTTTCAAAATTGGTCTGGATCCAGACTATAAAGGACAAATCGCTGGATGCTGCAAGTTGGCCGGTTGGAATAAGATTCAGGGAGTTTATTGATCAGCCAAAAATCTACACCCAGTAAGCGGCTGTTTCGACAATGACGTACCCTGTTCGACACGGCAGAATGCCGACAATTTTGTTTCAATGCGATGTTTTTCGGACGGTGGGAGGCTTCACGGAAACTGGACTTAACGACAATATTAACGACCTTCAGCTTTTTGGTACGGCATACAACGTGTTCCGGTGTGATCGTTCCCCTCAAAATAGTTGTAAATCGCGTCTTAGAGGTGTACTTGTTGCTGTTGCTTATTGTTATGCTAGTAGTACTATATGTACTAATAACGGGCAAAGCTTGGAGCAGATTTGTGTGTCTTCCGTCGTCAAAAGTAAAAAGTTGCTTATTTGTGCGGTGCATATTCCGCCTGACAGGAGTAGCGACATCTCTATATTGAACGACCACTTAGCAACTATCGACGAATTAAAAACAAATGCTTCACTAGAAGATACCATTTTCGTTTGTGGTGACTATAATCAGCCACGTATCCAATGGGTGGGTAGCACTGACGGCATCTACTGTAGTAATGCAAACCAACTTCCTGAGTCAAGTTGTATTCTATTAGATGGTATGGATTGCATGAATTTGAGCCAAGCTAACCTCGTACGTAATCGACTAGATCGTACACTCGATCTGATTTTCAGTACTTCTGAGCAAAAGCTTAGTGTCACTGTATGCCCCGTCCCGTTCCTGGCTATCGATTGTCACCACCCACCGTTAGAAATTTCAATGCCCGCCGTCACTGTTCCAATCGTTGCTAACACTGAACGAATGCCGAATTACCGCAAGATAAATTTTACTACTTTACTTGAGTACCTATCGACGGTAAATTGGGATTTCCTATTTGCTCTCAGCGACGTACCAAATCGTACCTTTCGGATAGAGTACTGCAAGTAAAAATTGATTCCTGCACTTCGAAACGTTTTTCTTATGCGTCAGGAATCCCTCAGGGAAGCAACCTGGGTCCACTGCTCTTCATATTATTTTTTAATGATACCGCCCTTTTATTAAAGAATAACTGCAAACTAGATTATGCGGACGACCTAAAACTTTATTTCGTTGTGCGTACAGTTGAGGATTGTGAACGTCTGCAATCATTACTTGATATTTTTGCCAATTGGTGTCATGTATTGACTGTGTCTTAGTATTGACAAATGTGTAGTAATTACGTTTAATCGTATCCCCAAGCCTATTACATTTGCATATGTAATTGATGGCGTAACACTCAGGAGAGTAGATCAAGTGAATGACCTTGGCATCCTGTTGGATACAAAAATGTCGTTTGACCTTCATCGTTCGGCGATTATTTCTAAAGCGAGTCGTCAACTGGGATTCATCTCGAAAATAACTAAAGACTTTTCTGATCCTAACTGTTTCAAGGCTTTATACTGTGCGCTAGTTCGTCCTCTTCTGAAAACTGCTGCTGTAGTATGGTGCCCATATCAAACATCGTGGAGTTTAAGAATTGAGCGCATCCAGAAACGTTTTCTTAGACTGGCCCTGAAGAATTTACCATGGCGCAATCCATCAGAACTTCCACCGTATCCTGACCGATGTCGACTCCTGAGTTTGGACACACTGAAACGAAGACGAACAATTCAAATGCGTTATTAATTGGAAAGCTTCTTAACGGAGAAATCGACTCACCTTGGTTGCTTTCGATTCTAAATTTGCGAGCACCGCAGAGAACGTTGCGCAACGATGCGTTGCTTGTGCCTAGATTCCATCGAACATCATTTGGTTATAACGAACCAGTCACTGCGTGCATTCGTGCCTTTTCAATAGTAGAAAATTTATTCGTATTCAACGAACCCAGCCATAGATTTAAAAATAGGTTATTTAGATTATTATTTAGGAATCCTGAAAAAGGAATCATCAGGAATGCCCTGTCTATGGGGTTAGAATTCTTGAATAAGAATCGTGTAATGAGAATCCTTCGGATTCCCTGGATTCCTCACATGGAAATCGCGAAGCATCCTTGATGAGGAATTCTGAAAAAGGAATCCTCAGGAATGCCCTGTCTATGGGTCTAAGATTTTTGAATGAGAATCGTGTTATATCTCTCTGTATGCCTGAAGGGCACTGGGTACTGAAATGTCACTGCGACATTCTTGCTGATTGTCTTTTCTGGCGGGCCCCGATTGCTGTGCACAGGTTACGGATTGCTCGTACTCATTGATGGAGTAGAACTGTTTTGTTGTAAACCTGTACCCCAATTGGGTACAATATAGTTGATGAAACTAATAACCTGTTTGGGATTAGAGCTCCACACTTGGTATAGAGTTAAAAGGTAGCTTCCTAAGAAGTTGTACCTAGAGGAAGCAAGAGCTTCGCAAGAGCAAAGCAAATGCTCTGAACTCTCTGGCTCAGATTTGCAGAATCGGCAGGTGTCGTTCAACAATACACCGATTTTCTTTAAATGATAAAAAGCGGGACAGTGTCCGGTAAGGAGTCCCGTGATTATCCGTAGGTCACTACGATTTAGACTAAGTAGCTTTCTGGCGGTTCCAGGGTTCGGATAGATAAACTGTTTAGCTTGTCTACAACCCTGTGCCTGTTGCCATTGGGATACTATTTCTAGCCTTTCCCAAGTTAGTAGTTCGCTTTTGATAGCGGAAATGGACGTACCCAGAAACGGCTCGGGGCCAATAAATCGCTGAGCTGATGCCTGTCTTGCTAGGTAGTCAGCGTGTTCATTACCCTCGTCTCCGCATTGTCCGGGCACCCAAAACAGAAAAACTGAATTCTGTCGGGAAAGCTCCCGTAGAGTTTCAATGCATTCCCAAACAAGTTTGGAAGCGCATTTGACGGACTTAAGTGCTAGTAGTGCGGCTTGACTATCCGAGAACATACCGATTTTCGCATGTCTGTAGTTGGGTTGCAAACATATTTTTGTGCAGATATATATATATATATATATATATATATATATATATATATATATATATATATATATATATATATATATATATATATATATATATATATATATATATATATATATATATATATATATATATATATATATATATATATATATATATATATATATATATATATATATATATATATATTCCCCTGAGCATACTCCAGCAGCCGGACGTTTGCTTCAGGTGTTTCGAGGGAGGACACAAGTCCTGGACCTGCAAGGGGCCCGATAGGAGCCAGTTATGTAGGTGTTGTGGTGGTGCTGGCCATAAAGCTAAAGACTGCGGGGAGCCTCCCAAGTGCTTGGTATGTACTGGAAAACGGGACGCCAAGCACTTTATGGGAGGCCCACGGTGCCCAGCCGGTAAGGCGGCCACGAAACCACGGGCGTGAGGGTGACACAATTGAACCTGAACCATTGCTATGCGGCACAGCAGCTGCTATACCAAGCAGCGTCTGAGTCGCGGTCGGACATCGCAATCGTATCGGACCCCTACTGCATTCCTCCCGGAAACGGTAATTGGGTTGCAGATAAGTCCAGTACGGCGGCCATATGCACGACCAGCAAGTTCCCGGTTCAGGAGGTTGTGTCTACCTCAAATGAAGGATACGCGGTTGCCAAGGTGGACGGAGTGTTCTACTGCAGTTGTTATGCTCCGCCGCGTTGGTCTATCGAAAGGTTCACCCAGATGGTCGATTTGTTATCTATGGAGCTGACGGGACTAACACCCTTAGTAGTGGCGGGCGACTTCAACGCTTGAGCTGTTGAGTGGGGAAGCCGCCGCACGAACCGGAGGGGTCAGATCTTGTTGGAAGCTTTGGCAAAGCTCAACCTAGATCTGGCCAACGTTGGAACCAAGTGTACATTCAGCAGAAATGGTGCGGAGTCGATCATCGACGTGACGTTCTCCAGCCCAGGACTGATCGTGAACTGGAGGGTAGACGATGGCTACACCTATAGTGACCACCAGTCGGTCTGCTATAGCGTAGTCCAGAACGTGCGTGTCCAGAAGGCGGCAGGCGACGGGTAGAGCCAATACGCCGACCGTCCGCGGGTGGAAGACATCGCATTTCGATGCCGAGGTATTTGCAGAAGCAATGAGAAGAGAGCGCGAGGGGGGCAGTTGGCTCCGCCCGAGTGCTGACCAATTAGTTTCCACATTATCACGGGCGTGCGACGCCACCATGCCTAGGACCCGCCAACCTAGGAATGGTAAGTCACCGATATACTGGTGGACCGACGCGATAGCGGACCTCCGTAGCGCGTGCCTCCGTGCAAGACGGATGTTGCAACGTGCACGTACCGATGCACAGAGGGTAGAGCGCCGTGTAGTATTCGGATCTGCAAGATCGGCGCTTAAAAGTGCGATAAAGGCGAGCAAAAGGGCCTGCTTCGATAGGCTATGCGCGAGTGCCAATACGAATCCGTGGGGCAACGCCTACAGAGTCGTAATGGCAAAGACCAAAGGCGTGTTGGCGCCTGCAGAGCGATCACCAGCGATGCTGGAGCGCATCATCGAGGGACTCTTTCCACGACACGAGCCAAATCCTTGGCCTCCGGTTGCTGAGTCTCACGTCCGACGTTCCAGTATCTCAGACACAGACCAGGAATGGTCGGCCAACCTGGATTCATCCAATCCGTGAGAGACGGCAGCCGTGCAGAGGTTGTGGAGGAGGTAAGGGTTACGAATGAGGAACTCATCGTGATCGCCAACTCCCTAAAGGTGAGCAAGGCACCGGGACCGGATGGAATCCCGAACTTGGCCATCAGGACGGCCATGAAAGTGGCCCCTGATCTATTTCGAGCAGTCATGCAGAAGTGCCTGGATGACTGCCTCTTTCCGGACAGGTGGAAGCGACAGAGATTGGTGCTGTTGCCGAAGGCTGGGAAACCGCCAGGGGACCCATCGGCATACAGACCTATCTGTCTGCTGGACACTACGGGCAAGGTGCTTGAGAGGATTATCCTCAACAGACTGGTGAAGTACACAGAGGGTGTAAACGGTCTGGCAAGTAACCAGTTCGGCTTCCGGAAAGGTAGATCCACGCTGGATGCTATTCTCTCTGTCACCAAGACGGCAGAGGTAGCACTCCAGCGTAAGAGTTGGGGCATTCGCTATTGCGCAATCGTCACGCTTGACGTGAAGAATGCATTCAATAGCGCCAGTTGGGACTCCATAGCGCTAGCGCTTAGGAGCATCCACGTACCGGTGTCGTTGTACAAGATTTTGGAAAATGATTTTCAGAATCGGGTACTAGTTTACAACACGGAGGAGGGTCAGAAGTGCGTCCCAATCACCGCAGGGGTACCGCAAGGTTCCATCCTGGGCCCGGTGTTGTGGAATGTCATGTATGACGGGGTGTTGAAACTAAAGTTCCCTGTAGGGGTTGTGATCGTCGGTTTCGCAGACGACATCACGCTAGAGGTCTACGGCGAGTCGATCGAAGAGGTCGAGTTTACGGCCGCGCACTGCATACGCAAGGTCGAAGACTGGATGCACTCTAGGAAACTGGAGTTAGCGCACCATAAAACGGAGGTTACGGTTGTGAACAACCGCAAATTAGAGCAACAGGCGGTGGTCAGAGTCGGTGACTGCACCATTACCTCAAGGCGTTCCTTGAAGCTCTTGGGGGTTATGGTTGACGATAAGCTCACATTTAAGAGTCACGTCGACTATGCCTGTAAGAGGGCTTCAACGGCCGCTGCAGGACTATCTCGAATGATGTCCAATAGCTCAGCGGTATATGGCAGCAAGCGTAAACTTCTTGCCAGCGTGGTTTCGTCCATACTTAGGTATGGTGGGCCAGCGTGGTCCAAAGCGTTAGGTACCAACAGTCATCGTCGAAAACTGGAAATTACCTACAGGCTCATGTGCCTGAGGGTTGTGAGCGCGTACCGTACAGTGTCATACGACGCAATCTGCGTCCTGTCCGGCATGATGCCTATCAGCATAGCCATTAAGGAGGACGTAGAATGCTTCGATCAACGTGACACAAGGGGTATACGAGGCACCAGAAGGTCATTCTCGATGATCAGATGGCAGCAGGAATGGTCCAATTCCGCAAAGGGTAGATGGACGCATCGACTTATTCCGGACGAATCCGGATGGGTCGGGAGGCGCCATGGAGAAGTTAACTTCCACTTGACACAGATTCTGTCAGGTCATGGTTGCTTCAGGCAGTATCTACACAGATTCGGGCATGCGGGGTCCCCCATGTGTCCCGACTGTGCGGATGCGGAAGAAACTGCTGAGCATGTCTTCTTCGTGTGCCCTCGTTTTGTGCATGCGCGGAGCGATATGATGGTAGTGAGCGGGCCAGACACCACTCCGGACAACCTAGTTCGGAGGATGTGTAAAGACCCAAACATTTGGAGGGCGGTTTGTACAGCCGCCTCTCAAATAGTTTTAGAATTGCAAAACAGGCGACAGGTTGACCACCGACACGCCAGTGTTAGCTAACGGCCAGTCTCCAGGTTAGTTAGCTAAGTTAGCAAAGAGATCTATAGAACCAAGAGGGTGCACAGAGCACAAAAGCCGCTCCCCGAAGCAATACCTAGCGGTGGTCCCGGGGAGTATTATGGGCTGGAGACTGGAGAGGTTTTAGAGGGTCCGGTCACTGATTCAAACCAACCCCACACTCCCTGAGGTTGGTCACCTCAGGGGTTTGGATGCAAATTTCCCCTCCACCTGAAACAAAAAAAAAAAAAAAAAAAAAAAAAAAAATATATATATATATATATATATATATATATATATATATATATATATATATATATATATATATATATATATATATATATATATATATATATATATATATATATATATATATATATATATATATATATATATATATATATATATATATATATATATATATATATATATATATATATATATATATATATATATATATATATATCTTCTACAATATAAAAATGGAATTCCGTAACGCTTGATCTTATTGATATTATTCCCTCCGTCTCTGTGGTGTACAGTAATCATCATTATTAAAAATCGTTCTAAATTAGAAAAATAAGCGGTGACATAAAGGTTTTTTAACCGTAAAATGTTCGCTGATGTTCAGGAAAGACATTTGGAGAAAAATAATTAGTATCTGATTACCACAATTTGAGATATTATTTACAAAACCACGTAAAACATGCAAAATTATGACTTTTTAAACTGAATTTGCCTCTAAACCAAAATTCAAAGCGATGACATATGATTCTTTTTTCGTTAAAATGTTTGTTACGTTCAGGAAAGACATTCTAGGAAAAATAATTAGTAGCTGATTACTAAAACTTGAGATATTATTCACCAAACTACGTAAAACATGCAACATTATGACTTTCTGTGCTAAATTTGCCTCTAAATCAAAATTCAAAGCGATGACATATGATTCTTTTTTCTATAAAATGTTGGTTAATGTTCAGGAAAGACATTTGAGGAAAAATATTTAGTATCTGATCACTAAAACTTGAAATATTATTCACAAAACTACGTAAAACATGGAAAATTGTGACTTTTTATACTCAATTTGTTTCCAAATCAAAACTCAAAGCAGTGATCTGTGATTTTTACTATAATAAAATGTTCGTTGTGTTTAGGAAAGATATTTGAGGGAAAAATAATAGGTATCTGATTATTCGAAATTTAAATATTTTCCACAAACCCACATGAAAAATGCAAAACCATAACTTTTTAGGCTCAATTTGTCTCTAAAATTCTGATTTAAAGCGACGACACGTGATTTTTTTCAATAAAATGTTCGCTGATATTCAGGAATGACATTCGAGACAAAATAATAGTTATCTGATAACTGAAAATAGAGATATTATTCACAAAACTAAGTAAAACATGCAATGTCATGAATATTTTGGCTCAATTTGCTCTAAATCTTAATTCAAAGCTATGATATATGATTTTTTCCATTAAAACGTTTGTTCATGTTCAGGAAAGACTTTTGAGTAAAAATAATAGATTTTTGATTACTGAAAATTGAGATATTATTCACAACACTACGTTAAACAAGCAAAATCATGAATATTTGAACTCAATTTACCTCTAAATCGAAATTCAAGGCTATGATATGTAATTGTTCTTCATTGAAATGTTTGTTTATGTTCGGGAAAGACATTCGAGGAAAAATAATAGGTATCTTATTGCTAAAAGTTGAGATATTACTTAAAAAACTACGTATGTTTGAAAATGATTTTCTGTATACAGAAAAAAACATTAAAATATTCTTTTTGAAATTTACATATATTATACATATAATACATGCAAATTCTTGACTTTTTGAGCATGAACTCAATTCGCCTGTAAATTAAATTTTTGTTTCAATAAAATGTTCGTTGTTTCTTCAACATCTGCAAATATTTTCTTGCAGAAGAATTTATGTTGTAATTTGGTGCGAGCCGAGCAGAAAAAATTACATTTCTGATGTTTTCGTAGTTTCGTGAATAGTAACACATTACGGGATTCGAAATACTTTTTTACTTTTACCAAAACTAGATCTTAAGACATTTGGCTGGAGGAAAGGCCGCATTTCATTGGTTTAATTTTTTTTTTAATTTCTACGTAGTTATGTGGATTAAAACGTTAAATTCTTCTCAGACGTGTTCCTTGGACACCAACAAACATTTTCGTTATATAAAATTCACATGTTATCTCTTTAGATATGATTATAGAGGAGAACTAAGCATGAATGGTCACGCTAAATTCTTCTTACTTTGATTTATTTCTTCTAAAAGTTACATAAAAAGAGGTTTTACTGTGAACGATTGACGAATATCCGGTTATCACCCGAGTGTATTCGGAACTGGGATGACCCCACATAACATTTTCCAAAATACCGACTTCTGGTTTCAGGAAAATAATCTGAAAAATAATTCGTGGTATTTGGCCAGCCATTTCCAGTTTCTGTAAAACATCCCCAAATCACAAAACGCAATCCAATTTGGGTATTTCCGTTCTGTGCGTTCTCAGAATGTTAAAGTACTTAAAGTGATGATGGACGTATAAGATGTGAAATATTTTTGATGAGCTAATAATGCAATGAATTTAAAAAAGGATTCCTAATTTTGAAACTTTTGATCCCGAGCATCGCCGGGAACGTTCAACTAGTATATATATATATATATATATATATATATATATATATATATATATATATATATATATATATATATATATATATATATATATATATATATATATATATATATATATATATATATATATATATATATATATATATATATATATATATATATATATATATATATATATATATATATATATAGTAGCTCGTCACACACCCTAACATAAACACTAAATTATAACTGTTTTTTATCTTGTTTTCATTTTCTGTCAACTACAAATAAGGAGTCCATACCAGGGGGCTCTCTGTGCGAGCTCCTTAGTATGGGGGTGTTGTGGTGGGGCCTCCTTAAAAAAAAAAACACGTTTTGAAAAGAAACATATTCTAAAGGCTGCTTAAGCTCATTAAATTTTTCTAGAATGTTTGGGCCGATTTTCACTTAATTAGTCTCAAATAAAAGTTCTAGTTGCGCATAAAACCCTATTTAATTACACTGTTATCGGACTTTAACTTTGTCCGTTATGCTTCAGATTGTTAAAATCACGAAACTTAATTACCCAGAAACTACACAACCGATCTGAACATAGTAGGATTAAAATGACCAAATAAACTTGTCTTTAAAACCCTTAACCAAGAACTCTATAATGTTTAAACAAGTGGTTTTAAAACTTTGGAAAGAAACGTAGCCCGGAGACTGTTTAAAACTATAGCAACGATCAAAATATGTGGCCTGAACATTTTTCAAATTTGATGTTGTATTTACCATACCCAGTTTAGGCGAAACTCTACCATTTTAGAATGTATTCCGGCAACCAGTGAAATAGTCAGGGAGACTGCGGGTTCAAGTCCCGTCTGTATGAGGTACATTTTTCCAACTCTGTAGCATATTCTTAGTTCGCTTATTTTTCGCTTCCCCGGCTGCACATACTGTCTGCCTTTAATGAACTTGAATGTTAACGGGTAAAAGCCGTTGTTAAAGATAGAAATTAGTTCGAAAATACTACAAGGTATACAGCCCTAGGGTTGTATGAAATGGTGACGTGGGACTAAGCATTGTAATTATGGGATTTTTTTTTACAAAATATACAGAGAACAGAATAAATGGGTTTTTTTTACAAAATATACAGAGACAGAATCAATGTGTTTGCTCGGTGACTTGCGTACTTTTATTTTCAGCCTTAGAAATATATAATATATAATATATATAATTTGCATAATTGGGAATTCAATCTTTCGATACTATCCGGTTACGATTATTTAGTGAATATCGAATATAAAATATAATAAATATAACTTATAACCGTTGCAAAAATGTACAATTCTTGTTGAGCAATTTATGGGAATCATATTTATGAGATAAACTGTCAATCACCATCAGCAGCAGCATTGCAGTTTTTCCTCTTTTGCACAAGAATAGAAATGTGCGAACAGAAGTGTACCACTGCAATACGAATAGAACCGCCCGCTGCAGTGCGAATGGAAGTGTTCCGCTGAAATGTACGAATAGAAGAGTACCGCTGCAATCATAGGCGACGAGAGACCTGCTGCTTTCTGCTTCACTGATACTGTTGCTTATACCAGCATGTTTTCTTTCAAGACATCAGCTTTTATTACGTTCTGGCAGCAGGTTTAGGAATTGTTCAAGATTGTTTCAAACTTTTCGGAAAACTTTTACCTTCGAGACATCACACTGGTCTACGCTCATGGAAGCAAAAGTAAATTGACCTATTGGGACGGGGAGATTCTGTCAATTTTTATTTCAATATTGATACAGAGAATATCACAGGGAACAATTGGTGTCCATTCACGTCGTCTGTACTAGGAATGCTTGCATGTAATTGGCTCATTGTTCGCGTAAATTTGTCATTGAAACTTTTTATCAATTTTACCGCTTATCAATGAAATAAGAGTGATAACTAGCATATTACAAAATTGTTCTACATTTTATTTATCCAGAAATTTGCGAGTTTCATTTCCAGTTTTACAGAATGCATCCCAGTATAGTTAACAAAGATGTAGTCTCACGTCAAAACTTAGCCCTACGGAGCACCTTCCGTTGTTTTGTCGCACTCGCAGGCATGACTCAGACTGGCTTTGGTCTTTTGACTTGAATTATCTTTTATTTCGAATTGGTTTACAAAGGTATAATTTTTTGACAGGATAATTGCTCAGCCCTAATGGCTCATCATCTTTGTTCATAGTAGTGCTTATAGATTAATTATTAAATCATCTTGGAGTGTCATCTGCAAACATAGACAGGACACCACCACCCGGAAGGGGAGGGACGTTTGACGTGAAAATATTGAAAAAGATAGGACCCAGTAAGCTACCCTGTGGTATTCCAGCGTCAACATTGAATGTATCAGACTGGGAATTGTTCAAGCAGACCCTAAATGATCTACCCGATGGATAGTTTTTGATGATCTTCACGAGGAAGATCGGAAAGTTGCAACGATGGCCTTGTTTATAAGCTACAATAAACAAGGCCATCGTGCCAGACGTTGTCGAACGCTTTTTCAACGTCTAACAACGCCATGGCAGTTGTTTTGGAAACGGATTTGTTCCACCTTATGATGGTCGCTACCCGAGTGAGCTGATGCACTGTGGAGGGCCCCTTTCTGAAACCATATTGTTCTTTAAGAAAGATATTGTTTTGGTCAGCGAACTCTAGTAATCGTCTCAGAATTAGTTTTCAAATAATTTAGAAACGGACGATAGGAGGCTAATGGGCCTGTAGCTTTTAGCGTCGGTGGGATCTTTCCCAGGTTTGTGGATGGGAATAACTTTAACAAGCTTTTAACGGGAGCGGAAGTAGCTCAGTTCCAAACACTTCTTAAAGATCTTTGCGAGGTGATGAAAGAAGTCAATGCTCAAATTTTTCAACTCGAGATTGACCACAGCATCGACACCCGCGGCCTTCATATTTTCACAAGATTTATTGGTAGCCATTAACTCATCAGCAGAAGTTTTTGATTCATCAGGGACGTCTAGAGTTGTGACAGAGATTCTATACATTCTAGCGGCCATATCAGGTTCAAAGGGACTCACCAGGGAACGACCAAGGTTATGCGAATTTACAAAATGCTGACCAAGTGCATTAACTTTTTCAGTTGGTGTTATTTATCGAACTTGGCCAGCGTGTTGAACAAGATGGGAGAGAGGGGGAATAGGCCTGGGCTTGTTTTTCAATAATTTGGTAAGTTTCCAGAAGGGGTTTGCATAATCTGGGAGGGAGCGAATGTGATTTTCAAAGCTTTTGTTTCTGAGATCCACCAGCCGGGTATTGATAATTTTATTGGGACGGTTACAACGAGTTTTTAAATGGGGCAGACCAGTGCGTTGGTAATGGCACCTAGTTGTGTTACGGAGTCTTATATAGGATTTAGTTAGGCTGTCTAGATTCAGGGTGTTACTCATCAGGTCGTAAGCAGGAACAGGTTGGTCTCAAGCTGTGGATAGTGCCTCGTCAATGGATTGCAAGCATTTTGCGCTTTGCAGAGATTTATCGTATAACATAAATATACCGTTGGATTCTTCAATTTCTGACTTAGATTCCAAAGGAAGACGAGAGAGGGCATCAGCATTATTCATTTCATGCGATGGGCGATATTCGAAATCATAATCGTATATCGATAATGTCACTGCCCAACGCTAAAGACGCGAAGCAGAAACATTTGAAGCTCCCTTCCTAGGATGAAATATTTCTCGCAACGATATATTATCTGAAACGATTAAAAAATTTTTCCCGTAAATGTATTTGTGAAAGCGATTCACTGCAAATATCACTGCTAATGCTTCCCTGTGCACTTGCGAATAATTTTTTTCAGCTGCCGACAATGTCGTAGCGGCAAACAATACTGGCTTTTCAACGCCATTAACTCGATGACTTAAAACTGCCCCTAGTTCATAAGGGCTAGCATCTGCAGCCACAATAATCGGTTTATCCGGATCATATAGTTCAAGAATATCATTTTCCAACAAAAGACATTTACTGCGTTTCAAACAATTTTCATGAGACTGAGTCCATATAAATAGGACTTTTTTTGTAACAATTGGTAGAGTTCCTTTAATTGAGACGACAAATTGGGTAAAAATCTTGAATAATAATTTATAAGGCCTAAATAGCTTTGAAGCTCACCTACCGTTTTTGGAGAAGGTGCGTTTACAATAGCCTCAATCTTCTCGTCAGTTGGTTTGATTCCGATACTTGATATAACGTGTCCTAAATACTGAACCGATGACGCGAAAAACACGCATTTCGAAAAGTTTATTTTCACATTATATTCGTTTAATCGACTCATGACCAGTTGGAATAATTCACGACATTCTCTCTCGTTTTTACCACCTATGATAATATCGTCAATGTATGATTTTACTTTAGGAATTCCCTGAAGTATCTGATCAATGACAGACTGGAACAAACTAGGCGCGCTTTTAAGCCCAAAAGGCAAACGTGTAAAACGATATAGCCTATTGAAGGTATTGACTGTAAGATATTCTTTAGAGGATTCAGTTACTTCAAGCTGCAGATAAGCTCCTGACAAATCTATCACACAGAAGCAAGTTGATCCCGCCAGACTGGCGAATAAATCATCAGTACGTGGTAATGGGTAGTGTTCAGTATACACGTGTTGGTTTATAGTGACTTTACAATCCATACATAACCGAATTTTGTTGTTTGGCTTTGGAACGATGACTAAAGGTGAAGCCCAGCTACTATGTTTCACGGGTTCAATGACTTTTGTTTAGGCCATCCGATCTAATTTCGCACTGCATCGCACGGCATCTTTTAAACGAAATGGTACTGAATACGGACAGTGAAAAATAGGTTTGGCACTTGGTTTCAATAAAACTTCCGCCGTAAAACCTTCAATGCAATCGCCACTTTCGGAAACTACTCGAGGATAGTTTTCCTTTATCATCTGTTAAATATCTGCATTTGAAGAGTTACTTACAAACTTAATACTTGAAGCAAATGCAGACCTCCAGCCTGGGACTAGGATATCGAGCCATGCCCTTCCTAGCAAAGGTTTTACATCAAATCTGGCTTCCGTCTTTATGACGATAAGCTCTAGGTTATAAACTGAACTACCGAGCTCTCGACTTACTCTGACCTTGAACTTTCCCATAACTTCACATTTTTTTCTTGAAAACTGATAAAAGATATTGGACACGGAAGACAATTGATAATGTGAAAAATCTGATAAGTACTTAGCGTGGCTAACAATAGAGGTACATGCACCACAATCGACTTCAAAACACTGCTCTCGCCCGTCGATCTATAGTGACATCATCAAGGGTGGGTTGATTGCAGTAACCGGCAGCTGGTCTTGGAGGGTGCAAACTCGTTGTTGTTCGTCACAAATATGTGCAGGACCATTACTGTGTTGTTGGATTATGTTGACAAAATATTTCGCTCCCAGTTGCAATTCCTGAACTCCGGTTTCAACATCCTCCTCCGTGACTTGGTTGACCGACTGATGTTTACCTCTTCGTGTACTGGATTCCGCACCACGCGATCTGCAGGTACGCGATGTATGACCAACCCTTTGGCACACAAAACATTTCCATTCCCTTGCTGGACACGAACTTGCATTATGGTTTCTGCCACACCGGTGGCAGCGTTGCTTGTTTTTTTTTTCTGACGTATACTGTGGGACAGCTTTTTTCTCCTTGGGCGGATGACCCTTGATGGCGAGTATCGTGCCTGGTGCCATTTCTTGTGTTTCGTGTTCTACTAGCTCGAACGTTGAAGTAATTTCGATGGCGGATGTGAATGTGAGATCACCTTTTACGAGCAATTTCGACCGTAGTCTGTTGTCTTTTATGCCCACAACGAAACGCTTCCTCCTTGAACGCTCCGAACTGACAATTTCAACGTTTCCAACGGTTCGTTTTCAACATAACCACGAAATCGCTGATAGACTGTTCACATTCCTGACTACACTTGTTAAACCGGTAACGCTCAGCGATCGTGTTAAATTTCTGGTTATAGTGGCTTTTAACACCTTTACCAGATCATCATAGGTCTTATCCACAACGTTAGCAGATGCGACTAGTGACTTTAGTTTTTTGTAGCAATCATTTCCTATCATTGATACTAGACAACACACCTTTTTATTATCCGTTATTCCATTTAACACACAAAAATTATTCCTCCGCTCTTCATAAAGCGCACAATCCTCCCCCGGGACAAAAAATTCGATTTGCCCCAACATTTCGATGCACTGTACTTCTGTTGACTCTTGCGAACTAAACCCCGCCGTTAAAGACGGTGGAACTGTGTTTGACCCTGGTGGATTTAGCAGAAGTTTCGCCGGTTTTACTAGCTTGGCGACGTTTTGAGCCAGCGACAGCAATGGCGGATCACGGCGTCTATTCGGCTATTCAAGTAGGAACAATGGCGCTTCCTTCAGGCATTATCAATGCCAAGAATTTCGGTCTAGCTCACTTGTTAGCGATTATAGTGCCCAAGTTTGGAGGTTTGGTAACTGACGAATGCTTAGACGACTTAAAATACTACAGCAGTTGCTCTGTTATACTGGATCCACACTCTAGACGACATACGGCCACTGACGGTTCGTCTTTTCTTGCAGAAAACGACGACAACTTCTGCTTATAATCGCTCATAGCACTAACTCACAAGACGTTGATTTACTCGTCGTCATATGTTATGTAGTAAAAAACCTAAATTAATCCACCTAGCGGTCAGACCCAGCCTTTCTCATTCAAACTTATTATTTGTGAAAATAAATTTACATGAACGCTTCAATCCAATAAATGTGTATTCACTTTTTGGGTTCTAAAATAATGATGTTGTAATAGAAGTATAAACTATGAAATTTGACGTAATGTGAATGTTCAAAAAATAGCGAAACAAAAGAAATGACTCTTAATTTCGAACAATTCAATCACGAGCGATACCGGGAACATTCAAATGGTACGATACCACATTTAAATTATATTGTGGCCACATATATTGATCAAAGCATGTATAGTTTTAAATAGCCTTTGAATTGCTTTTCTTTCCATAACTTTTGAACCACATATCAAATTGTTATGAAGTTTGTTATTTGTAAGTTTGAGAGATGACTCGTTCGTATGACACTAGTTATGTTCAAATAAGTCATGTAATCTTTGAGATAATAGAATTTCGTTGTTTTATTAACAATTTAATACATAACGGTTGCTTAGTTCGATTATAATCAAATGAAATGGGAACGTATAGGGCAGCCAAACTTTGAAAGCACGTGTTAAATCATAATTCATCAGTTAACCCTTAACCAGCCCGTTCATCTGATAATACTATTGATCAAATCGGTTGTGTACTTTCTGAGATAATGGAGTTTCGTGATTTTCACAATTCGGTACATTACAGACGAAGTTACAGTTCGATTACAGTAAAATTCAATAGGGTGTTATAAGTCAGCTAAACCTTTCATTTGACACTGATTTCGTGAAAATCGGTTCAACCATCTCTGAGAAAAGTGAGTGAGTATATGTACTGATTTTGTGGAAATTGGTCCAGCCATCTCTGAGAAACATGAGTGAAATTAAACAGTATTCAGAAGACGTTACTTTTCATAACTTTTGAACCACACGTTCAATCTATATAAAATTCAAAATTTAAGGGTTTTTTAAATAGCCCGTTCATTTGATACCAATTTTATTGAAATCGGTTGTGTGGTTTCTGAGATATTGATGTTTCGTGACTTTTACATTTTTAAACATAACCTCTAAAATAAAAATCCAATTACAATGAAATTGAATAGGGTCTAATGGGGCAACTAGACCTTTCATTTGCATATAATTTCATTAAAGTCGGTCCAGCCATCTGAGAAAGGTGAGTGAAAATAAAAATCTGCACATACACACACACACACATACATACAGAACTGAGTCGAGTGATATATCCCATTTGGACCTTTGGAGCACTTTCATATCTTCGGTTTTGCAAGTGATTGCTATACCTTTCTAGGAGAAAGGCAAAAAGTTGAAAAAAATATATTAATTTGGAGTAAAATATTCGTGCTGAAGAAATAGCGAAATAAAAGAAATGACTGAATTTCGTACACTTCAATCACGAGGATACCGGGAACGTACGAGCTGCACAATACAAAATTTAAATTTCGTTGAGGCCATATGTTTTGATCAAAGCAGTTACAGTTTTAAATAATCTTTGAATTTCGTTTCTTTTCTTAATTTTTAAACCACATATCAAATTGCTATGAAATTTCTCACTTGTAAGTTTGAGGGACAACCCGTTCAAATGACACTAGATATGTTCAAATGAGTCATGTGATCTCTGAGATAATAGACTTTCGTTGTTTTTAAAAATTAAAACATAACGGTTGGAATAAAAAAAACGATTTCTTTTCATTTGACACTAAGATTGTTGAATTTAGTCCAGCCATTTTTGGGAAAACGAGTGAATTTGAAAAGTCACCGGAACATGTTTCTTTTCACAATTTTTGAACCACGTGTTTAATCACTATAAAATTCATCAATTAACCTTTAACTAGCCCGTTCATTTGATACCAATATTGTTCAAATCGGTTGTGTACTTTCTGAGATAATGAAGTTTCGTGATTTTCATATTTTGATACATTACAGACAAAGTAATAGACCGATTACATTGAAACTCAATAGGGTGTTATGAGTCAGCTAGACCTTTCATTTGACACTAATTTCGTGGAAATCGGTTCAGCCATCTCTGAGAAAAGTGAGTGAGTTTAAGTAGTTTTCGGAATATGTTTCTTTTCAAAGCTGGATTTCACATTTTTAAACATAACAGGCAAAGTGATAGTCCGATTGCAAAAAAAATCGATTGGGTCTTATGGAGTAATTATACCTTCCAAATGACACTGATTTTGTGGAAATCGGTACAGCCATCTCTGAGAAACATGAGTGAGATTAAACACTCTCCAAAACACGTTTCTTTAAATAACTTCTGAACCACACGTTCAATCTTCATGAAACTCAAAAGTTGAGGGTTTTTTAAGTAGCTCGTTCAATTAAAACCAATTTTGTTAAAATCGGTTGAGTAGTTTCTGAGATATTGATGTTTCGTGATTTCCACATTTTTGAACATAACCTCTAAACTAAAAATCCGATTGCAAAGAAATTCAATAGGGTCTTATAGGGCAACTAGACCTTTCATTTGCAATCAATTTCATGAAGATAGGTGTAGCCATCTTTGAGAAAATTGAATGAGATTGGGAGAGCGTTACATACACACACACACATAGACACACACACATACACACACTCACACACACACACACACACACATACAGAAAATGCTCAGCTCGTCAAACTAAGTCGATTGATATACGAGATTCGCCCTTTGGAGCACTTTTATACCTTTGGTTTTTCCAGTGATTGCTATACCTTTCTAGGAGAAAGGCATAAAAAGATGGCAAACTTTACTTTAACTTAAAACGTATATTTCTAATAGTAATTACATAACGCGACCGTATCAGTGGTGGACCTGATTGCGAATGTTCTATTGATTCACTAGATGGTCTGATAGAGCAATAATCCTCTCTGGCAGATGAGTAACTCAGAGAATATTTAGCATTGAGAGATGAGTGATAGTGTAAGGTTTCACCATAAAGGTAACTATATATCACCGATCTGGTCAAGTTGCTGTTCAACAAGGAAGAAAACGCTTCAAAGGATTCAGAATAAAATTCTGAAAATGATTTTGAAGCGTCCTCCTTGGTTTTTACACTGGAATTACGAAGACTTACTGGTGTTGAAACATTAGAAGCTATGTCGAATAAAATTATTAACAAGTTTCGACAAAATCATTGCAATCTTCAATTGCTACGATAAGCTCTCTTTATAGCTAATAAGTTAGCAATTAAGTTAGTTATAAGTTAACTTCCCTTACTTGACAAGTAGGTTGGTCTCTCCTAGACTATATGCTTTTTTTTCCTGTTGGACTTCCTCACTGCGACCAGAATCGTAGATCTATTGTGAGATATGCCCGGGTGTCTGCTGTACCCTGCACTTCTGTTAATTGCAATACCTCTATTAAGAGAAGTGCCCTGCTTATTATTATTGTTCATCAGTGCTTGTGTAATGTGCTACTATTCCTTTACACGCTTACTGTTCTACTATACCGATACTCGTTCCTCTTGCCAAATATCACCAATTATAATTCCCTGGAGAAGTTTCGTCGTGCGTCCTTCTGGACAGTTTTATTGATAAGAGGGACTTATTTTTTGTTAAGAGGAAGTCACGCAAAGGTATTTGTAGATTTCAGCGTAAAGGAAGGGTAACTTGGTGGGGAGCCCATGCTTAAGTCCTTTATGACATCGGATGACCTGGTTCTACTAAGATTCGAACCCACGACCATCCGCTTGACAAAGCGGACTCTGTAACCTCGCGGCTACGCAGCTCCCCAGACCATATGCTTACCTTCGATAGCGTGGACCTAAGTGGAGGAAGAATGCTCTAACCGCAAAAAAGTAACAAAACTCTTCAGGTCTTAAAAAAGACCATTGATTACAGCTTGGAGCGTTAAGTAGGAAGGAAAGGATGCGAATAATCTTAAGTAAATCAGCCCACTGCCAACTCCTCTCGACGGGAAACTATAAAAGGCCTCTTGTTGGTGGTATCACGTCCTTGACGCGACACGACGCTCGATGTGTGTTGATCAGCATCGCTCCTTTCACACCACACATCGCGTTGTATGAATTGCGGCTTGCAATTGGAGGATGTGTTTTGAAGCATGAATGGGAAAGGTTAATGACTTTAAAGGAAAGGAATTGCTCACTTCATTCGCATGATTGATTGCGAACAAAGTTTAAATCCCTACGATTGATAAGTTCTTATTGCGAAAGCAAACAAATCCTAATAACCAAAATTACAAATTTCTAATAGTGTTGAGAAGTCACAATTTATGATTGGACACACCTACTCATTATTTACATACTCATACTATTTACTAATACTAATGATAAATCATAAATCATAAATACTTAAGCTACTAAGGGGTCATCCACATACCACGTGGACAACCTGGAGGGGGGGGGGGGTTGTGTAATGTCCACGGTCCTTATAAAAAAAATAATTTATATGGGCATTTGTCCAGGGGGGGGGGATTGAAAATTGTTAAAAATCTGTCCACGTGGTATGTGGACCATCCTAAAAAATCTCCCCCTTTAAAAAAAAGAGTACGGGTATTTTTTCCCGAGACCTGTCCGTTTGGTTTTTACGTAAAATAGAAGAACAAAAATTCGGGCTCGGGAATTTGACAGAAGTATTTTCTCGGGTTCGCGATGGGTATCTAAAAGCAGATTGCGAGTACGGGTCGGACATGGGGTAGAAAAGCGCCGAAAAGCTGCGAAAATTCGAAAAACAATTATAATCGTTCAAAACCAATAAATTATTTCAAGCTGGTCAGACCAAAGTTTACTGGGTCAGCTAGTTAAGCATAAAAGTATGAAAATAACAGAACACAATGTAGTCTGAGGTTTCCTAACCGATTTAAACAAAATCAGTTTCAAACAAAATCTCTTTTTCAAACACTTTAGCCAAAAAATTTCAAAATGTGAGAAGGTATGAGAAGAATCATGATCCAACTACTATTAAACAACATATGTTTTTCAAAAGGTATGTTATTCAAAAAAAGTAAGTACATAATCCAATGTCATATCAGTGAATTTGCAGAGTATTTCAGCCAAATAAGCTATAACTGTTGAAACCTTACCTTATTGACAAAAAAATGTTCCATTTCAAGAAATGACTTATCTCCAATTATTTTACTTAATAAGATAGACGAGTTGCTCTTTCTAATGAAACCAAAAAATATTTTTTCAATGTGGCCGATTCAGAGATATCAACATTTAAAAATGGGCATATTTCTAAATTTGAAACGATAATCGTGAAGTTTAGTCACAGCTTTGTCTACCCAACAGTATAATATGCAACAGCAACTCTAAAACTTTAACGAAAACAGCACAGCATTTTTCCGACACTTTGATCATTCTGGTATAAATGAATGAATTAATCTGTTAACGATTCATTTATGTTTTGTTCATTATTTATTTGTTTTCATTTGTGGCACCATCTGACAGTTGTTTTTATGACGTTCTGAAAAAATTCCATTCAAAACACGTTATTCAACTAATATCAGTAAAATGTCATGTATTGTCGTTGATTTCGAACTGTTTTAACCGGATACTATTTAATCAACCGTGCCCGCCACCACCATATGCACTAGCACTGATGATGTTATCCCATTGATTCATTCACCCTAACTTATTTGAACACGTGTCTTAATTTGGCTCTAACATTGAGGCACTTTGTGTTAGCATGGAATCCATTTTTTATTGACCCACAAGCTCATGAGAACGTTTGAGAATATGTCGCGATATAGCATAGAATGAACCGGATACGTATTGTTCTTGTTTTTCAGTGAGATTTGTATTCGCTTTTCATTGTGTAAGCCATGAATAAAAGCTGTCGTACTGTTTACAAATATTTTGACATTTCTTTTACACCTTCGTCAATTTTGTAAATGGAAAAAGAAATACTACGCACGTAGCATTTTGGCAGCAAAGGAGAGATCTCTTCTTACATTTTCAGGCTAAAAAAGTACCTGGGTCAGAATTCGTGAAACGGATCACTAAATATCGCGATGTCTATTTTCTTCAGGCAAATATTGAACTTTTACAATCTTACTTTTTTTTTGAACTTGTGTAAATTTTCATTTTGTTATTGACATTCAAATTTTCGTAATTTTTTTTTTTTTGAAAGAGGTATTGCATAAAATTTGATTAAATTTACACAGCTTGTTCTGGTTGTAAGTATATGAAAATATTTTTTTCGAGGATTTTTTGTCAGTAGTAGCTATTTAAAACAATATGTTGAAAATTATATTCCGAGTCACTGAGAAGTTTGAAAAGAATATAAGTATTTTTTACATAATTTCGAAACTTTCCTGAAAGTTTTAAGCTGGCTTTTTTTTACGTTCAGGTTTCCTTCAGGGCCGGATTTAGGTGCAGAGGGGACCGGGGCAGATACTTTTGTGGGGCCCTCTTTACTTAGAACACTTCATTCAAAGGTAAGAAAATTTCTAATTGTGAAATGACGTTTCACAGTACAGTGAGGTCGCTTTTTACGCGGGTTGCTTTCCTCCATAACTCAAAAACGGTACAAGATATCGACCTCATTTCAATCACGTTTTCCATTTTAGGCCACGAGTGATCATATATCAGTTTTCAAAAAAAATCACAATTTTTGGTGTAAATACTCAAAATTTAAAATATTGAATTTTGGTCTCTAGATTGGCCACTATCATATTCAAACGAGGTTTTAACGTTTTGGGACGGTTTTCTCTGTTATATTTGCAACTCACAAAAGTCGTTTTTACGCGGGCCCATACAAATTTGGAACGCATCCCCCGCGTAAAAAACGACCTTAGTGTATTGCTAGTAAAATTCAATGGTGAGCCGTTCGTCAGATATTTATTCAGTCTGGGGTGAATATCTTTTTTCACAAGCAAAGTAGCGCCTTGCGGTCTTCAAAACAGTTTTACCCAGGAAAGTTTCCTATAAAGATCATGTATTTATATATTTTCAGGAGCCAACTGGTCATCTCTATAGAAAAAGTTTTAAAAAGTGGTTTTTCCCATATAAAATCGTATGGAAGCTTTGAAAATCGGGCGTTTCACCGATCGATCTGAAAAGTTACACAGTTGTTATAGGACCCATAAGGAACACGAAAAGTGCATGGGAGCGAAAAAATAGCACCATCGCTTTTTTCCCATATAACAGTGTCCCAGTCTAATACACACACATACACACATAAACTCACACACTCACAGACATATACACACATACACACACATACACACACATACACACACATACACACATACATACACACATACACAAAAACTCATATACACACACATACACACACGCACATACAGAAAATGCTCAGGTCGTCGAACTGAGTCGAGTGATGTATGCCATTCGGCCCTTTGGAGTACTTTTATACTTTCGGTTTTGCCAGTGATTGTTATACCTTTCTAGGAGAAAAGCAAAAATAGAAAAATATGTATAAAATAAAATATATCAAATATATATAAAAAATAAATAAAAATAAAAACATGTTGAAAATATTTGTACTAAAGAAATAGCGCAATAAAAGAAATGACTTTGAATTTCGTACACTTCAATCACGAGCAATACCGGGAACGTACAAATTGCACAATACCAAATTTTAATTTTGTTGAGGCCACATATTTTGATCAAAGCATAGTTTTGAATGGTCTTTGAATTTCGTTTCTTTTCATAACTTTTGAACCACATATCAAATTGCCATGAAATTTTTTACTTGTAAGTTTGAGAGACAACCTGTCGTGTTATCTTTGTGATAATAGACTTTCGTTGTTTTTAAAATTTAATACATAACGGTTGGAATAAAAGTCTGATTATAGGAAAGCCAAACTTTCCATTTTACACTAAGTTAGTTGAATTTAGTCCTGCTATCTATGAGAAATCGAGTGAAAAAGTCATCGGAACATGTTTCTTTTCGCAACTTTGATCAATATAAAATTCATTAATTAACCTTCAACTCGTCCGTTCATTTGATACCAATGTTGTTCAAATCGGTTGTGTGATAATGAAGTATTGTGATTTTTACATTTTGATACATTACAGACAACGTTGCAGTCCTGTAATCGGAAATTCAGTAGGGTGTTATGAGGCAGCTAGACCTTTCATTTGACACCAATTTTGTAGAAATCGGCTCAACCATCTCTGAGAAATGTGTCAGTATCCAGGACACGTTTCTTTAAATAACTTTTGAACTACAAGTTCAATCTTTATGAATTTGAATTTGAATAACCTCTATATTAGAAATCCGATTACAATAAAGTTCAATGGGGTCTTATGGGGCAACTAGATTCATTTCATTTGCAATTAATTTCATGAAAATCGTTCCAGCCATCTCTGAGAAAATCGATTGAGAGAGCGTTACAAACACACACATACACACACACACCAACAGAAAATGCTCAGCTCGTCGAACTGAGCCGAGTGATATACGACATTCGGCCTTTTTGAGCACTTCTATACCTTTAGTTTTCGCAGTGATTTTTATAACTTTCTAGGAGAAAGTAAAAAAGGTCTTCACTCTGTATTCACGTCTGCCCCAGGACTAGAGGAGCCCCTCGAATCGGGAGGCCCAGCTCAATTGCCCCCTTTGTCCCTCCCCCTTAAATCCGGGCCTTATTTCCTTAACCCTTGCGTACCTGACCCCTCCAGAGTCAAAATAAATGGAAATATTTTTACCTTTTAACCTTTATTGAAAGATCACAAATTTATCATTGTTTTTTTTGAACAGGAAGGGACATTTCAAAATCTTTCGTATTTCCAGATTTATTAATTGGAAAACTTGAAGTTTAATATGTCGCAAGCAAGGTGTCAATTTCAATCTTTCCTGTGTTCCTGGAAGGGAACTTGCCCCACGGCTCCCCTCAATTATTCCGGAACTACGAAAAATTTCGAAATGTCCCCTACTGTTCCAATGACTATGATGAATTTGTGATCTGTGAAGGATGGAATAAATTCGGTTCAGATCTTGCGGAATGACAGGTAAACGAATTTTCATCTTTTCTGCTCTGGAGGAGTCAGGTACGCTAGTGTTAATACTAAAAATTATTATATCACTAGCTGAATATACCCGGCCTTGCTTGTGTGAAATTTCTGCTTTTTTCATAGTTTTATATATTTTTATATATTTTTTATTAATCTATCATTTCAAATATTCATTTCTATTTACATTACAAACTTGTTTATGTACCACATTTTTTGGTTTCTCCATCAGGAGCTAAAATAAATAAATTTGCAGGTGAGCCAACCCTCGAGCAAGCGACATATAATTGACCGTGTAAAAAACACGATGATCTTAAGTCTACTCCACATGCTTTGTGCATGGTTTGTATTCTGCCTACGACTTTTTTATAGCAATAGATAATTCAATTCTTACAGGGAATTGAAGCTTTTTAAAGTAGAGCGGTAAATCTGAAGGCAAAAGTGGAATCCTTGGTATAAAAACTGTTTCGCCTTCGCCCTTTCCTGTTATGGTTGTTGCTTCAATTATATTTTTGAGCTTCTTTCTAACATATAGCGTTCGACCAAAGCATTACGTTTATTTGAAGCCATAATGTTGACTAAAAACTTAAGTATTTTATTGTTACCTTATTATAAACATAAAATAATTAACAGCATAACTATAACTATTAACTAACAACAAAGTTACTGGAACAAGATACCTAACTTTCAGATTTTTCATACATTTTGAACACGATCGCTTTCCGACGGTTAGTGCTGCCACCTAATGAGTTAAATTCTCATAAAATTGTCACTACGAGCAAAACCGATTAACCATGCATAGTACGTCATCGATCGTTGAGCTGTTGTCATTTTTTGCACTTAATGGTATTGCCATATTTTTTGCACTTTAAAGTACGAAAAAAGTGTGAAATTGACTGTCAGAGTGGGAGTTTATATTGAGGGGTTATATTTATTTTCAGATCCCATGCTACTAAAATTTAAATTTTGATTTGACGCCAGCCAGGTAACATGGGAGTTGCGTTTATAATTCTCGAAATGGGAAATTATAATTTAAATAGTGTAGATGATACTTCCGAAAGTTGCGAGGACATAAATTTTGTACAACACTCTCTTCAACGCTATATTGTCATATATAAACTTATCATTTCCTCACATTTTCGGTTGTTGTAAATAAGAACAGAATATACAAACCCGGTACATAATCATATAAATATTAAGCAAATGTTATGATTTGTGTAGAGTAGCTTAATAAACTTTAGCTAATGTGGTTAGTGTCAAGCAATAATAAGTTGAATTGAACTTATTGTAACTAGTAGCAGAGCGCAATGACTTGATCTCGCTCTTGAAGAGGTAAGGGGCCATCCACATACCACGTGGACAATGACAACCCCCAGCCCATATAACTTCTGAAAATTTTGTATGGACCGTGGACATCACACAGACCCCCCCCAAAGCTGTCCACGTGGTATGTGGATGGCCCCTAATGCCATCTGCCAATACAATATGAAAAGATTTACAAGTGCTTCTAGAGCGGTTTTATTGTTATTATTATGATTACCTTATCAATCTAGAAATTTTTCGTTTGGTTTTTGGTGGAAATATTTGTAGAAGCTTTAATACTTAACCCTCTGATGCCAGAATTTTTTTTTCGCTTGAAAAAATTCTAGCCTCTATGTTTTGTGATCCGTAACACATGTCTGATAACAAGAAAACTTCTGTTTTGAAAAATAGTTACTTATTTGAAAAAATATCAAGACCGCCTAAAGGCGGCACTGGGCACTCGCGTAAAAAAAATCAAAGGAACATTATTTCAAAACGGAATGTATTTCGAGCTCATTTTATGTTACCTAAATTGTTATGCAGCTAGCGATGATGGAAATCCAAAAAGCAATCCTTTCACAAGGTGAAACAAAAATGGCCATGTGCGTCACACAGGACAAAAAATTAGATGTCCCGTTTATTGGTTTGTCTGGCATATATTGTTTTTAAAAAAGTTTCATTTTGGTGGAGCACAACTGCTAATCGACGCAAAGTGCTATTCCATTGGAACTGACTGGAAGGTTTGGTTGACATAGGGTATCGAACGTCTTCGTCAGCTTTTCTGCAGCAATCTTAAGCAAAAACCTGCCGAAGAAAACCACTGACGAAGACGTTCGATACCCTAGTTAGTAATTGGTCGAATTTTATATAGCTCATCGTATCCAGAAGGTCCTTCACGAGGAACTGCACTGTCGTCGGTAAAGTGGAGATATTTATATATTATTTGCTCGAAACGATATCTCGGCATAGTTTCTTAGATTGCTATTAATGCATACTCAATCCCATTTTAACGAACACTAGTATAACTATTAACAGACATAAAATACAAAATTCCTACAAATTTACAAATTTTTCGCGGTGTAGTGTTTAAAGTTGTTTCAATATCCTTCTGGAAAGCGTATAGATTTATCTAAATAGTTGAAGTATTTAAATGGAGTGTCCAGCTCTTCGAACTTTTCAGGTAAGGGATCGTGCTTAAAATGATGAAAGACTTTGGCAGTTCAAGTTTTTTGTCTTGTTGATGATTTCTTTGAATGCAGACGCAGCTTCGACTCAAAAATTGACTTTGAAAATGTAGAACGCGATGGCCAAGCTTTTTGTTTACCTTTTTGGAGCGGTTGGGTGAATGCGCGTCGCATGTGTAAGATAATTAAGTCCTTTGTAATCATCGTCACTATAAAATTATCTAAAATATCGCAGTCCATATTCGTTTCATTGTCAAACTCCTGCATCATAAAAGCTTCGATTCCTGTCGCCGTTTCATGACTGAACAAGAAACAGATCAAAAAAACATACTTGGCATTAGCGAAAATTTTTCATGTCGGCAGTGCCCAATGCCGCCTCTATGCGGTCTTTCCTTTTTTGTAAATTTTTCAGTATTTTAAAGTTGAATAGGAACAAAACTTATACAAACCTGAAATATAAAGCAATTGAATAGCCACTGATAATTATTCTGAATCAAATTTCTCACTAGGGTAAGCGGGGTAAGACCGCCTCCTTAAGCAATTCTGTTTATAGAAAAAAAAGTTGCGGCTGCAATTTCATTTTTTCTTCGCTAAGAGGTTCTTCTATTCAATACCCGCATTTAAAAAATAAGAACTGAAATATTTTTGTTTATTTTCCAGCTTTTTTTTAAATTTTAAAAATTCATTGAAAATGTGCAGATCTTTTTCATGCGGGGTAAGCCCGCCCACCAGCGGGGTAAGATCGCCCACCATTTTTTGAGGATAAACAATATTTTTAGGGCCGAAACGGTTGATTCTATCGGTATAGTGTCTCTGACAAAGTTGTAGATGGTGTTTTTTTTCTTTTTAAATAAAATAAACACTGTGAAAAATCTGAACAACAAATTTTTTTCTAAGTTTTAACTTATTTTGTTTTCTGATTATTCAAGTTCAAATCAATGTTTAGGTATCTTTTTTGGTTTTCAAAATAAATAGATTTTTCAGAATTGGGGTTTTTCAAGATATTGAATTCATAATATACCTATCTTTAAGCTAAAAATTAAAACTCAGTAAACCTATCTGTGTGATTCTTTTGAAGGCTTATTATGTATAGAAAAATACTAATAATTATTATTTCTTTTATTTATATTTTCAATTTTCTATGTTTTTTTTTTTGAAGAACAAAATTACCAACGACTCTATACACAAAAAAATAAAAATTCTTCACAAAAATTGAGCTATTAATATTTCTATTACTCCATGATCCAACAACCATAAAATTTTAGCTTACCTTTTGTAGATTTTCCAGGCAAAAACATGTTTTTTTCAAAAAAATTTGAAAAAAAATGTATTTTTAATTCTATTTCTATATTTTTTCTTTAAATTTTTTTAGAGTGTGTACTTTTTTCGAAAGTAAAAAACTACTATTTTCAATTCTGCCGGAGACGTCATACCTATCAAACACACCGTCCTGGCTCTAAAATTATTTTGGTTCATTAACACCATTTTCACACAGGTTTACTTTTTTCAAAATTAAGTCTTATTAAAATATATTACTAGAAAAGCTTAAACCAAATCGAAAATGGTCGATTAACATTGATGTCTTATGTGGCTTGAAGTTGCTTTACTGATCCTGTAAATATTCCTTTTGTAGTGTCGAGGCATTTGGGTCTTGAAGTAAAACAACAAGCAGTTGGATTCGTAGCGGTTTTACCCCTTGTATAGTGGGCGACTTTACCCCCAGTGGAACATTTTCATATTTGACTGAAAAAGTAGTCAAAATTACAAGATTACTCACGGCCTTCGATATTTCCGAAAGAAGATAGATTCAGGCAAGCGATTAAACGTATATTCACGAACAAAACAATAGATTTTTAGACTGAAAAACCTTAAGTCCCGTTGCCGCAAAACAATAGCGCATTGACTGGTTGCCAGCTGAAAGTTTTTTTTTGATTATTTCTGCGACCGTTCGTGCACTATCAAAACAGAAAAACGTGCAAAATGTTATGTAATTATACTGTAATAGACACGTTGAAGAAATTTTTCAATTATTTTACAACTTGGTAGTAAAACTACGGTGGGCGGTCTTACCCCGCAGGGTGGTCTTACCCTGTTTACCCCTAATAATCTTTTAATTTGAAATATCATTGCAGGCTGAAGCGCAAAATAATTAATTTTCCCGATTTAGTCATTTATTCACGTTAAAAGTGTGATGGTTGCTCTTGTGCGATTCAAATTATTATGAAGCCGCAGATAAACATAGGAAAAAAGTGATGTCAGTTCATTCTATGAGAAATAAGTGTAAACAGACGTTTTGATGAAGAGATATTGAGTTTTTGATGAAGGCCGTCTAAAGGCAGCACTGGGTATCAGAGGGTTAATTATTAACTTTATTAACCTGGGTAAGAGTGGAAAACTTGGCTGTAGGGTGTACTCATAGCAGTTATCAGGAAGTTCTGATGGTACGCCTAATTTTAAATCATGCGCCGATAATAAACTAAACATTCGTACACATTATCAGGGACGATCCATTAATGATGTCACGCAAAATTTGGAAAAAATTAACTCCCCCCTCCCCCTTGTCACAAGTTGTCACAACCTCCTTGAACCCCCCCCCCCCCCCCCACCACTTAATTACGTCACGTTTTTATATCCCCCTCCCCCTTCTTTGGTGATAATTGATTGAAATCGAGAAATTTGTTAGGAATGTATTTTTTCTTAATAAGAACGATTTTACTGAAAGAAAAACTGAAACTAAAAGGAAAAGAAGATTATAGAAGATAACTAGAAAAAGCGTTTAGTTCTTAGTTCAAGGATGCTGCTGATGGAGTCGCATATCGACGACATAGAAAGCCGAGACATTAACTGCAGCATCATTGCTGATTTTTGAAAAACTATCATTATTTAGTTCCTTTTCTTCAATCAATTTGCAATCCAAATATTCTCCACATGTTACAATAACCAAGCATTTTTATTTACGTTTTGTCACAATTTTTGTATTGATTAGATTGAGAGACACTAAAAATTAATGAAATCGCGCTGTCATTCATATATGAACATGCACGGTAAAACGGAATTAATGAAAAAATTGTTATTTATTTTATCTAAAGCAAATCTTAAGCAAAAAAGGGGATCGTAGAACTATAAATGAATGATGCAAATATTATAAATAGTTCTGAGTTGATCTCTGTGGTTAGGTATGTGACTTTTTTATTTATTTATTTTTTTTTTGTTGAAATGTGATGTCACACTCAAGCTAACCCCCCCTCCCCCATATGTCACAAAATGTCACAATATTTTAAACCACCTCCCCCCCCCCCTAAACGCGTGACATCATTAATAAATGATCCTTTATCACTTTAAGATGGCAGCACCGTACAGTCGTCCCCATGGATACTAAAAAAATTGTTTCACCTTTCAGCAGTCATGTCTTGGGCTTGTCGTCAGTTGATTTTGACGTCAAGTATACATCAAATTAACAGTGTATAAATTAGTTTGACTTTTGCTCACGCGCAGCGACAATCATGTCCGATGAATTCTGCAAGAGTCAGGTATCTTGTTCTAGTCATCTTTGCTAACAATGAACTCAAAAATAGCCTAGGCTCACCTTTGATGCTGCAAATCAATGCTAGCTATGTCTTCTCGTTTGGTTTTTCTCTGCAAACAATATCAATACCATCGTTATGGTTGAACATCAGTCTTCATGCATAAATTAACAATTTGGAGGACAATTTGGACAACACCCGTTGTCGTTTTCTGAACATAGTTTTTTTTTAGAATTATCTACATTAATTAAACATTTTACTCAGTTTTACACAGCTTGGCAGGAAGCAGAAATCGCAAAATTGATTCCAGGATAACGTTTAAATATAACGTCCAAGCCTTCTCTATTTTAGCATGTTCTCCAGAAAATGTAAGTCGTCATGTGGGATGGCACCAGACATAAATATTCGGATTCTTAAAGTCATCTAGATCTCGTAAATATACATACTGCAGATTCTGAAACCAGAAGTCGCCATCTTGAAGTATTGAAAAAAAAAATCATTGGACTTTCATTTCTGGTTTCTAGGGGTCGTCCTGGATCCGGAAATACCAATGTTGTAGAGTTTAGTAAACGTTTTCCACAGTTTTATATGGCTTCCCAGAAACCAAAAGCCGCTATCTTTGTTTTAGAAACACATCGGACATCATGTTACGGTCCCTTGACATTAACTCCTGGCTATGACCGAGGGCTGAAAATTATCGTACTCATTCAAAAAGTTCGCATAATGCACTAACAGACCTGGCTTTCTTATAAATTAAAACCCCCTTCCTCTTTAAAAGTCGTTTCTCCCCGTTTTTGGCATTCTGTTCCGGTCTCCGGAAATCAATTTCCGGCTTGCAGACTTGACCAAAGGCCTGAAAATTATCGTATTCATGCAAAAACTTCTCAAAACGCATGAAAAAGCTTGATTTTTATATCAATTAAGACCCCGTCCTCATTTGAGGGATGCTTCTCCCTCTATCCAATAATTCTATGACCACTTTTTTCGTACAAAGAACACGTACAGTGCCTCCACAGTTATGAGTCAGGTACAATTATGGGTCACTTTTACACAAATACGTCTATTCTCACGAAACAGAATAATTTTTATAAGCAGTGGTATTCTTTTGTAACTCACTTGTAACCTCATTTATACGATTAAAATGATTTAAAGTTGAAAATGTCACTGAAAACTATAATTCTGCTCGGTGCAATAAGTGAAGTGACCCATAATTGGTCGGCGTGCGACCAGACCGAACCAAGCGCCAAGAACATTATTTCAAGTAGTCGGCGGTTAAGGTTTAATCAGCCCATATGTTTTCTGCAAACTGGTACATAGAGTTTTTGTTATAACATCATTTCGAACTGTTCAAATGATTTCATTTTTTCATGGAAGATTGATTATTAACTTTAACTTCCACTGCTTGAGCTTGCTTGAGCTTGATTGATCACCACCGGTTGCCACTTCGTTACTGATCAGGATCGATTGGAATTGTAAATCGAATTTAGTGATTCCTGCTTGGGATTTAGCTTTTCGATGTGCATCTCCAATAACCCCTGCATGCTGATCAGTACCGACGCCTGCCGGTCCAGAACGTAGATCAAAGGAAGGAAGGAAAGGGGTGTTAGTTCGATACTTGTTGTTACTAGAGGCCGGATATACTCCTGCACACTCCACAAGCACCACGGGTATAGGAATTTTGTGTTAGTTGTTTGTCACGTCTCTTCTCTACATACGATAAAACTCTTGGCGGTATTTATGGGCCCTCGTCCACTAAGATATTTTTCGCGAACCTATCTTCTATGTATCTAAGACGTTTTGTTTCATTGATTTTAGGAGTACGACGGGAATAACGAGCTTTGTACTAATAGAGGAACTGACCGACCCTTCCAATTTTGAACCCGACGTGCACGCACTTTCCCGAGGTTAGTGGTGCGATCTTCGATATATGAGCTCACGAAAGCGCGTCAGGTGCCAACATGTTTGAAACCTCATCATATTTGAGGTGACGGGATACAAGCGAATCGTGGAGGTTAAGTAATTTCGGTTACCTTACGTATCGTACGACTCTACGCGTTTCTGCTCATGAACACCTTAATTTACCCATTCACGAATCAATGAGTAGCTTTATTTCGTAAGACGTTAAACTTTATTCGGAAACTATAAGCCGACCGCAATTTTAGAGGATATAAGATCTACAACGCGTTTTTCTCTTGTAATATAATTTGGAATGAGCTAAGTATCCTAATGAATTCAAAAACTGGCAAATTTACATGCATCCAAAGCCCTTAAAATTCAAAAAAAAAATTGCATCCAACAAGATTTAAACATTATTGAATAAAAAAAAAATTAAAGTTTATAAACATTTGTACAAAAGCTAGGAAAATCATAAAAATAATAGGGTTAAATATGGTTAAATGACCGTAACCGATCAGAACTCTTCATGACAGACGAAGCACTTAGATATTTGTCGCGTGTGAATGATAGATGATCAAGCTCTATTGTAAAACTATCAATTCGATCTTGTGAAAGTTAGCGTGTTCAAAGATTTATAGTAGCATATGAATATAGTAAAACCTACGACACGCTGAACCGCATCCGAGACAATCTCCGCTTTTCAACCACATCAAGAAGTTCAATTTACTACCCCATGAAAACCAAAAAAATCTGTATTATTTCCAGAAAATCTGCAATCTGCATGCAGATATCTGTATGAAAAATACGCAAGAAATCTGTATGAAAGCAGACAAATCTATATATGTGGCATCACTGGTCACAACTGAAATGATCTGCTATAATTTAGAACCAAACTGCATCGCCCGAAGGCAAACAAAGCCACCAATAGCTGTCAAACGCAAGTGCGCGACGTCACCGTGCGATGGTCTATTTGCTGAACACACATTCTCATGTCAGCCTACTGCAACATGCAAGTTGATGCAACGTAAAAAAAATCATGAACACATGAACGCGCTACCCAACACACACAGCAAGTGATCGAGAGAGAAAGAATCAGAAAATCGGCATCTTCGAAGGTGCCTCTGCGGTCGTAAGCAGCACAAAAGGCAGAAAAAAACAACAAATTCTCTCTCGCTCACATGCCGTTCAAATCGAATGGAAGAAAAGCTGTGTGCGTTAACATAGGTAGTCACAATTTCACTCTGATCCCGTTTCAAACACGACGTGAAATATCACCAAAACCAATACTTAGCTTCTGTTTCCTGTCTCTCCAGTTGCATTTTGCGAGCCAGCAGCAGAACCACAAATGCAAGAAAGCTTTGCACTTCGCTGCGCGCAAAGCTCAGCGTAAGATAAAAAAAAACACACAAACCCAATCGATGTCAGTGGAGAGGACGTGTTGAACCTCATTCCTTCTTTACGGTTTCCACTCTCTTTTCACTAACACTACCGTTCACTTGGTAAAAATCAAAACGTACACGAATGGCGAACTATATCTTCTGTGCCAATTTACACTGCATAATCACTTCCATTTTTGATCTTCTAATTTTCACTCCACTCTAACTAATTTGTATCTTACACACGCGACACCCGATATACTTGAAAATTTACAACCTTTCATGACCTCTAGTGCGAAAATACACGTGAATTTTATTAGAAATTTACGGACCGATTCAATGTACGTTTGTTTTATTGGCCATGTTGCCAGTTTCCTCAATTTTAACTTCCACTGGTGTTAAAAACTCAGTTTTTCAAAAAATGGCTCTTGGTTCGGTCTGGTCGCACACCGACCAATTGTAGTAATGTTACATTTTGCGGTGCACAATTGTGGGTCAGTCCATATTTTGGCAATTTTTATTTCTGTTACATGATAATGCATCAAAACTGAATAAAAAAACTTGTTATCAAGGTTTTACAACAATAGACTAAATGATTTTGAATGCCAAAAGTGACCCATAATTGTGTCTTTTGCTATGCAAGTGATATTTTTCTTCCAAACCGATTTACACGCATAAACTATAGTGAAACTAATTGTTGATCGAAAGTACACATCAGAACACACAGATAGATAGTAAAACATTCGTAGTTGATAATTTTTCCGATTTTATATCCATTTTTGAACATGCAGACAACACGTTGACTGACCCATAATTGTAGAGGGACTTTATGCCAAGTTTGGTTGAAATCAGTTCAGGTATTCGAGAGTTATGCTGAAACATACATACATACATACATACAAACATACATACATACATACATACATACATACATACATACATACATACATCCATCCATCCATACATACATACATACATACATACATACATACATACATACATACATACATACACACATACATACATACATACATACACACATACATACATACAAAACTTGTCTTTTATATTAACAGAAGAAGATTCACAGAACAACCTGAAAATGATAAGCCAATTTGCAAAAAAACATAAAACATCGAGAATTTTGACACCTCTTTTTGCTTCTATGTATGTTTTATTCATGTATTTTGACGCAGACACAAATTCCCCCGAGTTTGAACACAATTCTCCTTAAAGAACAACAGTGGCACCATTTTGAATTTTTGAGAAATCGGAAATTTTCGATGTTTTTTTCGACGTCATTTTGTTTTATAGCCAAATATCAAAATTCTAAGAGTTTGTCCACATATTAGCATTTTCTTACCCATCTCAAATTAATCCATCTGGCAGTCAGACCCAGCCTTTCTCATTCGAATTTATTATTTGTTAAAATAGATTCACAAAATTCCCATTGTTTGCTCAATCTGTTTAAAAAATTAGAAAAAAATCACAGACATATTTGCGTCTCACAAAAACGGGGAGGGGTCAAGAGGGGTAGCACCTTTACCAAAACTTAGAGCAACTATTCCCCTTGAATAAAAGTCCAAGTTTTCCCAAATCGGCCGTTCCAGTGCTGAGAACGAGCATTTTCAAAAAACAAGTTCCGTCCCGGGTCTTTACGGGTTAAATATAATAAGTCCGAACTATTTCCATACACGTCTCTAGATACAAACGTGGGCCAAAGTAAAAATTTGGTGGACCAAAATATGTTTTTAGTACTTCGTAGAAATTTTGATATTTCTAGGATATTTTTATATATATTGCATTGTTGAACGGTGTATATTGAAAAAGACACTTAGCTTTTAACAATGGTATAATAGAGTCGGCATTTATGTTGAAAAATTGTGTTTTTTTCAATGAACTGTGCGAACACTTCCCAAAGCTGGCCATATTACCCCGTTACCCTAATCGACGTTTCGACTGTACTCATATTTAGGCTGGAATCGATTATGTATAGACTCGATCGAATATCATTCGATAAAATATCATATTAAATTCGATTATTCATAGTAGGTTTTTGTTTTTCTATTTCAAATTTGATTTCCTTTTCACAATTTTTGAACCACGTATTCATCTGATTTCAGCATTGTTCAAATCAGTTGTGTAGTTTCTGTAATAATAAAGTTTCGTGATTTTTACATTTTGATACATTAAAGACGAAGTTACAGTCCGATTACAGTAAAGTTCCATAGGATGTTATGACATAGCTAGACCTTTCGTTTGACACTAATTTTGTGTTGATGTTTCTTTTCATAGCTGGATTTCACATTTTCTGACTGCAAAACAAATCAATAGGGTCTTATGGAGCAACCAGACCTTCCATATGACATTGATTCTATGAAAATCGGTCCAGCCATCTCTCAGAAACATGAGTGAAATTAAATAGTTTCCAGCACACGTTTCTTTCCATAACTTTTGAACCACATGTCAATCTTTACAAAATTCAAAAGTTCAGGGTTTTCTTGATAGCCCATTCAGCTAAAACCAATTTTGGTAAAATCGGTTATGTAGCTTCAGAGATAATAAACTTTCGTGATTTTCACATTTTGATTAATATATAAAATATTGTAGCAACATGCTGTCTTTGAAAGAATCGTGAGTTTTTATGTTGATCATATTTGTCTAGAACATTATGTTTTTGAAAAAAAAAACAATATTTAAAATGTTATGCTAGAAAAACTAAATTTCAGGGGGTTGACTGCGAAAGTGCTTTGTATTTCAATAAATAGACGTCATGGAAATTTGATATTTTCTGCAAAGTTTCATATTTTGAAAAGTTCTACAACTTTTCACAGAAACTTATCATTTACACGGTGACAAAAAAGTCCGGTCACACTTTTTGGGGTCGCCTGTAGCCTACACGTTGTATCTCTCTGGTGCCATCTATATGTCAAATGAAAGAGTTAACTTTGCTGCCCAAAGTGGCAGAGTTTCGTTTCTGTGCAGTTTGTTTACTATTGAGTTGTGAGCCATGGCAGAGTTAAGAGAAGCTGTTATCGCTGAATATGTGAAAGAGTATAAACCCGGACACATATTCAAACACCTAAAACCGCTCGGAATCAACCGGAAATTCGTGTACCGGACCATAAATCGGTACCTAGAGACCGGAGGCACCGAGAACAAGGCACGATCTGAACGACCAAGGTCTGTGAGAACTCCAAGGCTGAAAAAGATTATACGAGACCGGATTCGCCGGAATCCCGCCCAATCTGCACGGAAGCTGGCCAGGAACTTTAAAATGAACCGAGAATCAATCCGCCTGCTTCTGCGCAAGGATTTAAAACTTACACCGTACAAAAAACAGGTGGATCATGGGGTTACCAAAGCTACAAAGGACAAGAGTTACCAACGGTCGCGGGAGTTGCTCGGTTGGCGCGCAGATGACGAGATTATTTTTTCGGACGAGAAACTGATCGTTTTGGAGCAAACGGTCAATCGCCAAAATGATCGAGTTTGAAGTGTGAGCCTCCAGCAAGCTCCTGCGGACAAGCTGAACGTTTCCCGGTTCCAAAATAAGACGTCAGTGATGGTTTGGGGAGCCATTTGCAAGAGAGGTAAACTGCCTCTTATTTTTATCGATAAAGGGGTCAAAATCAACGCAGCGCACTACCTGGACACAAGCTGAACAATTGTTTGAAGACGATTACTACTGCTTCCAGCAAGATGGCGCCCCATCCCACACCGCAAAGGTTGTTCAGGCTTGGTGTGAGGAAAACTTGACCGATTTCATTTCGAAGAAGGAATGGCCTCCGTCGTCTCCGGATCTAAATCCATTGGATTATTTCGTGTGGGGATACATGATGTCGAAGCTGAACGACTATAAAATAACAAATTTGGAGCAATTCAAGCGAGTTATCACGAAAAACTGGGACGAGATGCCGATGGAGCACGTGCGCACCGCTTGCGACGACTTTCCGAGACGTCTGAAGCTGGTTCGATCAGAGAAAGGTGGTTTAATTCCGAGATATCGTCTGTGAAGTATCTTTATGAGTTACTGAATAAAGCTATGAAAGCCAGATTCAGATTTTCACCTTATTCTTTGAAATATTGACATTTTCCTGTGTGACCGGACTTTTTTGTCACCCTGTATCTTCGCTGTATCAAAAGTTCGATTTTTTATTTTTATGTTAGTAGGCCATAATAAAAAAAATTTCTTATCAACTTTTCCGTTATATTTTTGTGAACAATTCTTTTGAACATTGTCTTTAGCTAACATCAACCGTTTAAGCACAAATGAATTAAGTTCGTCAAATCGCCTTTTCCGACCACTGTGCATTGGGTACCTTCGGAAAGCGGTGGTTTGTTGTTGATATGAGTAAATCGCGTCTGACCGCAGCTGAAAGTGCTCTGTGTGACGCATTCTGTATTAACGGTTTGACGCAAATAAATCCAGTCAAGAACGCTCAGGCTGTACTCTGTACTCTCGATACATTGAGCGAACTCAAAGAAGTCTACGTCAACATCCAAAAAAGTTCTGGTCTTTTGTTCGTTCCAAATGAAAGGAAAATGGGTTACCAGCTTCTATGTTCCTCGATGATTTGGCTGCTAACACAGCCTCTTCAAAATGGGAATTATTCGCTTAACATTTTTTAAAACCACTTTTTCGTCTTCAGTTGCTATGTCAGATCAGATTGACACTGCATTACGCGATATCCGCAGGACAGTTTTGATTGTGGAGTATTTCAAGTGACAGAAGCGCACGTTTTGAGCGCAATTCGGAAGCTGAAACATTCCATTTGTTCAGGAACAGACGGGATCCCGTTATCTATGTTGAAAAATTGCTTGAATGAACTGGTGGTGCCTCTTGTGAAGCTAATCAATATTTCTCTGCAACAAGGGTTGTTTCCGGTTAGTTGGAAAAATGATGCTCACAACGATTCACAAAAAAGGGGACAAGTGTAACATAGCTTATTACCAAGGAATTACATCATTATGCTCCTTTTCCAAAGTTTTCGAAGTAGTCGTCAAAACAGTGCTGTTTGCAGCGTGTAAAAATTACATTTCTAGTGACAAACATGGTTTTTATCCTGAACGATCCGTCACAACCAATCTGTCACAGTTTCTTCATTGTGTTCTCGCTTAACGAATGCGGGATTGCAAGTGGATGCTGTGTGCATGGACTTCAAGGCAGCATTCGATCGTGTAAATCACAACATTCTTCTACGGAAGCTGGATAAACTAGGGCTCTGTGCTATGCTCGTGAGATGGTTTCGTTCGTACCTGACCGACAGAGTTGTATGTGTCAGTCGTGCGTCGTCACATTCTGAGCCATTTACACCTTCTTCTGGAGTGCCGCAAGGAAGCAATCTGGGTCCACTTTTATTTTCACTATTCATTAACGACGTTGCTAAAATTTTACCTCGAGGCACACGGCCCCTTTTCGCAGACGATGTAGAAATCTTTTTGATAATAGCCTGCCTTGGTGACTGTCTGGAACTATAAAAGTTGATTGATGCTTTCAGTGATTGGAGCAACCGTAATCTTGTTACATTGTGTGTGGAAAAAATTAATGTAATTACCTTCAGCAGGAAGCTGAAATAAATTAGCTTTCCATACAGCGCTTACATTTCGGAATCAGCGGTTGTCGTTTGGTATCCGTTCAATAAGGTCTGGATTGAATACATGGAGGAAGCTGTCCAGAATATATATATATATATATATATATATATATATATATATATATATATATATATATATATATATATATATATATATATATATATATATATATATATATATATATATATATATATATATATATATATATATATATATATATATATATATATATATATATATATTACTTACTTTACTTTACTTACTTTTTTGGCTAACGGACCATTCACCGGTCCAGGGCCAAACGAATTAGAGATGTCCATCTTATTCTTTTTTGAGCAGCCGTTCTCCAGTCTCCCCGTACACCAGCAGATCGTGCATCTTCTTCCACCGCGCACATCCACCGCGCGTGCGAGGCCTACCACGGAGTCGACGGCCTCTTCCTGGTTCTCTACTGAAGATAGTTTTGGTGGCTCTCTCGTCAGGCATCCTGGCTACATGTCCAGCCCACTGCAGCCTGCCCCGCTGTATTACCTTCACTATATCAGCATGTTTGTATACCTGGTACAACTCGTGATTCATGCGTCTGCGCCACACTCCGTCTTCCAGTTTACCGCCAAGTATCTATCGCAGAACTTTACGCTCAAAAACTCCGAGCACTCGTCGATCAGCTTCCTTCAGCGTCCATGCTTCATGTCCGTAAAGGGCCACCGGGAGTATCAGCGACCTATACAGCGCTAGTTTTGTGCGAGTTTGCAAACTACGGGACCTTAGCTGGTTACGCAGTCCGTAGAAAGCCCTGTTCGCAGCTGCAACTCGTTGTTTCACTTCACGGCTCATATCGTTGTCACATGTCACAAGCGTACCAAGATAAACGAATTCGTCAACCACTTCAAATCGTTCCCCATCTATCTCCACCTCAGCACCAACACCACGGGGACTCCCACGCTCTCTGCCAGCTACCATGTACTTCGTTTTGGCAGAGTTAATGACAAGCCCCAATCTCGCTGCTTCTCTCTTAAAAGGTACGAAGGCCTCCTCCACGGCCTTACGGTTGATACCGATGATATCGACGTCGTCCGCAAAGCCAAGAAGCATGTGAGATTTTGTGATGATCGTACCGTTTCTTTCGACGTTTGTTCTTCGTACTGCACCCTCAAGAGCGATGCTAAACAGTAGGTTGGAGAGCGCATCCCCCTGCTTCAGTCTATCCAACGTTACGAACGCGGCTGATGTCTCGCCAGCTATTCGCACGCACGATTTTGATCCCTCCAGTGTCATACGACTCAGCTTTACTAGTTCCGCAGGGAAACCGTGTTCCAGCATGATCTGCCACAGCTCGTTTCTTTTCACTGAGTCGTATGCCGCCCTGAAGTCCACAAAAAGATGGTGAGTCGATAAGTTGTACTCCCGGAACTTATCGAGGATCTGTCGCAGGGTGAAAATTTGATCCGTCGTGGAACGCCCTTGTCGGAAACCAGCCTGGTATTCGCCAACAAAAGATTCCACTAGCGGTCTCAATCTGAAGAACAGGATACGGGAGAGCACTTTATATGCGGAGTTGAGCAACGTTATCTCTCGATAGTTGCCACAATCCAATCGATGGCCCTTCTTATAGATAGGGCATATGAGGCCTTCCAACCAGTCGTTCGGCATTTGTTCGTCCGCCCAGATTCTTAGTATTATCTTGTAAACCGCATAGTACAGCCGCTCGCTTCCCGCTTTTAGAAGTTCGGCCGGGTTTTTCAGCTCACTAATCGCCTTTTCCACTTCCTACTGTGTTGGTGGCTCCACAGCTTGTTCGTCACTCATAATCATCATCCTGTTCCTGCTCTGCTCATCCGGCTCCTCACCGTTCAATAGCGCCTGAAAATGCTCCTTCCACCTGGCTGCAACCGTCAGTTAATCAGTAAACAGGTTGCCGTCCTTTTCATTACACATGACCAGCACCGGGAATATATATATATATATATATATATATATATATATATATATATATATATATATATATATATATATATATATATATATATATATATATATATATATATATATATATATATATATATATATATATATATATATATATATATATATATATATATATATATATTATTTCAGGTGGAGGGGAAATTTGCAACCAAACCCGACCGACCTGAGGGAGTGTGGGGTTGGTTTGAATCAGTGACCGGACCCACTAAAACCTTTCCAGTCTCCAGCCCATAATACTCCCCGGGACCACCGCTAGGTATTGCTTCAGGGAGCGGCTGTTGTGCTCTGTGCACCCTCTTGATTCTTTAGGTCTCTTTGCTAACTTTGCTAACTAACCTGGAGACTGGCCGTTAGCTAACACTGGCGTGTCGGTGGTCACCCTGTCGCCTGTTTTGCAATTCTAAAACTATTCGAGAGGCGGCTGCACAAACCGCCCTCCAAATGTGTAGGTCATTACACATCCTCCGAACTAGGTTGTCCGGAGTGGTGTCTGGCCCGCTCACTACCATCATGTCGCTCCGCGCATGCACAAAACGAGGGCACACGAAGGGCATGCTTAGCAGTCTCTTCCGCATCCACGCACTCGGGGCACATGGGGGACCCCGCATGCCCAAATCTGTGTAGATACTGCCTGAAGCAACCATGACCTGACAGAATCTGTGTCAAGTGGATGTTAACTTCTCCATGGCACCTCCCGTCCCATCTGGATACGTGCGGAATAAGTCGGTGCGTCCATCTACCCGCCACGGAACGGACCATTCCTGCTGCCATCTGATCATCGAGAATGACCTTCTGGTGCCTCGTATGCCCTTTGTGTCACGTTGATCGAAGCATTCTACGTCCTCCTTAATGGCATCATGCCGGCCGAGACGCAGATTGCGTCGTATGACACTGTACGGTACGCGCTCACAACCCTCAGGCACATGAGCCTGTAGGTACTTTCAAATTTACGACGATGACTGTTGGTACCTAACGCTTCAGACCACACTGGCCCACCATACCTAAGTATAGACGAAACCACGCTGGCAAGAAGTTTACGCTAGCTGCTATATACCGCTGAGCTATTCGACATCATTCAAGATAGTCCTGCATCGGCCGTTGAAGCACTCTTACTGGCAAGGCAAACAGTTTTGTAATAAAATTCTGCACAACTTTGTAGAAGGAACTATTCGTCTAGCAAGTCACGTTCAAAAGTTAGGTGGGGCGCCCTCTATATTGTGAAAATTGAAGCGGGTTGCATTGAAGCATATAAAGGACAACAGTGAACGAAACAACTTTCTAGACGATACTGATAACATAGGCCTTGAAATTTCCTGTTTCCGTCCGTTTCTGGATTTAGCCCCATTGTTGTATCTGTTCGTTGGGCATAGAAACGGAAATGTTGTGTACGCGCCGGCCTTTGTGCTATTAAGAGCGCACAAATGCATTTAAAAATCGGTAACTTCAGTTAGACATATATTCAAAACTACAAATAACCCACTGTAGTTTTGTGTTTTTCTGTTAGTCAGAAAGGCACTCTATCGAATGGCTTCATAAAAGCTTGGATTCGTTTGCGCGCTCTTCGAGTTTCAACTCAAATAAAAAAAGCCTTTAAAAACACTTTTTTCCAGTTTTTATTTATGAATACTGTATATAATAACCAAAATATCACTAGAAATTGTTCATCTTGATTCACAACGTCACTCTCAACTTTATACAGTCATGTTTTAGACCTTAGAGTTGAACGTATGGATGAAAAACTGTTTTTAAAAAGCCTTTCTAGAAAACGTCTTGTAGCTCTGAAATCTCGATTTCTAGAGGTTTGAGGTATTCAGCAAACAGTTTTGTAATAAAATTCTACACAACTTTGCAAAAGAAACTATTCGTCTAGCAAGTCACGTTTAAAAGTTAAGTATGGCGCCTTTATACGGCGAAATTCGTAACTGATTCCATTAAAGCATATGAAGAACAGCAGTAAACGAAGCAACTTTCTAAAATATATGGATAACATAGGACTTGAAAAAATAGTTTTGTCGTCCGTTTCTCGTTTTGGACACACTGTGCGTCGATCACAACCCCTACAGGGAACTTTAGTTTCAACACCCCGTCATACATGGCATTCCACAACACTGGGCCCAGGATGGAACCTTGCGGTACCCCTGCGGTGATTGGGACGCACTTATGACCCTCCTCCGTGTTGTAAACTAGTAGTCGATTCTGGAACGACACAACGACACCGGTACGTGGATGCTCCTAAGCACAAGCGCTAGGAAGTCCCAACTGGCGCTATTGAATGCATACTTCACGTCAAGCGTGACGATTGCGCAATAGCGAATGCCCCAACTCTTACCTGAAGTGCTACTTCTGCCGTCTTGGTGACAGAGAGAATAGCATCCAGCATGGACCTACCTTTCCGGAAGCCGAACTGGTTACTTGCCAGACCGTTTACACCCTCCGTCTACTTCACTAATCTGTTGAGGATAATCGCCTCAAGCACCTTGCCCGCAGTGTCCAGCAGACAGATAGGTCTGTATGCCGATGGTTCTCCTGGCGGTTTCCCAGCCTTCGGCAACAGCACCAATCTCTGTCGCTTCCACCTGTCCGGAAAAAAGGCAATCATCCAAGGACTTCTGCATGACTGCTCGAAATAGATCGGGGGCCACTTTTATGGCCGTCCTGATAGCCGAGTTCGGGATTCCATCCGGTCCCGGTGCCTTGCTCACCTTTAGGGAGTTGGCGCTCAAGGTGAGTTCCTCATTCGTAACCCTTACCTCCTCCACAACCTCGGCACGGCTGCCGTCTCTCACGGATTGGATGCCCGGCAGGTTGGCAGACAATCCCTGGTCTGTGTCTGAGATGAAACGTCGAACGTGAGACTCAGCAACCGGAGGACAAGGATTTGGCTCGTGGCGTGGAAAGAGTCCCTCGATGATGCGCTCAAGCATCGCTGGTGATCGCTCTGCAGGCGCCAACACGCCTTTGGTCTTACGACCCTGTAGGCGTTATCCTACGGATTCCTATTGGCACTTGCGCATAGCCTATCGAAGCAGGCCCTCTTGCTCGCCTTTATCGCACTCTTAAGTGCATATCTTGCAGATCCGAATGCTACACGGCGCTTTACTCTCTGTGCATCGGTACGTGCACGTTGCAACATCCATCTTGCACAGAGGCACGCGCTACGGAGGTCCGCTATCGCGTCGGTCCACCAGTATACCGGTGACTTACCATTCCTAGGTTGGCAAGTCCTAGGCATGGTGGCGTCGCACACCCGCGATAATGTGGCAACTAATTGATCAGCACTCGGACGGAGCCAACTGCCCCTCTCGCGCTCTCTTTTCATTGCCTCTTCAAATATCTCGGCATCGAAATGCGAAGTCTTCCACCCGCGAACGTTCGGAGTGTTGGCTCTACCCGTCGCTTGCCGTCTCGCGTTATGGACGACACTATAGCAGACCGAATAGTGGTCACTATGTGTGTAGCCATCGTCTACCCTCCAGTTCGCGATCAGTCCTGGGCTGGAGAACGTCACGTCGATGGTCGACTCCTTACTATTTCTGCTGAATGTGCACTTGGTTCCAACGTTGGCCAGATCTAGGTTAAGCTTTGCCAGAGCTTCCAACAAGATCTGTCCACTCCGATTCGTGCAGCGGCTTTTCCACTCAACCGCCCAAGCGTTGAAGTCGCCCGCCACTACCAACGGCGTTAGTTCCGTCAGCTCCATAGATAACAGGTCGACCATCTGGGTGAACCTTTCGATAGATCAACTTGGCGGAGCATAACAACTGCAGTAAATCACTCCGTCCACCTTGGCAACTGCGTATCCTTCGTTCGAGGTTGACACAACCTTCTGAACCGGAAACCTGCTCGTCGTACATATGGCCGCCGTACTGGACCTATCCCCAACCCAGTTAACGTTTCCGGGAGGAATGCGATAGAGGTCCGATACGATGGCGATGTCTGACAGTGTTTCAGAGGCTGCTTGGTGTATCAGCTGCTGTGCCGCATAGCAGTGGTTCAAGTTCAATTGTGTCACACTTACGCCCGTGGTTTAGTAGCCGGCTTACCGGCTGGGCACTTTGGGCCTCCCATTGTAGAGTATATCCTACCAGGGACTTCCTCTTCTAGGTATTCCTGTACGCGCAATTGGTGCGGAATTAAAACACCAGATTAGAGCTGATGATAATAATTAACTTTTAATTTTGTACATCACTGCTTAAATATATCCTGTAGGTAACTCAGAGCGAAAGGCTTTTCCCCTTCGATCCGGTCACCACATACCTAGCTGTTCTATACTGGCCTATGGCATTTCTTGGCCTGTCTCTTTCTTAACTATTTCTTGGGCTGTCTCTGCTTAACTTTTAGTACATATAATTAACTACTTGAGAGCGCTATGACATGTGCTCCAAAACACATGCGCCAGCGTGAGCGCTAAGAACCCGCGCGTGAGCATGGGCGACGCTGAGCGACGCTACCGTTTGTCGAGTTCTTTTTGTTTATTGCCGAATTATGCAATGCCTCGGTGGCTTTAGTGACTATTCAACGCGGAAGGCAAAGTGTATTCGCCAACGCTTGCATAGCAGAACCGTTCGCGGTTTTTCTTCAAGATTCTTCCTGTTTTATTTACAAATGGTCTTGTTTCTGGTGGACAACGGCAAAAGGCCGTGTCCTGGTTTACACTCTACCTGTTCTCATTTCATTCAACATAAGGCTTACTTTCTTTCGGACTAAGCTAAAACTGTATCGTATGACAAAATCCTACGTGACGGAACATAAGGTATTTCTGCGCGGGGTATGACGTCACATCTGCCACCCCGCCTAGTTGGCCATTATCTAGAAGAGATAATGGTCAGATGGTTCGTTCTGACGGCCGATAGGTGTGTTTTTCATAACAATTATTTTTCGCGTATTTATGCTACTATATGCATACATATTTCATATTTCATGATATTCCTTCTTTCCTTTGCACGTAAAATACAATAAATTACAATGGTGCTACATATCATTTCTACATAAATTAACGTTTTCAGACATGGATTTTCTTCATATCAAATTGACAAATGTTCGCTCGCCTGGTGCGCTGCGCCTTGTAGATATCCGCTGCTTGGCTGTCGTATTCAAGCGACGGGTTACAGGGTGTTTGACACGGGAGGATGCGTCTGGCAGTAGAGGTTCTCATCGGTTGGTTGTAGTGTCATCCTCGCGAACTCATCCTTAAGGCCTTTTTGGGAAATTTACAATAGTTCAATGGTTACCATTGCACTTTAATTAAGGCTGCAGTTCATCTGGCTGTTTTACAATTGTTCAGAGTTTGTTGTTGAACCTCAATGTTGGGTTAGCCGTGTCCCTTTTACATAGATCGGCTGTATTTTGGTTTGGCTTATGGTATTGTTACGCGCCGTGTGGCGAAAAGATTTGCGATTGCCACTGGCTCTGTTGCATAGTGCAGTCAATTGGTTTATCATCTTTAACTGTCTGCGCGGGGTGTCCAATTACCCGCTAACATATGTGCGCACACTTTCAAATCGTAGTGCGGAAAGAACATTGTTGATGTAAAAGGAGCAAAATTTTATAGCGTCATTTTGCTTGTCTGGCTCCGACCTCTAATTTGTAGAAGTCAATAACTCTCAATGAGTAATATGTATTTGGAACAAATTATTACGCCGGCTTGACCATGAGCCGCATTGATTGAGTTCTGTTGCACATCTGGCCTCTTCAGGGGTCAAAAACCGGATACTGCTCGTCTCCTCTTGGTAATATATCATTCGGCTTTACCTCCATCTCGGCCATAGACACCAGCCGTTTAACTCCCCTCGCAACCGTCTGCTTTCCTTTTTCGCGCTGTACTGGGCATCATGGCATGCTTTCATCTCAGCATCCGTTGTAATCACCTTGGTCGTCTTCGATGATCGGGAACTCGTCTCGTTGTCAATTCTTAGATGCTAGTTGCCCTACTTAGCAAGTGGTGCATTATTTTTTTGCCATTATTTCATCAATTTTTTTTTCGTTTTGTTACTTTTTCCACTTGCTGTTTAAAATTACGGTTCACTCGCGTACGAACGGTGTTCCAAATACCGTTATTATAAAATAAATTACGCCATCAAAACTGTTTATGCCAATTGGTTTGTATTGCTGTCCTGCACTTCTGGGCCAAATTTGAAAATCATCGTTGGACTAGTTTTTGAGTTAAGTCCTTTTAAAGTTTTAGGGAGGATTTCTCAAACAAATATACCTCAACAACCCTTCCAAAACGAACATAAATCATAGTAGGTATTGTTTTGCAGACAACATGTGCCCATTGACGACCTTTCTGGAAGATTTGAGCTTCATTAGGACCATTGGGAAAATTTCCGAGTCAAAAAAACCCCGGATAAAATAGCCATTTGTCAATCTAAACCAATAAAACATCATTTGAACCTCAGTTCACACTGGAATTCGAAAACTAGACCAATGGAAACTTTATATCTTGATGGCTTAATACGAACAGTTATAAAAAATATACCTTTAAAACTGTTCACGTTAGATGGTTTCTCGAAGATTTATTATAAGAATAATTATTCTTTTCCTTTTGAGGTATGAAGGATTTTTATCGCTTCCAAGTTATCGCGAAACAGGGTGCATATATCGTTAGTTGAATTAATGATTGCCACAATTCATTTTTTTAGCTTTTGGTTGCAAACGATGCCTCAAGACCCTTTCCAAAATTTGCAAAAAATCAGTTGGTTGCCTCAAACCTCGAGAATCATAGAAAAGATTAAAAAATGAGGTTTCAACTTATACAAATTGCTCATAACTTGTACATAATAGGACAAAAAGGTTCAATTAAAATAAAAGGTCATGAAATATGAAGTATTCGTTGCAATGAATAAAGAAATTTTTCGACATTGATCTCATAAAACGTGAGTTTTACCTCTTTGTCTAGTTACTACATATACATTCCAATGTTAAAAGGATTTGTGTGCTACTTTAATGTACGTATATGCTCCATTCATCATGTCTAATAACTAAAAATTAATGAAAAAAAGGGTTTACACAACATGTTTTTCATTCGATTCTGCTCCTGTTTCTAAAACGAAGTTCGTGCATTGTTCGAAAAAACATTGCTATTTTCCAAATATATCCACGAATATACATAACAAATAATATTGATAGATTTACCACAGACGAACAGATATACCTCTTCGAAAAAAAACCTTGAGAATCCTCGTCCTCGTTCGCAACGTTATACTTTATATTTCGTAAAAACGGATTGGACAAAGAAATCATTATTGAGTGACACGTCTGTTTATCTGTGGATTCACTATAGACCTTTTCAAGAACTGACAGGTGTCACCGAACCTGCTGATGTTGATGTTGCTTTTAGGTGCGGTACGTAGCTTTGAAATTCCAGTAAACTGAGGTGTCAAAAAATGTTTTTGGTTCAGGCCCCGGGTAAAATGGCAATTTTTGCATTTTACCCGGGGTTCTTTAATCCAAACAATTGTCCGATAGTCTTGATACAGCTCAAATGTTCCAAAAAGGTCGTCGAGGGCATATGTTACCTGTAAAACCATTCCTACTATGATTAATATTCGTTTTGGAAGGGTTGTTTAAGTATATTTGTATGAGAAATCCTCCCTAAAACTTTAGAAGGGCTTAACTCAAAAGTTAGTCCAACGATGATTTTCAAATTTGGTTCAGAGGTGCAGGGCAGTGCTACAAACCAACTGACATTAACAGTTTTGATGGCGTATTTTATTTTATAATAACGGTATTTGGAACACCGTGGTACGGGCTTCTTACATTCTATTATCTACTCTACGCTTCTGCTTACAATCTAGGCCCGTATTATTCTTCTTGTTCGGATGACATAATTCGGTTTCTTTTCCCCTACTAAGTTGTACATCATTATTAGTATTCAATTTATCCGATTTTACAAACATAACATTTCATATGTGCATTGTTTACTAACTTTTTTTCCATCACACATTCTCTAAGTTTGATATTCGATGTTTTTTTTTGTTTTACATTAAAGATCATTTCGACACATATCAATCCATTTATCAGTATTAGGCTTTCTTATTCATTATTCCGCGTTAAAATATCAGTTTAACTTGTCTTGTGGCTCATTATTAACTTTTCTCATCAAATGTTCTTATGTTCTTCAAATAACTTTCTTCAATTTTATTGAGTAGCTTTGCTTTGGTTACATATTTTCTTCATCTTGCTTCCTCTTCAAATATTTTCTTCCTTTCCAACATAACATTTTCATTAAAATAGATCTGTTTCCACATGATATATTATTCTTTCATCTCTTTATCGTTGTTTAATCGTGTTTTTTTTAACAAACCGCATCGGTTCAATCTTTTTTTTCCCTCTCATAACAGTATTGAAAAAAAATACCTGAGTATTTTCTGTCTGTTTCATAAATACATCTTTTCATTGTACAAACCGCGTTGATAAAATAGTCATCGTTTTCTTCAGTCTTCAGACACAATGTTCAATTAAAACCTGGGATGCACTGCATGGCATCTGCTTTTGGAAACGTGTACTCCATTATGAATATAAAATTTTGATATATATATTTCTTAAAAAACAATAAAAGGTACTGCGGAATAAATACTATATGACCATAAGAGGCTCACGTAGCCGTCTTCCTCTTTTTCCCAGGTATCACTAACAATTCTGTTGACCAGATGTGATAACGTAGCGTGACCGACTCTAATTTCTTCGTCGCGCCATCAAAAAATCTGAACACCAAGGTTCGAACCATTTGGTGTCAAAGCTTCAACGTTTATCTCTATTAATTAATTAAACTACTATATTAAGTTTGAGCTAAAATAATTATTTTCGTATAGCGTAATTGAACCAGTTTTACAACTAATCAAAAATTGTAAATGTTCAAATTAGATGGCGTAAGGTGCCCTTCTTATCCATAATATTGTACGACAACACTCATCATAACATATTTTTGCAGTCTGTTAACATTCTACCCCGGCGGATATTTAATTGTATCGCTACGCGCGTTGCGCTTATTGATCTACTTTTTTCTTTGACCTACTAAATGTTTCATCGCTACTGAATCGTGTTGTTATGCTAGCAGAACGATCTACCAACGGCCATTAAAATAGATGCTTACAAAGTACGACCTTGGCTGTGGCTGGCACAGCTGATCGCAATAACACTGCAAAATTCATAAACAGAGACAGTGTACCCGAAAATGAGTACAACTGACTAGCTTTTGTAAGCACGTGTGTGCGCGCTATTCGCATCACGCTCTCTTTATTTTTGATAGCGATAACGTAGCCTCTAATTCCCGTACTTGCAGTATGGCCACTCGTATGCTAGAACTCTCCCTTCAAATAATTATGTGCGCAACTCTGCGAGTGTCCGTTTTCGTTCTATAATTCGTTTTGCCAGCGGAGTTGCCGTCCGTTTGCTCCCCGCTTTGCCGCTTTTATTATTACGTTGGGTAAAAAAAATCTCTAGCGTGCGCTCAGGCGTGCCGAGATCTTCAATGCTTGTCGTTAGTGTAATGAAATCTTCTCCAGCGCATCAGCGGCGCGATATGATTATTTATGAAAATTGGCCTTTCGACCTAAGTAGACTTGTTAGAACCAGTAAATCAAAATAATTATGAACCAATGAGGAACCCTGTTGTAATTATTGGGAATAATCTGACACGATGTATTTCACTTAATGTAGTGTCCGAGGTCATTTGTGCTTCTTAATGTGTGTCTTTCCGTCGTTCTCTTCTATCGTCAATAGCTCCTGAATGGCCTCTACTTAGTTGAATTTATCGCTCCCTTCGTTTAAAATTTCACTTATTGTAAATTCATAAATTATTCTGCGTTGAACGCTATATTACGTGTTCATTGGACAGCTATTGAATTCGAATATTGCATGTCTTGTAAAAAAAATGTTCTCCCGTATAAATTTCAGGTGCTTCTAACGTACCTCGATCCTGTTTAAAAATTATGAGCAATATTATTTAAACTTTGATTTTTCTTACTATGTGCTTCTGGGTGAAATAACATCCGCTTTAAACAAACCTCAACTCCAGCTTTTGCAATGTGCTGGGTGTCAAAAAGGAAGAGACTCACCCACCTGAGTATCCTTGGAACAGAGCCGGTCATCGTCGTTGACATCTCACCTTTAATTCCCACTATGTAACTTCGGTAATTCACAGTTGTCTAGCCGATTGTTCCAATTTGATTATTAATAAGACACTAACTGCCTGTGTTTATATTTTTTCTTGTGTTCTTTTTTGAATTGCACAACTTTAAAAGTGTCTTCTAACGTACGATCTCATTCACTTCACAGCTGTTTCGCTAATATTGAATCGCGGTTGGTTCTTTCTTCATATTAATTTTTTTCCACACCTCTGTGATCCTTTTCGAAGGGGTCACGTGACACTATGACGGTTTATAAGTTCTGTAAATTCTCCTAACTTTGGGTTCTACTTTTTTTCTTAACTTTTTACTGCACAAACTTTCACTCGTTCTTGCTACTGGCCTATCAAACTTAATGGCGTAAGTTCTATTTTTTTCGCTGTCACCAATTAATGTAGAGTATATCCTACCAGGGACTTCCTCTTCTAGGTATCCCTGTACGCGCAATTGGCGCGGAATTAAAACACCAGATTAGAGCTGATGATAATAATTAACTTTTAATTTTGTACATCACTGCTTAAATATACCCTGCAGGTAGCTCAGAGCGAAAGGCTTTTCCCCTTCGATCCGGTCACCACATACCTAGCTGTTCTATACTGGCCTATGGCATTTCTTGGCCTGTCTCTTTCTTGTGCTTAACTTTTAGTACATATAATTAACTACTTGAGAGCGCTATGACATGTGCTCCAAAACACGTGCGCCAGCGTGAGCGCTAAGAACCCGCGCGTGAGCATGGGCGACGCTGAGCGACGCTACCGTTTGTCGAGTTCTTTTTGTTTATTACCGAGTTATGCAATGCCTCGGTGGCTTTAGTGACTATTCAACGCGGAAGGCAAAGTGTTTTCGCCAACGCTTGCATAGCAGAACCGTTCGCGGTTTTTCTTCAAGATTTTTCCTGTTTTATTTACAAATGGTCTTGTTTTTGGTGGACAACGGCAAAAGGCCGTGTCCTGGTTTACACTCTACCTGTTTTCATTTCATTCAACAGAAGGCTTACTTTCTTTCGGACTAAGCTAAAACTGTGCCGTATGACAAAATCCTACGTGACGGAACATAAGGTATTTCTGCGCGGGTTGAGACGTCACACCATAAAGTGTTTGGCGTCTCGTTTTCCGGTACATACCAAGCACTAGGGAGGATCACCGCAGTCTTTAGCTTTATGGTCAGCACCACCACAACGCCTACATAACTGGTTCCTATCGGGCCCCGTGCAGGTCCAGGACTTGTGTCCTCCCTCGAAACACCTGAAGCAAACGTCCGGCTGCTGGAGTATGCTCAGGGGATATACTGACCAGCCAACCTTAAGTTTGGTTGTCTTCGGGGCCAGGGTTGCATCGGCCGATGCAAGCCGGAAAGTGGCCACCTGGGTCCCCGCTGGACCCTTACGGAAGCGAATTGCCTCGGTGGCCACTTCCACCCCGCACTTCTCCTTGAGGACCTATGCAATATCGCACCCCTCTGTGATTTCATTTAGGTTTTTGAGCTGGAGAGTCGACTCTGAGGTGAGCTCCCGAATGTGCACATCTTTCCCGACGACCTGCTCGGCTACCGTCTTGTAGGCAGCGCCCTTGTTTTTAGCATCCTTACGGAGCTCAAGGATCATCACGCCAATGCGAGAACGACGGATGGTCCACACGTCCGCTCTCAGATCCTTGAGCTGGGTTTCGCCTCTCATTTTCTTCAAAACTTCGGAGTAGTTGGACCCATCCGTCTTGAGTCACCCCTGCTTCGCGCCTTCTTTTCCCTCTTTGGACGATTTTTCGCCTTCTCGTCGTTGCACTTGCTACCTTTTTGGCGCTTTCTTCCTATAACGGTAACCCAAGGGTTTCCCGTAGCCGCCACTTCGGCAGACTTTTCGGCGGACTTTGAGGCCGTTGGTGTGCTATCTCGTGGGCTTAGCACAACCAACCGTTTTTTGCTGTTCTCGGGGGCTTCCCCCGGAGACTGCCTTGCTCTTTTTGCGGCTGACCCGCAGGCGTAAACCGCTGCACCGACTTTGTCGCCCTCCCGGTCACCTCCGTTGCTCTCTCCTCTGCAGCGACCGCTCTTGCCTTGAGCTCGGCATGCTCCTTCTTCGCAGCATCGATGGAAGACCGAAGCATATAGAGAGCCTGCTCAGGTACTTCGTCGTGTTGGTGCGACTTTTCGCAAACTCGATTAAGGCATCGAGCTCCTCCGACAGCGCTACAACCTTCGGTAGCGTGTCTCGCTGTCTTCCGACCGCCTTTGTCAACAGTGGACCAGCCACTGCGATGTCCTACGTCGATCCGGTAGGCGTACTTCCTTTGCCGTCTTCGCAGGCGTCCTTCACTGCATCCGTCACCGCCTTTCTCGGCAGACCCCTGCACCGGTTGTTGTCTCAAAGTTTCAACCCGTTGTCACACGATCTTTCTAAGAGAGCTCGGCGCAGGTGCCAGCCCAGAATCGTGGTACGAAAACGAAATCCGACTCTTATCATATGGCGTTGCGACCAGTTACCGTAATTGGGAACTTACTGGCATCAATCCCAATGGGCGAATTAGTGCATTTGGGTGGTGAGGGCGGCACTATTCGCTTCGTCAGAGCTGCTTCCGGATAATGTGAATTTGCGAGAATTCGGCGGCCCAATGCCTGAGTCTCACCACAACCTAGGCTAGCTCTCGCTAATGGTCCGGGACTGCTTGCTTGCAGTGAGCACTTCCGTGGCCTAGATAATCGCCAAATACCGACCCGTGGTGACATACAGCTCTTCCAATATGGCATTGTCGTAAACTAGTATTTACCCGCGTGCTAAATGAAAACTTCATGAGTTACCGATCAGTCAAACATATCAGGATTTTAACATTTCTTGATGTTACGTTGAAAACTAGAAAAATTTGCGGATTTTGATATAATTGACCTATTGTTTTCCAAAAAGACGTCTGGACTCAATTCCTGGCCTCTAAGCACCAACTCGTTTCTAAAAATACCCATATTGAGTAACACACCAATGTTTTTTTTACTCATGGGATACGAGCACATTTCGAAAAACAAGACCTTAGTGTATTTGGTTATTCTACAGTCGAAGAAAAGCAATAACAGACACATCATAGATGCACACTCTTCCACTGGAAATAGTACAACTGCTGTGTTAGATGAATCTCATAGGTGACTCTCTACGAAATTATGCTGCTGCCGACTTTCTATGGCAAAGAAAAACAATAAAATACAGTCATGGAGAAAATAATATATACACTTTCAGTTTTAGTTAATATTCCATATTTGGGCACTGATTCAAGTTTTTATATGATGTTATTTTACGTCATAACGATCTGCAGACACTATCTTTCAAAAAGGAACGAAGAAATACTGGAATTTTTCTTTGTCGGTGATTTCGAAAGTTTTGAAGTAGAATACTTCTCTCAGAAAGCTACATAGGGATGTGAAATGAAAATCTAAAACCGAAAAAAGTGAAAAATATGTCCAATTTCTAATACTAATTAATCGGTTAGTATTCGATGGATTGCATTCGTTCTTGCAGCAATAGATTGGAAAATCTTCTAAGATTCTTCCCAAATGCAGATAATTGTAATTTTATTTTTCAAACTATTGTACTATTGAAAATAGTCAAGCCTTGTCAAAACGAAAACTTTGGCCTTCGATTTGTCGTTATATGATTGCTTGCCAAGCACGGTCGACAGTATCATAGACCTTGCCATTTGAAAAGTGCTATTTGGCCTATATAGGAGCCTGTTTCACCCGAAGCCGCTCATTATAATTCTAGACTGCAACAACAGCAGTCCTCCCTTAGCAGCAGCAGTGGTTACAGCAGCAGTAGCAGTGCAGCGGACAACGGCCACGGCTAAGGTATGGCAACGGATAGCGGAGCGCGTCTCAGCATCGATAGCAGGACCAGGTGATGCAGGGCAGCGGATACCAATGGCAACGGAAACGTCCACTACTGTGGCAACGGGGATATCGCAGCGGTTGACGTTGGACTCAGCATCTATATAAGCAGGGCCAGCTGATGCAGTGGGGCATTTTAGTGAAATGCTGTCTCTGAGCGATAGCAGGCACACTAGCAAATGCATTCAATGAAAAGAACGTTCTGGAAAACTCTTCAGTGTTTATTTCCCATAAGGAATACTTTATTCGCGCTGCCAGTGATAACGCAAAGATGTGATCGGCATCTTATCAAACATTGAATTAAACAAACAGTCCTTTTCAGGATGAAATAAAAACCCAATTAAAGAGTTAATATTTGCTCTTAAATCAATTAAATCAATCGCGCCAAATGACCTATGGTCGAATGTCGACAATTTTTGATTTGAATGAAACTTTTCACACGTATTTGGCTTAGCAAACTGGGCATTTTCCACAGATGGAGAGATTTTTTGCACCCATGAGTTACATTCTAAAAGGGCGTATGCCTCTTGGCATAGGTTTTATTCGAAGCATTGTAGCCCAAAACCGTTGGTTGTATAGAAAAACTGTCTGAGAATGAGCTGTAGGGAATTAAAAATGTACCATATAAAAATATGCACTGTACAAAAAAAAAAATTTTTACCAAAAAAAATTAAAATTAAAACATTAAATTTCAATTTAAAAAAAAGGGTTGAATTTTTTTTTTAATTTTTTTTTAAGAAACTTGACGTTAATACGCAACTTTAAAAAAAATCCAGGATGGAGAAATGAAAAATAATTTTTTTATGGTAGATTAATTTTTTTATTAAAATTCTAATTCAATTATTTTTCAAAATATTTGTATTCTGATGATTTTAAAAGATGCAGAGAGTCATTTTGAACCAAACAGCTCTTGGTAGTAAACATTCTGAAGGCATCGGTTTTCGAGTTATTTTGAATTTAAGCTCGAAAAATTATTAATATTTCGAAATATACACGTTTTTCTTAATTTGTCCGTGGTTCTCCAGCAAAAACCATTCGTTCATTGGAATGCTTGATCAAAAATATACAATTCATTCTTTGACAACAAAACGACTGGATAAATAACTCAAGCGCTAAACCTTAGCCTACCTACACGTTCCCCCTTGCCGGATGTTTTATAAAAAAATATGTTTATCGTGCAACACTACCTACTTGTTTACTACTAATAACTGTTTGTAAAGTACGCAACCAATAACTACTGGGTTACCTATAATATCTGTTTTCGTATATAAATACGATTGCACTTCTCCAGAAGTGTTCCTAACAGTTTGCATTTTGTGAAGATGAATAAAGTGAAAATGGAATACACCAAGCACAAGTACTGTAAACCCTTCCCTGATCATCGGTGCTCATCAAGCTTACGTAAATTAAACGAAAACGTTATTGCAAAATTAAAAATATTGAACAGTCAGGCTCATTTTAATACGTCTTTATCAATTTGTGATTCGGGTTGTTATTGGAATAATATTCAAGCCACCATTCATCCATTCGCTGTTTACTATTCAGAATCTGGAACACTTAAGAATATCAGCTTCCTCATAATATCGGAAGTACTCCATCATGATACTGTTGCGGTTCAGGTGTTCATTGCCAAATTAATGAGTTTTTTGAAACAACAAAACAGTTGAAAGAAGCGATATTTATGTCTGATGGAGCTGCCTCACAATATAAAAATAGAAAAAACTTTGCAAGCTTTTGCAAGTTCAAAACAAAATATAACGTCGATGCAAAGTGGCATTTTTTGCGACGTCTCATGGTAAAGGCCCATGCGATGCAATTGGTGGCATATTAAAACGAATGGCAAGAAATGCAAATTTAGCTAAAGAACATAAACATCCCATTACATGCGCAAAAGAGTTGTATGATTGGTCTAATCAGAAAAGTAATAAAAAATCATCAAAAATGTCATTTATTTGAGTATCATATGAAGAATATGAACAAGTAGTAACAGAATTGAGCAATATTTAAAAAAAATCTATAATAATAGCTGCCACACAAAAGTATTACTCTTTTGTTCCGATTTCAGAAAATAAGATACAAACGAAGGTGTTTTCAAAAGATTTCAAATCATATACTTATGATGTATATAAAATACAAGGTGAAACTAGTTCTGTAAAGTATCTATGTCATAAAAAAATATGTTCCTAAGATAATAAAACTCGAAAATAAATATTTGATTCTTATATATATTTATATTCATTCTATGCCGAACACGCATCAGTATCGGACGTGTTTGGTGATCGCTCTTATAGAATATAAAACAAAAGACGTGTGAACAAGTGTTGGCATTGTTTGCCTGGTCGAGTGAAATAAATCCGGGTTCAAGGTCGCGCCTTTGTGCAACTGTTTCGCATCGTGACTGCCAGCTGGTGCGTAAGCCGATTTGGCTGCTGGCTGAATTGTGCTACAGCAGTGGACGAGACACAAAAGAGGAAAAAGAAGAAGCCATCAGTTGACAGTTGAGTTGTATCGCTGTGTGGAGTGATCTCACACCTGGCTCGCTGCTGGTGGCTGTTTGGTGCTGCTGTATTGGTGCTGCTGGCTGTAACGGCTGCAACTTCGAACGATCGGACAACCAACCTTACTGGAAGGAGGAGTAAAAAGGTACGTGCTCTTGTCGGCGCTAGTGCGCTAGACTTAGCGGGATGGATGTAGATCCCTCGCCTCCCGCGCCACCATCCCCGAACCCCTCTGACCCTGACCCTTCTGTTACCCCCTCCCCTGTTCATTCTTCAGTCCCCCCTCGCCCCAGGCTTTACCCAGACGGAGCCCAGGGCAGCTATATTGCCTATTTTCGGCCAAAGGTGGGACCGAAATCGCAACAGTTGAACCTCTTGCAGATTTCTAAAGACCTGACGAAGAATACAAGGGCGTGACCGAAATTTCCAAGGTTCGGCCTAACAAGCTCCGTGTCGTGGTCAGTAACCTGAAAGAGGCCAACGATATAGCCTGCTCTGAGCTCTTCACACGCGAGTATCGCGTTTACATACCCGCACGAGACGTGGAGATCGACGGTGTCATAACCGATTCGAGTCTGTCCGTCGAGTGTATATTGAAAAGTGCCAAAGGGTGCTTTAAGAACAAAACCTGTCCCGATGTAAAGGTGCTCGACTGCAAGCAATTGCGGTCAGCATCGATCATCGGTGGCAAAACAGTATACACTCCTTCAGACTCGTTTCGAGTTACGTTCGCCGGGTCAGCGCTACCAAGCCACGTCTCGATCCACTGGGTTCGTCTCCCTGTGCGATTATATGTGCCTCGCGTCATGAACTGCCTGAATTGTAAGCAGTTAGGCCACACCGCCGCCTACTGCTGCAATAAGGCACGTTGTGGCAAGTGTGGGGAGAATCATGCGGATGATTCCTGCAGTAAAAATGCTGAAAAATGCATTCACTGTGGGGAGAGTCAGCATGAGCTTTCGACATGTGCGGTGTACATGCAGCGCAGGGATAAAATAAAGAGGTCTCTCAAAGAGCGTTCGAAGCGTTCTTACGCTGAGATGCTGAAGAAGACCGTTACCACTTCTCCCATTACATCAAACCCTTTTGATCTGTTGTCCTCTGATGAAACCGATTCTGACGATTCACCAGCGGGAACATCTTACGCCAATCCTGGGGAGTCTAGAAAGAGGGAAAATATTTCCTCTCCTAAACTTGCCAGAAAAGGTCCTAAGATTTCTCAAAGTGAAATGAAAGTTACACACAAACCAAGCAGTGCTGCGGAAAAACCGAAGCAAACTCTTCCTGGGCTTGCAAATTTAAAGTCCCAGAAGGAGTTCCCAGCACTGCCAGGAACATCTAAAACCCCAGTTGTTCCTTTTGCACTCCCAGTTGATGAAACAAACTCTGGATTAGTGAAATTTTCTGACATCGTGGACTGGATTTTTGAAAATTTCAATGTACCCGATCCAATTAAAATTTTTCTTACAGCATTCCTCCCAACAGTTAGATCATTTTTGAAGCAGTTGACTGCCCAATGGCCCCTCCTTGCAGCGATTGTATCCTTCGATGCCTAATTCAACTGCGTATATGAAGGATTCTATCTCTGTCTTACAGTGGAATTGTAGAAGTATTTTACCAAAAATTTATTCGTTTAAAGTTTTGATAAATAAAAACATATGCGATGCATTTTCCCTTTGTGAAACTTGGCTTACTTCAAATATTGATCTCAACTTCCATTATTTTCATATTATTCGCCTTGATCGAGACACCCCATATGGAGGAGTACTTTTAGGGATTAAAAAGTGCTATTCTTTGTATCGTATTAACCTCCCCTCGATTCCAGGCATCGAAGTTGTCGCATGTCAAATGACAATACAAGGTAAAGAGCTTTGTATTGCCTCAATATATGTTCCTCCCAGAGCACAGGTTGGGCAACGGCTGCTCTTTGATTTAATAGAACTTCTTCCCTCGCCACGTTTGGTTTTGGGAGACTTCAACTCTCATGGTGTGGCTTGGGGTTCTCCTTACAATGATAACCGCTCCTCTTTAATCTATAACCTTTGCGATGACTTCGACATGACTATTTTAAACAACGGTGAAATGACACGTATCCCGAAACCTCCAGCGCACCCAAGCGCTTTGGATCTATCCTTATGTTCGACGTCGCTACGGTTGGATTGCACATGGAAGGTAATCCTCGATCCTCACGGTAGCGACCATTTGCCTATTCTTATTTCAATTATTAACGGTTCAACTCGCATGCGACCAGTTGACATTCCGTATGACCTCACACGGAATGTCGATTGGAAGTTATACGAGGAAATGATTTCAAAAGCGGTCGATTCGATTCAACATCATCCACCACGTGAAGAATACAACCTCCTCGCGGGCTTGATTCTCGACGCCGCGTTGCAAGCCCAAACGAAGAAATATCCTGGCAAAACGATTAAAGAACGGCCTCCCACTCCGTGGTGGGACAAAGAGTGCTCCGATGTCTACACGCAAAGATCCGACGCGTTTTTGGCCTTCCAGAAGGGAGGTATACCTGGCAACTATTTACGGTTTCGGAGCTTGATACCAAGCTTAAAAGCTTGGCTAAAGCAAAGAAACGCGGATATTGGCGTCGGTTCGTGAACGAGACGTCGAGGGAGACATCGATGAGCACTCTTTAGAACACAGCTCGAAGAATGCGGAATCGCGTAACGGTCGACGAAAGCGAGGAGTCTTCAAGTAGGTTGATATTTGATTTTGTCAGGAAAGTATGTCCGGACTCTGTTCCTGAGCAAAATATTGTTCGCGATGCGTCTCCGGGCCACGACGCGATAGAATCACTTTTTACGATGGCAGAATTTTCAGTTGCCCTCCTGTCCTGTAACAATAACGCGCCTGGGATAGATAGAATCAAATTCAACTTGTTGAAGAATCTACCCGGCAATGCCAAGAGGCGCTTGTTGAACTTGTTCAATAAGTTCCTGGAGCAAAATATTGAACCGCAGGATTGGAGGCAAGTGAAGGTGATCGCCATCCAAAAACCAGGGAAACCAGCTTCTGATCACAACTCTTATAGGCCGATTGCAATGCTATCCTGTATCCGGAAATTGATGGAAAAATGATGCTCCGTCGTTTAGACCATTGGGTCGAATCAAATGGTCTACTATCGGATACTCAATTTGGCTTCCGCCGTGCCAAAGGGACGAATGATTGTCTTGCGTTGCTTTCTACAGATATTCAGCTGGCGTATGCTCGCAAATAACAAATGGCGTCTGCGTTCTTGGACATTAAGGGGGCTTTTGATTCCGTTTCTATTGACATTCTTTCGGGTAAACTTCACCGACAAGGATTTTCTCCAGTTTTAAACAATTTTTTGCACAATTTGTTGTCCGAAAAGCACATGCATTTTACGCACGGCAATTTGGCAACTTTTCGCATTAGCTACATGGGTCTTCTCCAGGGCTCATCTTTAAGCCCCCTACTTTACAACTTTTATGTAAATAACATCGACGAATGTCTGGCAAATTCATGCACGATAAGACAACTTGCAGACGACAGTGTAATCTCTGTTACAGGAGCCAAAGCTGCCGATTTGCAAGGACCATTGCAAGATACCTTGGACAATTTGTCTGCTTGGGCTTTACAGCTAGGTATCGAATTCTCTCCGGAGAAAACTGAGATAGTAGTTTTTTCTAGGAAGCATGAACCTGCTCAGCTTCAAACACAATTAATGGGTAAAACGATTTCTCAGGTTTTGCTACACAAATATCTTGGTGTCTGGTTTGACTCTAAAGGCACCTGGGGTTGTCACGTGAGGTATCTGATGAAAAAATGTCAACAAAGAGTGAATTTTCTTCGTACAATAACCGGACAATGGTGAGGAGCCCATCCAAGAGACCTTATAAGGCTTTACCAAACAACGATATTGTCTGTTATTGAATACGGGTGTTTCTGCTTCCGCTCCGCAGCAAACACACATTTGATCAAACTGGAGCGAATACAATATCGTTGTTTGCGTATCGCCTTAGGTTGCATGCAGTCGACCCATACGATGAGTTTGGAGGTCTTAGCTGGAGTACTACCATTGAAAAACCGCTTCTGGAGCCTGTCTTCTCGTATTATTATCAAATGTGAGGTCTTGAACCGTCCCGTGATTGAAAATTTTGAAAGGTTAATCGAACTTAATTCTCAAACCCGTTTTATGACATTGTATTTCAATCACATGTCCCAAAATATTAACCCTTCTTCGAATATTCCAAATCGTGTCGACTTATCAAATACTTCTGTTTCTACTGTGTTTTTCGATACATCCATGATAGAAGAAACTCGTGGAATCCCGGATCATTTACGCGTGCAGCAGATCCCCAGAAATTTTTCCAATAAATATCGAAACATCAACTGCAACAATATGTTCTACACTGATGGATCACTTCTTGATGGGTTCACTGGCTTCGGTATTTTCAATAACAATTTAACCGTCTCCTATAAGCTCGATAATCCTGCTTCTGTTTACGTCGCAGAATTAGCTGCAATTCAGTACAACCTAGGGATTATCGAAAAAATGCCCAAGGACCATTATTTCATCTTTACTGACAGTCTCAGTTCCATTGAGGCTCTCCGATCGATGAAAGATGTTAAGCACTCTCCGTATTTCCTGGGGAAAATACGGGAACATCTGAGTTATTTATCCGAAAAATCGTTTCAGATTACCTTAGCGTGGGCTCTTCTCACTGCTCGATACCGGGCAATGAGGAAGCGGACTCTTTGGCTAAGGTGGGCGCAACAAACGGTGATATTTATGAAAGACCAATTGCCTTTAATGAATTTTTCGCACTTGTACGTCAGAATACGATCATCAGTTGGCAAAATGCTTGGACCAGAGGGGAACTGGGAAGGTGGTTACATTCCATAATCCCCAAGGTGTCGACGAACCCGTGGTTCAAGGGGTTGGATGTAGGTCGGGATTTCATTTGCGTGATGTCCCGGCTTATGTCCAATCACTATAGATTTGACGCGCATCTCCGTCGTGTTGGGCTCGGGGAAAGTGGTATCTGTGCCTGTGGTGAAGGTTATCACGACATAGAGCATGTGGTTTGGTCATGCTCTGTACACCGTGACGCCAGGTCTAAATTAATAGCTTCCCTGCAGGCCGAAAGTAGGCAGCCGGCTGTTCCTGTTCGTGATGTCTTGGCGAGCCGTGTCCTATCCTACATGTCCCTTATATACGTTTTCCTGAAATCCATCCACGCCCCAGTTTAGTCCTATTCCCTTCCGCCTACATCCAACCAAACGACAAGAACACGTTAAGACCCCGGATCCGGAAACAGCAACTAGACCCGCACGATACTCTCAGGTCCCGAGGGAGACAACCCAATATGCCAGTCCGTAATATCTTGGCCCAGCAGCGGAACATATTCAATAGGTTGCTTACCTATGGCGATAGAAAACCATCAAACAACAAATCAGTGCTTTTAATGCAAAACATTCTAGCTTTAAGTTAGATTTAGTTTCAGCTCGTAGTCGGCAGCGAGGATAAAAAATTTGCTTTTAGTTATTAAGATACTTTAGAAAGTAAGCTACCAGATATAATTGGCGCCGTTAAACATTAAATTGTATTTGTGCCGTGTCAAATAAATTATAGATGAAGAAAAAAAAAATATTTATATTACTTAGAACATTTAACTCTTTTCTTGAGAACCGTTCGCCCAATCGTTTTGTTGTCAAAGAATGAATTGTATATTTTTGATCAAGCATTCCAATGAACGTATGGTGTTTGCTGGAGAACCATGGACAAATTAAGAAAAACGTGTAATTTCCTAAAAAAGTATAATTTTTCGAGGTTAAATCAGAAATAACTCGAAAACCGATGCCTTTAGAATGTTCACTACCAAGAGCTGTTTGGTTCAAAATGTCTCTCTGCATCTTTTAAAATCATCAGAATACAAATATTTTTAAAAATATTTGAATTAGAATTTTATTAAAATATTAATCTACCATTAAAAATAATTTTTCAATTCTCCATCCTGGACTTTTTTTTAAAGTTGCGTATTAACGTCAAGTTTCTTTAAAAAAAAAAATAAAAAAAAAATTCAACTCTTTTTTTTTAATTGAAATTTAATGTTTTTTTTTTATTTTTTTTGGTCAAAAAAATTTTTTTTTGTGCAGTTGATATTTTTTTATGATGCATTTTCGATTCGTTACAACTCATTCTCAGACAGTTTTTCTATACAACCAACGGTTTCTGAGCTACAATGCTTCGAATAAAACCTATGCCAAAAGGCATACGCCCTTTTAGAATGTAACTCATGGGTGTAAAAAATCTCTCCACCTGTGAAAAATGCTCAGTTTGCTAAGCCAAATTCGTGTGCAAAGTTTTATTCAAATCAAAAATGGTCGATTAAATTCTCGCGTATATCCAGGCGATTTGAAATGATTTTGCTCTTTACATTTTCAAGAATTTTGGAACAGATATATATTTGGCTTCATCTCCGTGTCTCAGAACGTACTGAATTATCTTTCGCTTCAGTCATGAGCACAACATCCGAAAAGCTTTCATTATCTGCATAAAAAATAATTTTTCGCATAATTAAAATTAAAAAATTATCAATTCCGACTATATTATTGAAAATGGTCAATCCTTGTTGAAGTGCAAAATTCGACTGAACTGATTAGTCGTTAATATGATTGCTTCCCAAGCACGGTCGACAGAACCATAGACCTTGCCATTTTAAATTTGCTATTTGTCTGTATAAGAGTAAGGATGGGAATTATCGACTGAAATGGCTATCGTTAGTTATCGATGATTTCCTACTACTATCGATAGGTTTTTCATCCCTATATAAGAGCCTCTTTCAGTCGAAGCCGCTCATAATAGTTCTAGACAGCGACAACAGCAGTCTTCCCTTAGCAGCAGCAGTAGCAGTGCAGTGGATACCAGGCGAATAGCGACCATAGCTGTGGCATGACAATAAAAGCTGATGTAGGGACAGCGGATACCAATGGCAGCGTATAGCGTCCAAAACGTTAGCATGGCTACGGATAGCGTAGCAGTTGCAGCGGGTTGAGCATCGATAGCAGCTGATGCAGTGAGGCACTTTAGTGAAATGCAGTCTCTGTGCGATAGCGGGCACTAGTAAATGCATTCAATGAAAAGTTGACTCATTTTGACAACACATGAGCCATCTAGTTTTGAGTGTTAAATCAGCTTTTCACTGTTTATTTTATCACAAGGAATACTTTATTCGCACTGTCATTGATAACGCCAAGATGTGATCGGTATCTTATCCGATATTGAATTGAACAACAAATTAAAAAATGACTGACACGCAAGCAGCCGGGTTTTCTTGTAAAAGTATTCTACTTCATCCTTGCGGTCGTGGCTTTGCACAAAACCCTCCTGTGATTTTCTGCATGAGTTAGTGTTTTTAAGGTGGCGAAAAAAATAAGTACATTATTGAAATATATATACCATTTACCAAATGGGGAAGATCAAAATTGTGTTGAAAAAAGTGTCCTGATCCTGAACAGAGGGTGGACAATATGATTGGGAGTATTGGGACAGGCAAAATTTTGTCAATTTTTAAATGGCCAGAACTTTACGAAACTATCCTAGTTTTCTAGTATTACTTGGAAACATGACGTGACCCACCTACACCGGAAATGTTTCGGGTTTTAGGAGCGTGTTTCAAAATGTACATTCTTGCAACGCATAGAACTTTTTCCTACATCTTGTTTCTTTTAGGTTCATGTGTCGCCAAGGAATTAGAATTCATTCCGAGTTCATTGATACCCAAAGGTTGAGGATCCGTAAAGAACCCATCGAGATATGAATTATTTAGGCATGTTCCTTAAATTTTTTACTGTTGGGTATATAGAACATGAGAAAGTTTTCATCAGAAAAACTTTTTTTCTCTTAGAGTGCCCACTGTGGTTTGTTCTGAAGAGTTTTAGGCAACTAAATTGTCTATCTAAAAAACTTTATTTGAAAACAATCTGAGATGACCGGTATTTTTAAAAACACTTTTTGTTTTCAAAATCATATGTTTTCAGTGCAGGATCTGTGAATACCCCGAGAACCCAGAGTCGAGGAATCACTCAACATGCCCCGGGATTACCAAGTGCGTCTTACCTCTTCGACTAGCAGCAAACGAAAGAGCCGATGCTTCGTGTCGCACGAGGAACGCGGTTGCTATGATGTCATACGAAGTGGGATTAAAGGGTGACGCGTAACAGATATCACATGCAGTGTTGCCGAAGTGAATGAGCTGCCACACATCTCCCCCCTACCTCATAACAATAAGTAAAGAATAAAACATTTTGGGAATGGAATTATGGATTTATTAGTTGCCCTAAATCCAGAACAGCTATCCAGTACTGACTGCGATTATAGTTAGTCTCCATTTCACAAATGGTGTGCTTATGAAAAATATTTTAAAATTATACCTGCCAGTTTTCCGTTAAGTGAATATAATTTCTGAGAAACTCTGGTGTCCGCTTCTCTCTAGTGGGACGTCGTACACGTGATTGTGGTGCTTCAGTTAGTGTTGGGTTGGGCTCCACCGTTTTGGGCGCCGGGGGTTGAGTGGTATCAGGGTTTCCGCTTGACCGATCAGGATCTGCTGATTCCGTCTTTTCTTCATCTTGTCTCCAGTCATGGACTTTCTTGGTCTGCGACACATGTCTTTTGAGCGTCTGGCCGTTGGTATCGCTGAGGACCAACTTGCCGTTCTTCTCCTCTACCACAGTGTATCTACGGGTATAGAATCGTGATTCTGCTTTAGCACGGAATTGCCGCTCGACCACAACTGTGTCACCTGGTTTGACTCGGCATCGTCGTGCTCCTGGCCTTATATCTTCCCGCTGCTTTGCTAACAACTTGGATTCCCGGTCTCTTGTGTTCAACTGGTCATCATTGAAAGAAGCTTTCTCCCGAGACAGCAAGGGGAGTCCTCGCTTTATCTTCCTTCCCATCATGACTTCTTCCGGTGGTATTTTGGTGACTGAATGGGTAGCCGCGTTGTACGCCTGCACTGCAGCGTGCAACTCATTGACTTAGCTCATTGCGTTCATAGAAGCTGCGGTCATCGCTTTATTGACCAACTTCATGCAATTTTTCACCAATCCGTTTTGTTGAGGGTACAACGGTGTGGAAAAGATTACGTTGATATCCCGCTCGAGGCAGTACCTTCTGTAATCTTCGCCATTAAAAGGGGGTCCGTTATCGGATTTCAAGTTTTGAGGGTAGCCTTCCTTCGCGAAAATAGAATCCAATACTCTCTTGGTGTTTTCAAAACTCGTCGACTTTACCGGTTTCGCAACCACGTACCGAGAACGGTAGTCGACAACGACGAGGATTGAGATACCACCGTATTTTAAGTATGGTCCATTGAAATCGACCGCTATCGTTTCCCAGACTGTACTCGGTGCAAAAACTCGCGCCATGGGGGTTGGTTTTTCCAGTTTTTCGTTAGTCGCACAAACTACGCATGAGTCCACCCATGCTTCAGCGTCTTTAGCCATACCAGACCACCAAACGCGTTCCCTCAAGATACTCTTGAATTTGGCCGCTGATGGGTGACCTTCGTGGGCGACAGTTAGAGTTTTCCGGCGGAGATTTTCTGGGATAATTGCGCAACCGGTTTTCACTAGAATTCCTTTCCTCACAACTAAATCGTTGCTCAGAGTTTCAAAGCGCTTCAGATGTTTCGGCCAAACTCCCGTCTCAACAGCATCCACAACCTGTAAAAGTCGTGGAGACGAAGTTTCCTGTTATTAATCTTATAAGCATCTTTGTATGTATTTACCTCTTGAAGAAGTTTATCCACAACGGTCGCTGTTCGATCCTCCTCTTCCGTTAAGAAGCTTACTTGGTTTGCTTCGATGGAGGCTATCTCCCAAGGGCTTACATCTTCCTCGAAAGGTTCATCCTGCCCCTCGTATAACCGTGAAGACGGATCAGCGATATTGTCTTGACCTCGCACGTATTCCACTTTGAAGTTGTAAGGGCTCAACCTTAGAGCCCAGCCTTTTCCGCGGTTTAAAGCCCGTTTCGTATCTTCTCGCAGCCGATACAAAATGAATGTGAAGCCCTGTGCATCGGACGGAGTGTAAAAGGTCTTCCGAGAAGGAAGTAGGCGAAATGCTCTACTGCCCAAACGGTACCCAGAGCCTCACGTTGGTTTTGTGGGTATCGCTTTTCAGTGGGCGTAAGAGCTTTCGATGCGAAGCTTATGATACGGGGAGGACAGTACTTATCCTCCTGAATAAGGACAGCACCCAGAGCGTTCGGTGATGCGTCCGTATAAAGAATCGTTGATTGTTCGTCCGAGAAATATCCGAGCGTCGTCGTACATTGCACAATTTGTTCATTTAATCGTTCAAAGGCTTTTGTCTGCTCGTCACCCCAGGACCACGAGTTGGTTCGGGTAACCGCCCACAATGGACTTGCCGTATCAGCGAAGTTTTCAATATACGGACCTACAAAACTGGCCAGCCCCAAGAAGCTGCGAAGCTCTGAAACCGTGGAAGGAGTCCTAAATCTGCGAATGTCCTTTATTTTGTTTTCATCTATGTTGAAGCCGTTGTGATCGAGCTCGTGACCAAGGAATTTTAGTCGGGTCTTATCAAACTCGCTTTTATCCGTGTTGATGGTAAGGTTGTTTGCTCGCAGTATTCTTAAGACTTCCGCCACAGTCTTACGGAGGTCCTCCAAGTTATTGGCAAAGATGAGAATGTCATCTATGTAGATTATGACGTTATCTACGCCACCACGAATCCGCGACATTTCTCGCTGGAATATCTCCGGGGCGCAATTCATCCCAGTCATTAGTCGAGTGAACCTGAACATACCGTCTTCTGTTAAGAAAGTAGTCAGGTCTCTCGATTCTTCGTGGAGCTCCAGGTGGTAAAAGGCGTTCGTCAAATCTAATTCCGAGAAAAATTTCGCTCCGTGCAGTTTCAGCTTCATCTGGTCCAACAACGGTAAACGTAAGTACTCTCGCTTTATTGCGTGATTTGGAGCCCGCATGTTGACGACGAGACGGAATTCTCCCTTATCTTTAAAGGTAATGGTACCTTATTAATGATGAGAAACAGAACATACAATGCTATCCTTACCCTTAGCTACCGCAGACAATCCAGTCCGGAGCTTTTGTTACGCGCTCAATGATGCCTCGTTCTTCCATCTCTTGAAGTCTTAGTCTAGCGCTGGCTTTGTACGCCGCAGGCACACTAAAATAAGCGTTTTTCACCGGAGGGATCGACTTTTTTTTCCTCATATATCATTTATTTGACACGGCACAAATACAATTTAATGTTTAACGGCGCCAATTATATCTGGTGACTTAAAAACTAAAAGCAAATTTTTTTATACTCGCTGCCGACTACGAGCTGAAATTGAGTCCAACTTAAAACTAGCATGAATTTTTCAATCAGTGTTTTGTTGTTGAATGGTCGTCTGGTGCTCTTCGAATGGCCGATGTCATGAGCTGGGGCAGGGGCTTGTATCCTCGGGTCTTGGAAGTATTGTGCAGGGTCTAGTTGCTGGTAATGAATCGTTGTTGTTGTTCGCTAGTGTTCAAGTGGCCATATGGTATGTGCCGCTGAGCCAAGATATCACTGAAGGCCTCGGGTTCTCAGGTCGTGGCGAATTCGAGTGGGGGCAGTTGCTGATTCCAAAATCTGAGCTTAAGGTTCAAACGTGTTCTTGTCGTTTTGTTGGGTGTAGACGAAGGGGAACGGGACTAGACTGGGGCATGGATGGATTTTAGGAAAACGTATTTAAGGGTCATGTAGGGTATGTCACGGCTCGCCAAGACATCACGAACAGGTACAGCTGGCCGTCTACCTCCGGCCTCAAGGGAAGCTACTAATTTAGACCTGGCGTCACGGTGGACAGGGCATGACCAAACAACGTGCTCTATGTCGTGATAACCTTCACCACAGGCACAGATACCACTTTCCCCGAGCCCAATACGACGGAGATGCGCATCAAATCTATAGTGATTGGACATAAGCCGAGACATCACGCAAATGAAATCTCGACCTACATCCAACCCCTTGAACCACGGATTCGTCGATACCTTGGGTATAATGGAATGTAACCACCTTCCCAGTTCCCCTCTGGTCCAAGAATTTTGCTAACTGATGATCGTATTCTGACGTACAAATGCGAAAAATTCATTAAAAGCAATTGGTCTTTCATAAATTTCACCGTTTGATGCGCCCACCTTAGCCAATGAGTCCGCTTTCTCATTGCCCGGTATCGAGCAGTGAGAAGCACTCAGATGTTCCCGTATTTTCCCCAGGAAATACGGAGAGTGCTTAACATCTTTCGATCGGAGAGCCTCAATGGAACTGAGACTGTCCGTAAAGATGAAATAATGGTCCGTGGGCATTTTTTCGATAATCCCTAGGGTGTACTGTATTGCAGCTAATTCTGCGACGTAAACAGAAGCAGGATTATCGAGCTTATGGGAGACGGTTAAATTGTTATTGAAGATACCGAAGCCAGTGGACCCATCAAGAAGTGATCCGCCAGTGTAGAACATATTGTTGCAGTTGATATTTCGGTATTATTTTTTTTTTGTTCATCTATAATTTATTTGACACGGCACAAATACAATTTAATGTTTAACGGCGCCAATTATATCTGGTAGCTTATTTTCTAAAGTATCTTAACAACTAAAAGCAAATTTTTTATCCTCGCTGCCGACTACGAGCTGAAACTAAATGTAACTTAAAGCTAGAATATTTTGCATTAAAAGCACTGGTTTACTGTATGATGGTTTTCATTGCCATAGGTAAGCACATGTTCCGCTGCTGGGCCGAGATAATACGGACTGGCATATTGGGTTGTCTCCCTCGGGCCTTGAGAGTATCGTGCGGGTCTGATTGCTGTTTCCGGATCCGGGGTCTTAACGTGTTCTTGTCGATAGGCTGGACGCAGGCGGAAGGGGGTAGGACTAAACTGGAGCGTGGATGGATTTCAGGAAAACGTATATAAGGGACATGTAGGATAGGTCACGGCTCGCCAAGACATCACGAACAGGAACAGCCGACTGCCTACCTTCGGCCTGCAGGGAAGCTATTAATTTAGACCTGGCGTCACGGTGTACAGGGCATGACCAAACAACGTGCTCTATGTCGTGATAACCTTCACCACAGGCACAGACACCACTCTCTCCAAGCCCAACACGACGGAGATGCGCGTCAAATCTACAGTGATTGGACATAAGCCGGGACATCACGCAAATGAAATCCCGACCTACATCCAACCCCTTGAACCACGGATTCGTCGACACCTTGGGGATTATGGAACGTAACCACCTTCCCAGTTCCCCTCTGGTCCAAGCATTTTGCCAACTGATGATCGTATTCTGACGTACAAATGAGAAAACTTCATTAAAGGCAATTGGTCTTTCATAAATTCCACCGTTTGTTGCGTCCACCCTAGCCAAAGAGTCCGCTTTCTCATTGCCCGGTATCGAGCAGTGAGAAGGGACCCACGCTAAGGTAATCTGAAACGATTTTTCGGATAAAGCACTCAGATGTTCCCGTATTTTCCCCAGGAAATACGAAGAGTGCTTAACATCTTTCATCGATCGGAGAGCCTCAATGGAACTGAGACTGTCCGTAAAGATGAAATAATGGTCCGTGGGCATTTTTTCGATAATCCCTAGGGTGTACTGAATTGCAGCCAATTCTGCGACGTAAACAGAAGCAGGATTATCAAGCTTATGGGAGACGGTTAAATTGTTATTGAAAATACCGAAGCCAGTGGACCCATCAAGAAGTGATCCGTCAGTGTAGAACATATTGCCGCAGTTGATGTTTCGAAATTATTGGAAAAAATTTACATAAAAATTGTAAAGAAGGGGGCTTAAGCATGAGCCCTGGGGAAGACCCATGTAGCTTATTCGAAAAGTTGCCAAATTGCCATGCGTAAAATGCATATGCTTTTCGGACAACAAATTGTGCAAAAAATTGTTCAAAATTGGAGAAAATCCTCGCGGTGAAGTTTACCCGAAAGAATGTCAATAGAAACGGAATCAAAAGTCCCCTTAATGTCCAAGAACACAGACGCCATTTGTTCTTTGCGAGCATACGCCAGCTGAATATCTGTTGAAAGCAACGCAAGACAATCATCCGTACCTTTGGCACGGCGGAAGCCAAATTGAGCATCTGATAGTAGACCATTTGTTTCGACCCAATGGTCTAAACGACGGAGTATCATTTTTTCCATCAATTTCCGGATACAGGATAGCATTGCAATCGGCCCATAAGAGTTGTGATCAGAAGCTGGTTTCCCTGGTTTTTGGATGGCGATCACCTTCACTTGCCTCCAATCCTGCGGTACAATGTTTTGCTCCAGGAACTTATTGAACAAGTTCAACAAGCGCCTCTTGGCATTGCCGGGTAGATTCTTCAACAAGTTGAATTTGATTCTATCTATCCCAGGCGCGTTATTGTTACAGGACAGGAGGGCAACTTAAAATTCTGCCATCGTAAAAGGTGATTCTATCGCGTCGTGGCCAGGATACGCATCGCGAACAATATTTTGCTCAGGAACAGAGTCCGGACATACTTTCCTGGCAAAATCAAATATCCACCGACTTGAAGACTCCTCGCTTTCGTTGACCGTTACGCGATTCCGCATTCTTCGGGCTGTGTTCCAAAGCGTGCTCATCGATGTCTCCCTCGACGTTTCGTTTACGAACCGGTGCCAATATCCGCGTTTCTTTGCTTTAGCCAAGCTTTTAAGCTTGGTATCAAGCTCCGAATACCGTAAATAGTCGCCAGGTATACCTCCCTTCTGGAAGGCCAAAAACGCGTCGGATCTTTGCGTGTAGACATCGGAGCACTCTTGGTTCCACCACGGAGTTGGAGGCCTTTCTTTGATCGTTACGCCGGGATATTTCTTCGTTTGGGCTTGTAACGCGGCATCGAGAATCAAGCCCGCGAGGAGGTTGTATTCTTCAAGTGGTGGATGATGTTGAATCGAATCGACCGCTTTTGAAATCATTTCCTCGTATAACTTCCAATCGACATTCCGTGTGAGGTCATACGGAATGTCAATTGGTCGCATGCGAGTTGATCCGTTAGTAATTGAAATAAGAATAGGCAAATGGTCGCTACCGTGAGGATCGAGGATTACCTTCCATGTGCAATCCAATCGTAGCGACGTCGAACATAAGGATAGATCCAAAGCGCTTGGGCGCGCCGGAGGGATCGACTTGTCTACGCTAAATTTTATCAAAATGACCGGCACCTTCGGGAATGTACTTATTGGCTCCAATAAATCGCAGCTATTGACATTTATGCCCAGTTTAAGTAGCTTTAATTCACCAGATGGAAAACTGTTTTAATTTATGTCGTCTCTCAAAAATAGATGAGTTAGTCGGTCTTCAGAACTCAATCTTCATTTACCTTTCTATCGTTTTCTTCGTCCGTCCACACGGACTCGCTGTCGCGCTTGACTTGGATGTTGTTGGCTTGCTTTTTGCGGCACGTCGCTGAGAAATGACCACGTTTCCCACACGTATTACAATTTCTATTCGCTGCCGGACATGAACCAAACTTATGGAACAGTTGATGGCATTTTGGACAACGCGAACGACGACCAAAACCCCGTTGTTTGCTGTCGTTCTCCTGCCGTTGTTTTTTTGAACCCGACCAGCCAGTAGTGCTACTTTCATTTCGGCGTTTCCCCTGTAGCCGATTGCTAGTTGACGGTCTTTCCTTTGCTACCGCAAATGCCTGAGGAGATTCCACCGGTACCGTTTAAGAGGTGTATGCTTCTTCTCGTGTAGCTGACTGCACAATAAATGCAGAGTAATAACCGAACATCCTTGCGGTTCTTGCCACCTCCCTATTCCGCAAACCCTTCTGCAGCTGCATACGAACGAATCGATTCTCATCAACAGAACTATACCGACAGAGGCGCACCTTCTCCATTAGTCGCGCATGGAATGTTATTGTTGGTTCGTCGGTCCCTTGTTTAAGGTTCGAGAACGTGTCGTGTTTGGCGGTTAGATCGACCATGGATTGAAGGTAGCTCTCGATATTTCTAATAAACACGCTGTAACAATTTGGGTCTCTGAGACTTGGATGGAGATTCGCTGTTCTTGTTATGCCCTGTAGCTTCTCCCCCAAGGACAAGTACAACGTCTGCGTTAACTTGACGGGATCGTTGATATTGTACAATGACGCTACAATCTGAAAACGGTCGATGAACCGGTTCCATTGTTCCCACATCTGGTTAGCCGGGACATTGTTGGCAAAAGGCTGGATGTTTTCCAAACGCATACTTCCGGTGCTAGAGAATGACCCGAGATTGTCGCTTCTACAGTTCCAGCTGTCGTCGTCATGACGAACGTGGTCAAGCGGTACAGAGCTAGTCGTACTCCAGGGCTGATATGAGCTCATATCCTTGGCTAGCTGATCCAGTCTACTCTGCATCTCCTCTATTTTCCGTATGTATGCACAATTTTCATCGTGGGTTGATTGACTCGCCTTTTTGCCTGCCGTGGTACTCTCACAGGTGTCTTGCCTTACGTTCGTCGCAGTGACAGCTGGCTCTCCTGGAGACCAACGGTCATCGTTGTGCGCTCCGTGATTCGTGCTTTTCGGACTATTCTGTACCTCCTGCTCATTGCAATTTGTCTCATCCGATAACCATTCTTCGCGGGGCTCAACCACTTCTGAATCGCTAAGGTATTCGGGAGCTCGAACATATTTTCCGCCGGTAGACATTCTGTTTGGTTTAGCGAAGTAACAACTATCAAATTTGTAATACAAACACAGTAAGAAACGGTATAAGCAACATTCTTGTCTAGAAATGATTTGCTATAAAATACGGCTACCAGCCAATTGACTACGGGAAAGCAGATTATGTTACGTAATCTGATGTACTGAAGCTTATAGTTATCTACTGTAAGCATTGACAATCAATAAAGTATTCCACATCGTATGTAACAACATTCTCGGCCATCTTGATCTATTAAATTAAATAATTAACAATCGCGGCCGTCCCGGTCCGCTCCCAGATCAACCATCGCGGCCGTCCCAGTCCGCTCCCAGATCAACCATCGCGGCCGTCCCAGTCCGCTCCCAGATCAACCATCGCGGCTATCCCAGTCCGCTTCCAGATCAACCAACGCGGCCGTCCCAGTCCGCTTCCTGATCAACCGTCGCGGCCATCCCAGTCCGCTTCTAGGTCAACAATCGCGGCTTTTCCAGCCCGCTTCCGAATCCACAGTCGCGGCCGTCCCGGTCCGCTTTCAGTTCAATAAAATATGGCCGTCCCGGTCCACTTCCGAGGCCAGGAATCGTGGTCTTATTTTTAACCATCAAACGTAACCATCACGAAGATTCACGGTAAATAGATCTTGGTTTCTCTTGTTCCGTATGTGATTATCCAATTCTTCTACACCCTATCGAAACCGGACTAAAACTAAACGAAGAAACAAAAGACTTGCAGAAGCTAGGCTGCACACGAAACGAATGCACTCTCGATTAAAAAAACTTTTTGGAAAGTGAAAGTGAGCTAGAATACCACGTATAACTAGAATCCAGTACACAGTATCACCCGAGCACGTTTCTTTTTTTCTCCTTGTCGAACCTTTTTCTTCAGCCACCGAGCAGTGCGAATGCCAAGACTGCCGCCATTTGCCTTTTTGTTTTATCTTCTGTTGTTTGCCATTTTGGGTAGGGTTATCATTTGGTCGGAGTTAAAAATCAGGACAACTTTTTTCTAGCAAAAATTTGACCTAAGCTAATTTTATATTTTTAGGTATCAATAAATAAAACACGTAATTTGAGATTTGCACTTCAAAATACGCCAAAAGACTAAGATTTAACGTATTTCTCGAACGATTCAATTTTTCAACTTTGATTCATTAGGCGTTAGTAGATACCTAAAAATGCAACACTAGTAAACTGTTTGAAATAAACTTAACAATTGTCAAAAAAACGTTTAATGGTTTTAACGACTAGACAATTTCTCTCGTCAAGATTCAACCAAAGAAAAAATTCTTTCGAAATAAGTTCGTTCTTTCCCGGAGTCAAGATGATAATACTGAACAATTTGCTACTTTTTTGAATATTCGGCATCAATCAGAAATATCAGGACAAATGCTAAAATATGAAAAATAAATCAGGACGTTCCAAATGGGTTTCAAAATCAGGACATGTTCTGCTAAATCAGGACGGATGGTATCCCTAATTTTGGGTTCAATTTCACTTAAATATATATGTATATTTTTGCATGTTGAGTGATTCTTCGGTAAGAATACTGATTCAAAAAAAAGATTCTCTGCTGAAAATTCAACAGTCTGGCAGGATCGCCAATGTGAATACCCCGAGAACCCAGAGTCGAGGAATCACTCAACACGCTCCGGGATTACCAAGTGCGTCTTACCTCTTCGACTAGCTGCAAACGAAAGAGCCGATTCGAAAATCTACGTGGAAAACCTGAGTGTGCTTCAAACCTTTTCGAATGTTAATACGGATTGAAGTTATTCAAAAAAAAAAAAAAACATTGTATGCTTGGTTTGTTTAATAGGGCCTACGCTGCCCATAAAAGCATAGATGTCCCATATGACTTGTAGGCAAATTTAAGTTTAATCTGTCATTGTATTTAATTTTGTTCAACTTTTCATATGGCTTGATGAAATTTTAAAGTTTGTTCTGAAAATTGCTGGAAAAATACTAAACCTTGCCTGTCCCATATTGAAAATAAAGGCATACGAGTCCCAACGTAAGTATATATTTATTTGACTTTAAAAACAATATTTCACATTTGTTATCAGTTAAAAGAAAAGTGTTCACATCGAAATATCATTGACTTGGATCATTCAAAACACAGTTCATGTTTGCAAAGTTCAATTAAAAATTAGCTTGAGACATAAAAACTGATTAAAACTATTTTTTTCACACAACATTTATTTGACACGGCACAATACAAATTAATGTTTTACGGAGCCAATTAAATCTAATACCTTATGGTCTAAAATATCTTATAAGCTAAATGCAAATTCTTTACCCTCGCTGCCGACTACAAGCTGAAACTAAATCTAATACTAAAACTAACATGGCTTTTTTATCCGAGATTCGTTTCGCTGTTAAATTGGCACCTTGATGCTCTTCAAGTAGCTATAAACATGTAGCATGTATGGCAAGTTTCGCTGAGCGAGAATATCATGAACTGGCACATAGGGCTGTATTCTTCGGGCCCTGAGGGTATCAAAAAGTAGAGATCTGGCGCAGCGGAATTCAGCACACACCCAAACCACGTGTTCAATGTCTTGATACCCCAATCCACAAACGCAATGATTACTGCTCGCCAGCCCAATACGCAAGAAATGTGCATCTAGCCCGTAAGGGTTGAACATAATCCGAGACATCATGCGAATGAAATCTCGTCCTACATCCAACCCCCGAAACCAAGGTTTGGTGGAAACCTTGGGAATGATGCTGTGTAGCCACCTCCCCAGTTCTCCCTTATCCCACGAGGCCTGCCAGTTGATGAGTGTACTATGACGTGAAAATTTTAAAAATTCATTGTAGGCAATTGGTCTGTTATAAAAATCACCGTTTGTTGCGCCCACCTTAGCCAAAGTGTCCGCTTTCTCATTGCCCGGAATGGAACAATGAGAAGGGACCCACACTAAGGTAATCCGACACGATTTTTCGGATGAAGCACTCAGATGTTCCCGTATTTTCCCCAAGAAATACGGAGAGTGCCTTACATCCTTCATCGATCGGAGAGCCTCAATAGAACTGAGACTGTCCGTATAGATGCTGTAATGGTCCGTGGGCATTGTTTCAATAATCCCTAAGGTATATTAAATTGCGGCCAATTCTGCGACGTAAACAGAAGCAGGATTATCGAGCTTGTAGGAGGCGGTAAAATTATTGTTGAAGATACCGAAGCCAGTGGACCTGTTGAGAAGTGATCCATCAGTATAAAACGCATTGTCGCAGTTGATGTTTTTATGTTTGTTATTAAATATTTTAGGGATCTGCTGCACGCGTAAATGATCCGAGATTCCACGAGTTTCTTCCATCATGGATGTATCGAAAAACACAGTAGAAACAGAAATATCTAATAAGTTGATGCGATTGGAGGTGTATGAGGAAGGATTTATACTTTGAGACGTGTGATTGAAATACACAGTCATGAAACGGGTTTGAGAATTGAGTTCAACTAGCCTATCGAAATTTTCAATTACCAAGGGGTTCAAAACCTCACATTTGATGAGAATACGAGTAGTCAGGCTGGGATAATGGGAGAACGCCCGCCAAAACTTCCAAACTCATCGTATGGGTCGACTGCATGCAACCTAAGGCAATACGCAAACAACGATACTGCAATCGTTTCAGCTTGATTAAATGGGTGTTTGCAGCGGAGCGGAAGCAGAAACACCCGTACTCAAGCACTGACAATATCGTTGTTTGGTAAAGCCTTACGAGGTCTCCTGGGTGGGTGCCCCACCATGATCCAGTAATTGTCCGGAGAAAATTTACTCGCTGTTGACATTTTTTCATCAAATACCGAACGTGACATCCCCAGGTGCCTTTAGAGTCGAACCAGACACCAAGATATTTAGATACCAAAACCTGAGAAATCGTTTCACCCATTAACTGTAAGTGAAGCTGAGCAGGCTCACGCTTCCTAGAAAAATCCACTGTCTCAGTCTCCTCCGGAGTCAAATTGTCCAAGGTATCTTGCAATGGTCCTTGCAAATCGGCAGCTTTGGCTCCCGTAACAGAGACCACGCTGTCGTCTGCAAGTTGTCTTATCGTGCATAAATTTGCCAGACATGCGTCAATGTCATTCACATAGAAATTGTAAAGAAGGGGGCTTAAGCATGTGCCAAGACCCATGTAGCTAATACGAAACGTTGCCAAATCGCCATGCGTAAAATGCATATACTTTTCGGACAACAAATTATGCAAAAAATTGTTTAAAATTGGTGAAAATCCTTGTCGGTGAAGTTTACCCGAAAGAATGTCAATAGAAACGGAATCAAAAGCCCCCTTAATGTCCAAGAACACAGATGCCATTTGTTCTTTGCGAGCATAGGCTAGCTGAATATCTGTAGAAAGCAACGCAAGACAGTCATTCGTACCTTTGGCACGGCGGAAGCCAAATTGAGTATCTGATAGTAGACCGTTTGATTCGACCCAATGGTCTAAACGACGAAGTATCATTTTCTCCATCAATTTCCGGATACAGGATAGCATTGCAATCGGCCTATAAGAGTTGTGGTCAGAAGCTGATTTTCCCGGTTTTTGGGTGGCGATCACTTTCACTTGCCTCCAATCCTGCGGTACAATATTTTGCTCCAGGAACTTATTGAACAAGTTCAACAAGCGCCTCTTGGATATGCCGGGTAGATTCTTCAATAAGTTGAATTTGATTCTATCTAGCCCAGGTGCGCTATTGTTACAGGACAGGAGGGCAACTTAAAATTCTGCCATCGTAAAAGGTGATTCTATCGCGTCGTGGCCCGGAGACGTATCGCGAACAAAGTTTTGCGCAGGAACAGAGTCCGGACATACTTTCCTGGCAAAATCAAATTTCCACCGATTTGAAGACTGCTCGTTTTCGTTGACCGATATACGATTTCGCATTCTTCGGGCTGTGTTCCAAAGAGTGCTCATCGATGTCTCCCTCGACGTTTCGTTTACGAACCGGCGCCAATATCCGCGTTCCTTCGCTCGGACCAAGCTTTTAAACTTGGTCTCAAGCTCCAAATACCGCTTAAAGTCGTCGGGTTTACCTCTCACCCAAAAGAAGGCCTTAAACGCGTCGGATTTTTCCGTGTATACATCGGAGCACTCTTGGTCCCACCACGGAGTGGGAGGCCGTTCAATGATCGTCACGCCGGGATATTTCTTCGTTTGGGCTTGCAACGCGGCGTCGAGAATCAAGCCCGCGAGGAGGATGTATTCTTCAAGTGGTGGGTGATGTTGAATCGACTCAACAGCTTCTGATATCATTTCCTCGTATATTTTCCAATCGATATTCCGTGTGAGGTCATACGGAATATCAACTGATCGCGTGCGAGTTGAACCATTATCAATTGAAATTTGAATAGGCAAATGATCGCTTCCGTGGGGATCAAGGACTACCTTGCATATGCAATCCAACCGTAGCGATGTTGAACATAAAGATAAATCTAAAGCACTGGGGCGCGCTGGAGGTTTCGGAGCTTGTGTTATATCCCCGTTGTTTAATATTGTCATGTCGAAGTCGTCGCAGAGGTTATAGATCAAAGAGGAACGGTTATCATTAGGAGGGGAACCCCAAGCCGCGCCGTGAGAGTTAAAATCTCCCAAAATCAAACGTGGCGAGGGAAGAAGTTCTATTAAATCAAAGAGCAGCCGTTGCCCTACCTGTGCTCTGGGAGGAATATATATTGAGGCAATACAAAGGTCTTTACCTTGTATTGTCATTTGACATGCGACAGCTGCGACGCCTGGGACCGAGGGAAGGTTAATACGATAGAAAGAATAGCACTTCTTAAACCCTAGAAGTACTCCTCCGTAAGGGGTGTCTCGGTCAAGGCGAATTATGTTAAAATCATGGAAGTTAAAATCTACATTTGAAGTGAGCCAAGTTTCACAGAGGGAAAATGCATCGCATTTATGCTTATTAATCAAAACTTTAAATGAATCAATTTTGGGGATGATACTTTTACAATTCCATTGTAAAATAGAGATAGAATCCTTCATCTCAGCCGATGAATTAGCCATCGAAGAATACGATCGCTGCAAGGAGGGGCCATTGGGCAGTCAACTGCTTCAAAAACGTTTTAACTGTTGGTAGAAATGCCAGCAGAAGACTTTTAAGAGGATCAGTTATGTTAAAATTTTAAAAATCCAGTCCACAATATCTGAAAACTTCAGCACTCCAGATTCTGGCTGAATCTTGGACAAAAAAGAAGGAACAGTTGGGTTTTTTGATGTTCCTGGAAGTGCCGGAAACTCCTTACTTGAATTCAATTTTGCTTCGGATTTTCTACAGCACTTCTTAGTTTCTTAGTATCAGTCATTCAGATGGAGACCTTCTCTGTCCTCTCCTAGGAAGCCTAGGAGAATAAAGGTTTTTCCTCTTCCTAGATTTCCCGGGTTCAACAAAAGAAGGTTCCCCAACTGAATCGTCAGAATCAGACTCATCGGATGACAAGACCCCGAAGAGATTTGGGGCAACCAGTTTGGTGGCAGCGGGCTCGTTGAGCATTTCTGCGAAAGTGCGCTTAGAGCGCTCTTTCGGAGACCGCTTGATCTTGTCTTGGCGCTGTTTGTACGCGGGACATGCAGACAGCTCATACGGAGTTTGCCCACAATAGAGGCACTTTTCAGCGACCTTATTACAGGCGTCATCCGCATGTTGCTCTCCGCACTTGCCACAACGTGCTTTATTGCCACAGTGGGAGGCCGTATGGCCCAACTGTTTGCACTTGAGGCAATTCATTACCCGCGGTACAAACAAGCGCACGGGCAGACGCACCTTGTCCGCGAGCACATTGCTCGGCAGAGCAGACCCGGCGAAAGTCACGCGAAAAGAGTCTGATGGGGTGTAAGTTTTTACACCCTTGACGAGCGATACTGAATGTAATTGCTTACAATCAAGTATCTTGGCTGGTTGAAGGCTAGAATCCTTGAACAGGCCTTTTCCAGCCTTCAACAGGTCCTCGACGGTCAGACTCGATTCGCTGACCACACCGTCAATCTCTACTACGCGAGCTGGAATGTATACGTGGTACTCCCGCGTGAGGAGCTCACAAGCAGCAATCTCGTTTGCTTGCTTGAAGTCAGACACCAAAACACGTAGCTTATTCGGGCGTACTTTCGTGATTTCAGTCACGGCTGAAAACCGTGCCAGATCCCTACAAATTTGCATTGTGTTCAATGCTTTAACTTTCGGCCGGAAAAATACAGCCCCAATACCAGCTCTACCCTCCGGATACTCCTTTGGCCGATGGGTAAATTACTGCGGGGTTCCAATTTTAACCCTTGGAACTTTGTATCCGGCAGGGCTAGGTGGAACGAGCGGGTTTTCATCCCCGCTTTCGGTCATGCCACCATCGTCGTCCATGTTGGACGCGTGAGCCACACACGCAAAATGCCAATTAACAAATAATATTGTAGAAAAAAACCAAGAAAAAAAACTACTTAGCTTATGCAGCCGCTCTCCTCCACAATCAGCGCACGGGCGATGCCAATTTCTCCTTGCTGCTTCCTTCCTTGGTTGTCCGATCGACCAATACAGCCAAACGGCCGTGCGCCGGGTACCGAATTTCTTCAGGCAGCGACACAACGCACGGGCTATTGTTGACTTCTTCTTCTTTTTGCTGTCTTCAACAGCGACGATGGCAACGAGCAGCAGAGCACGATGCACGGTGACCTTGAGACGGATTACTGGTCGGCACTATCGAGATCGAAATAAAATTGCGAACGAACACGACGAGAGCACAACTCGGAATGGATTAAAACTTATGTCTATTTTCGAAGAAAATCGAAAGATGAAGTGAAGTTTTTCTGGTAACTGTTTCCAGAAATCCTTCTTAACATCTGGGATGTGTGGAAGTAAAGTGTTCAGGAGTGTGACCTTAAAGTCTGCATCAATTTCTCGTGGGCTTTTTTGGAATTTAATTGTAGACTCTATGTAGAACGAGCTTTCGTCTATCAGGTGTGGTTGCTCTTTGATAAAAACATGCACTGATTCATGTTGAAACCAAATCGCTATATTGCAATTCGTATGATTCGAAAATGTTGAAGTGCAATAAATTGTTCACATGACAGACACAATAAGGAATAATGAATATTACCTTGGCCGTCTTAGAATGCGTGGAGACTGATATCCTTTAATTTTTTATGTATAAAGAGAAAATAAAGGCAAACGAGTCCCATCATTTATTTCCAAGCCTGGAATTCCTCCCCGGAGAAAACTAATTTGGTCGTTTTTTCTAGGAAGCATAACCCAGTTCAGCTGGAGCTCCTACTAACGGGTGAAACGATCACTCAGGTTTTAGTCACTAAATATCTCGAGGATTAATTTTCTTCGTACGATAACCGGAACCTGGTGGGGTGCTCACCCAGGAGACCTTCTAAGGTTATACCAAACAACGATACTGTCAGTTCTTGAATACGGTTGTTTCTGCTTTCGCTCCGCTGCGAACACGCATATTTTGAAACTAGAAAGAATACAATATCGTTGTTTGCGTATTGCCTTGGGTTGCATGCAGTCGACCCATACGATGAGTCTTGAAGTGCTAGCGGGTATTCTTCCGTTGAAACATCGTTTTTGGAATCTCTCTTACCGGTTGCTTATTCGATGTACGGTCATGAACACATTAGTAATTGAAAATTTCGAGAGGTTGGTCGACCTTCAACCCCAAACCAGATTTATAACTTTATATTTTGACTACATGGCTCAAGATATTAACCCTTCTTCATACGTTCCCTTCAATGTCGCACTTTCAGATACTTCTAACAATGCTACATTCTTCGACACCACCATAAAAGAAGACATTATTGGTATCCCGGATCAATTGCGTCCACAAGAGATCCCTAAGATTTTTTCAAATAAGTTTAAACATGTGAGTTGTGATAAAATGTTTGATACTGACGGATCAAATCTAGATGAGTCCACTGGCTTCGTTGTTTTCCACGAAAATTTTACCGCCTCCTACAAACTCGATGCTCCTGCTTCCGTGTACGTCGCAGAGCTCGCTGCTATTCAGTACTTTCATGGGGTCAGCGAAACCCTGCCCATAGACCACTACTTCATCTTCACAGATAGTCTCAGTGCCATTGAGGCCCTGCGATCGATGAAGTCGGTAAAGCACTCCCCGTATTTCCTGGGGAAAATACGGCGGTTTTTTAGTGCTTTAAGCGCAGTATGCAGTTCGAAAAGTAATTCATTTTCCTATCTCAATCCCATGTAAAATTTAGGCACTGAATCAGGCAATTAAATTTTTATCTGGTAGCTAGTACGCAGCTAAAATGAAATCATAAACCGAAAGGGAAAACGAAGTTCACTTGCTGTGAACACTGCTGTGAAGCAAAATGTCACTTGTTCTTGCACGGAATAATGAGCACTGACATTATTCAGATACTGAAAGAGTCAGGCAGTTGGTTGGTCGTCTCACGCCCAGCGATGCCAGATAGAAAGACATTTAGCCTACATTCAAAATATTTTTCACGTTATGGTTACCGGAAAAGTTACCTGAATATATTCCATTATCGTTTTCTAGTAGATTCTACGTGATTGTCATTTGAGTTCATCATGGCCTGGTGAGATGAATTATCTTTTGAAACTTGACTATTCAGTAGATGCATGCATTTCATGTGAGTTTCACGTAGAATTCATCTACTGGTAAACGACGAATTTGCATACCTGAGTGATTTATTACCCGTTTCCTAGCTCATAAAAATTAAAGAAATAAATGAAAATTGTACATTTCGTAAAACGTGATTGCTATCAGATATCATACAGGTATGCAAATTCGTCAATTCGTAAATGAATAAAACAACATAAAAACTGATAAATATTACGACATTCCCGGGGATTAATATTATCCGCTGCAGCTGTTTTTCAGGTAACTCTTCCACCTTTGAACTGAAGCTGTGTGAAACCTGTAAGCTCAAGTCTCGAGTTTATTAGGATTTTTCGAAAATTCACTTATTTGCAAGCCATACAGAAATTCTGTTTTATGTTCAGAATCAGACAACAGCTTCGCCATTTTGATTTCTGTTTCTTTTCGCACAGAGAATTCACGCGATACATCCTGTTTGACGTTGTCAAGTTCACGTAGATGGTACGTGATTAACCATAGTATGCATGAGATTTTCATGTTGGTGTTATGTTTGTCACATAAATCATGCAAAATGACAGAACATGAACAAGTATATGAACTTTCACGTACCAATAACGTGAAAAATATTTCGAGTGTACGATGAAGACATCAATTTTTGTGACGACAACGTGAAGACATTGGAGAAAACATGTGAAGACATTGAAAAATATGTGAACGACCCGAATTTTGCATTAGTGCTTTAGTGGTGACCTGTTTTTTTTTTTTGCTCGACAGTTCTCGATTTGCCGGTAAGTTTTTTCAGCTTTCGGGCTTCGGGTAGGAAGACATTTTTTCGCGGACCAGACTTTTGAAAAAAATACCTGGCATCCCTGCTCTCACACCAGATCGCGGTAAATGAGTGTGTTCGAGTGTTCTAGAAAAAAGGAAAAATCATGCGCTCACTCACGTCAGATATCGTTACTGTGAAGCGTTCTCCGCTGTCAAAATTCCGTTTGGTAAAAAAGGGCAAAATTTCGTAAACCTCTTATCTTTTCAACTGCGTACCACGCTTTAACAGATAAAAATTATCAGGTTACCTTAGCGTGGGTACCTTCTCATTGCTCCATTCCGGGCAATGAGAAGGCTGACTTTTTAGCTAAGGTGGGTGCGATTGATGCCGATATTTATAATAGACCAATTGCTTACGATAAATTTTATAGTATTTTTCGTCAGAGAACACTCAACAGTTGGCAATCATCATGGAACTCAGATGAACTGGGACGGTGGCTACATTTCATTTTTCCTAAGGTATCGACGAAAGCATGGTTCAAGGGGTTGGTTAAAGGTCGGGACTTCATTCGCGTGATGTCCAGACTTATGTCCAATCACTACACGTTAAATACGCACCTCTTTCGTATAGGGCTTGTAGACAGTAATCACTCCGTTTGTGGCGATGGCTATCATGACATCGAGCTTGTTGTTTGGTCGTGTGCCGAATTCTGTGATGTTAGGTCCGAGCTTATAGATTCCCTTCGGGCCCGAGGAAAACAACCGAACGTTCTCGTTAGAGACATTCTGGGAAGCGGTGATCTTCAGTACATGACACAACTGTACTGTTATTTGAAAAAGACTGACATTTAAATTTAATATTCTTTTGTCTATTTGTCAGAATACCCGTATACGACGCTGGAGACACGAACACGAAGAGCCTACATCTATGTTTGAAATACAAAAAGAACACCAGTCGAAACACAAATAGATCGTATATCTTGATTAGTTTTAAGCAAGAATTGTATCTCCCCTCTTCTTACCTTTAATCCCCTCTTCTTACCTTACCACTAGCTCGTAGTCGGCCGCGAGAAATAAAAAAAGTGCCTCCCTCCTTTTCCCGTTAATCTAGAATTATTAAAAAGTGTACTTGGCTCAGTTAAACATAAAATTGTATCGTGCCGTGTCAAATAAACCATATTTAAATTAAGCCTGGAATGCATTCAAAAGTTCTTAGAATTCATGGAAATATACAATGTTCCACCTCATGAACATACAGTTGAATAAAACATACTTTTAGTTGAATCATAATTATTTTACCTGAAATTGCAAATTAGAACTTCATTCGCAATTTTCTCAACTTTGAGCATTTCCATATGGGACTCTGATGCTTTTATGGGCAGTACGCACCCTCAAAGATTCATTAAGTTCTGCTAGGGCTCTGCGAGCTCGAAGAAAATTGTACCCAACAGAAAAAGAAGCTGCCAAAATATATTAGTACATATCTCGATTGTTTCTTGGCGGATTTTTTTCCTTTAGATACCAATAAACTCAGAATAACTACTAATTCATTGACATCATATAAACCTAAAATAGAACAAGATGTCAGGAAAAGTTCTTCGCGTAGCAAAACTGTACATTTTGACACACACTCCTCAAATCCAGAACATTCCCAGTGTCCGTTAAGCCTGTATCAGACTAACCGTTGCAGCTGTCAACATTCCCAGTGTCCGGCTTAAAGCCTGTATCAGACTAACCGTTGCAGCGGTCAACCGCTACCGTTCCGTTCTTTTTCGCCCTGCACCGAATTAAAATATCACCTATCGATTTATCGGCCAATTTTACATAAGAAATGCTATATTTAAGATATCCAGCCCAGCGGCTTTTAATTAGTGGGAATTTGAATTCATTTTAGCCAGTGTGCGTTGGTCGAAAATCTACATCGCCAACCAGCGTTGCCGGTGCTATCAATGTTTTGACTGGCTGTCGTGTGTGCCAAAAAGAGAAGCACACAAGTCTCAAGTCAAGTCTCTATATGTGATCTTGTGTAGGTGTGAAGAGATTCGTTTGCCTTCGCCATGTCAATGACAGCAGCCGGCAACCGTTGGGAACGGTCGGCGGCAAAAATAGAAAAGATTCAATTTTTTGTAACAACAACAAGCGACGGTCGACCGCTGTGTTCTGATTGGTCGAAAAAGAACGGAACGGTAACGGTTGACCGCTGCAACGGTTAGTCTGATACGGGCTTAATGAAAGTGCTGGTGATGCCTGAACAGTATTAAAAGTGTTTTGATTACCCACATTGACAACAGGTTGTTTAGAATTCCTACGTTGTTTGGAAGCAATAATTTTGGACCTTACAGGAAAATTAAAGAAATTAGATTTGTGATTTTCTCCACAATTTACACATTTGAAGCTATTAGTGGTCTCTTTCACGGGGCAGATATCTTTCGTGTGACTAGTATCACCACAAATCATACATTTTGCTGCCATATGGCAGTTTCGAGCTCCATGACCATAGGCTTGACAATTCCGACATTGCGTAAGATTATGGATTCCTCCATGTCTCTTGAAATTTTCCCACTTTATTCGCACGTTAAATAAACCACTTGCTTTTTCCAAACATTTCAAATTATTTACTTTGGTACGATCAAAATGTACTAAGTATATTTCCTGGTGTATTCCAGTCTGATTATTTTGGCATTTGCCTTTCGTTTCATCAAAATTACTTGGTTGGGGGCAAAACTAAGCGATTATCAACAACAATTTTTAATTTCATCAATAGTTTGATCATTTAAAAGACCATTCAAAACAGCCTTAAACGGTCTCTCGTTTTTTACATCTTCTTTACATCTTCATACATCTTTTCAGTCAAATACTGTAAAAGATGTTTATGGCCATCAAAAGATTCGGCCAAAACACGAATTTCACCTTGGCGGCCAATTTGAAAATTAACTTTCATATCCGACAGAAATGCTGAAAGTTCTGATCGAAATGCTTTAAAATTTGCTACAAATACCACAATAGTGGAACTTTAACCTTCTTCATAGCGGCTTTAAGCTCAGTGTGAGAAGTTTGAAATTCTTGATCCCCAACGGAAGAAAGAATGTCATACCTGTTAGTCGAAATTTCAGTGTCACTTGGAGCAGATGCCTCACGTTTCCTTGAAGCCGCATCAAAGCGAGCTTTTTTATTACTTCAAGGCATAACTGGAAAACTTATTTATTTATTTATTTATTTATTTATTTATCTAATCATTTGCTACACAAATAACCTAATAATGGTTTTCAAAGCTTGTGCACACAACATTGTGAGTAACCTCTGCAGATCAGTTTAATTTATTTTTATTTAATTCAACCCAATTGAGAAAAATACAATTTGCACGATCTTTTGAATGTTGAGTAACTCATAGCTCGTTTGCACACGTCTGGCAGGCGGTTCCATTAACAGACACTACGATGGCGGAAAGCTTTTTTACCAATATCGATAGCACATCTGATTAAAAGAAGATTTCTTGATCGGGGCAATTGAGAAAACGTGTGAAATCTCGAGAAATACGGAGGTCCGTCGAATAATATTTTGTAGGGCTGAGTGCATAGCCTAAAATCTAAGTAGTTTTTGAAAGTACACCCAACCAATGATTTATAGTAACTAGAGATATGATCAAACCGGCGAATGTTATGTACATAGCGGGTGACAGAATTGAAACAGGTGACAGAACTTCACTACACTTTAGCTTCACTATAGTAGATATATCTCAAACAAAATTTACTCACTAAACACTCGTTAACGTTAAAAACAAATTTATTACTTTGCGTTTCAACAGGTAGTCTTTTAAAAAGATTGTCTGTTGAAAGCGAAAAACAAAATTTTAATATCTCTCGGTAGTCTAAGACTTAGCGTCGAGCTGTTGGTAAAGTGCGACCATACTGTAGGACAGTTCAAGTCGAAATCGGTTAATTTATTAGTTCCTATAGAGGCTGACCACATTTTGTTACGTCAGTTCTGAATGAGCCTTCGGATCAAAACGATATTTTCCATCAACTAACTAGACTTTAAGCCCGTTCAAACGCGACTAAGAACAATCAAATCGGTTTAGCCGATGCTGAGAAAATCGAGAAATATTGGTCGTAATAATGAAAATAAACACACATAGACATACTTCCGCCCTTCCAGCTGGTCTCGAGGTACGATGCTGGCCTAACAAGCCAGTTGTCGTAGGTTCGAGTCTCGGCTCGGGAGAGAGTGCTAGTGTTAGTAGGATCGTAGCGCTGGCCCCGCAATTGTCCTGTACACTTAACAGTTGGCTGCGAAGTCTGTGTATAATAAACAGAAGGTCGAGTTCCGAATCGGAATGTAGCACCAAGGCTTTGCTTTGCTTTGCTTCAGACATACTTCCGCACACATACATACCTTATCCGATGTTCGAAACATGATTATTTGGCACCTATAGCTTCAGGTATGTAAGCACTCATTGAAAAAAAAATTGTTTGGGGCAAAATTAAGTTGTTTCTTGTCCAAAATAAATTCAAATGTTGTATGTGTAAAAAACCACACACCAGGGTAGACAACGTAAGTTTTGACTTTCTCCTAGAAAGATATAGAAATCACTGCAAAAACTAAAGGTATAAAAGTGCTCAAAAGGGCCGAATGTCGTATATCACTCGACTTAGTTCGACGAGCTGAGCATTTTCTGTATGTGTGTGTGTGTATGTGTGTGTATGTGTGTGTATGTGTGTGTGTGTGTAACGCTCTCCCAATCTTACTCGATTTTCTCAGAGATGGCTGGACCGATTTTCATGAAATTAATTGCAAATGAAAGGCCTAGTTGCCTCATAAGACCCTATTGAATTTCATTGTAATCGGATTTTTAGTTTAAAGGTTATGTATCAAAATGTAAAAATCACGAATCCTCATTATCTCGGAAACTGCCGAACCGATCTGAACAAGATTTATTTTGATTTTCATAAAGATTGGACATGTAGTTCAAAAGTTATGAGAAGAAACGTGTTCTGGAGGCTGTTTAATCTCACTCATGTTTTTCAGAGACGGCTGGACCGATTCCAACAAAACCAGTGTTTTATGGAAGGTCTCTTTGCCCCATAAGACCCTATTGATTTTTTTTGCAATCCGATTATTACTTTACCTGTTATGTTTAAAAATGTGAAATCTAGCTTTGAAAAGAAACATATTCCGAAGACTACTTAAACTCACGCACTTTTCTCAAAGATGGCTGAACCGATTTTTACCGATTTAGTGTCAAATGGAAGGTCTAGCTGCCTCATAACACCCAATGGAATTTCATTGTAATCGGACTGTAACTTTGTCTGTAGTGTATCAAAATGTGAAAATCACAAAACTTCAGTACCTCAGAAACTACACAACCGATTTGAAAAATTCTGGTATCAAATAAACGGGCTAGTTAGGGGTTAACTAATGAATTGTATATTGATTAAGAATGTGGTTCAGAAGTTAAAATTTGAATAAATTTATAAGGAAAGTCAGAAAACTAATTTCTCACAAAAATCAATTATGTCATGAAGCAATCAAAAGGTATAGCAATCACTGAAAAAACTAAAGTGCTCAAAAGGGCCGAATATCGTATATCACTCGACTCAGTTCGACGAGCTGAGCATTTTCTGTATGTGTATGTGTGTGTGTTTGTGTGTGTGTGTGTGTGTGTGTGTGTGTGTGTGTGTGTGTGTGTGTGTGTGTGTGTGTGTGTGTGTGTGTGTGTGTGTGTGTGTAACGCTCTTCCAATCTTACTCGATTTTCTCAGAGATGGCTGGACCGATTTCAATGAAATCAGTTGCAAATGAAAGGTCTAGTTGCCCCATAAGACCCTATTGAATTTTATTGTAACCGGATTTCTAGTTTAGAGGTTATGTATCAAAATATAAAAATCAAGAAACATTAATATATCAGAAACTACACAACCGATTTGAATAAAATTAATTTCAAATGAACGGACTGCCTAAAAACCCTTAACTTTTGAATTTTATGAAGATTGAACTTGTGGTTCAGAAGTTATGGAAAGAAACGTGTTTTGGAGACTGTTTAATCTCACTCATGTTTCTCAGAGATGGCTGTACCGATTTTCATAAAATCAGTGTCATATGGAAGGGCTTGTTGCCCCATAAGACCCTATCGATTTTTTTGCAAATGGATTATTACTTTGCCTGTTATATTTAAAAATGTGAAATCCAGCTATGAGAAGAAACATATTCCGAAGACTACTCACTCACTTTTCTCAGAGATGGTTTAATCGATTTCCACAAAATTAGTGGCAAATGAAAGGTCTAGCTGCCTCATAACACTCGATTGAATTTTGCTGTAATCGGACTGTAGCTTCGTCTGTAATGTATCGAAATGTGAAAATCACGAAACTTCATTATCTTAGAAACTACACAACCGATTTGAACAATATTGATATCAGATGAACGGGCTAGCTAAAGATTAACTGATGAATTATAATTGAACACGTGGTTTCAAAGTTTGGCTGCCCTATACGGTCCCTTTTCATTTGATTATAATCGATCTTAAGCAACCGTTATGTATTGAATTGTTAAAACAACGAAAGTCTATTATCTCAAAGATTACACGACTTATTTAACATAAGTAGTGTCAAACGAACGAGTTATCTCTCAAACTTACAAATAACTAACTTCATAACAACTTGATATGTAGTTCAAAAGTTAAGGAACGAAAAGAAATTCAAAGACTATTTAAAACTATACCTGCTTTGATCAATATATGTGGCCTTAACATAATTTAAATGTGGTTTCGTACTATTTGAACGTTTCCGTTATCGCTCGTGATGAAATTGTTCAAAATTAAGTCTTTTTTTTATTTCGCTATTTCTTAAACACTAACATTACGTCAAATTTCATATTTTATACTTCAAGTTACAACATCAATATTTTAGAGCACAAAAAGTGAATATACTTTTATTGTATTGAAGCGTCCATGTAAATCTATTTTTACAAATAATAAGTTTGAATGAGAAAGGCTGGGTCTGACCGCTAGGTGGTTTGATTTAGGATTTTTAATATCTCATCAACCAAAAATATTTTTCCCTTTTTTTTATTATTATATATACATAAATCTGTTGCATAATTTAACTTAACCTATTTTAACAAACATTCAAGTAACTTTCAAAGTGCGATTTGAATAAAAAACGACTGTTCCATCTTTTATCTCTAATCGTTTTTTTTTAAGTGATATAGAGATCCGTATTCATAATACATTAGATTATAAGCAATTGCTTCTGTACACAACATTAGAGCTGCTTTTTGATTGGCTGATTTCTTATTGATTTTTTTGATTATAATTTCTTCAGGATCAGTTACATTTAACTTCATTCATGTGTTTACTACTGACAAAACCCAGTACCAAATTTCTTTAGATATTTTACATTCTATTATACGATGCCTACTTGAGTCAATACTTCCACAGGAATCACATAAATTTGAGTCTGTTCCGCGTATAGAATGACGAAACAGTTTATCTTTACACGGTATAATATCATTAATAAGCATGAACAGAGTATTTTTTTCACTTGTTGAGAGAAAGTTTTGGTGCATATTTAATTCTGACTCTTTTTAGGAACAATTTTGAGTTCATGTATCAGACTTTTATAAATTAAACTAACTGTGTTTAATCGTGTATATTCGCTTTTCTCCTCTGCCAATATTATCCATGCACGAGCATTGCGCGTTAGGTGCTTATTGCATTTGAGCCATCATAAAGGCATCAATCGGTTGACTATGTGACATGAATATTAAATTTTTAATGAATAACGCCTTCATTTTACTTTCCACATCGATTAGAGATAGGCCTCCGTTCTCCACGGTCAAATATAACTGTTGCAATGGTACTTTAGAAATAAAAGAATTGAAAATAAATTGCTGGCAAATTCTTCGAATTTGTGCAATTTGTTTATTTTCTGCTGGGAAAATTTGGCTAATATACCAAATTTTTGATAAAATATAACAATTGAGAATGTTAACTTTTTGAAACAAATTCAAGTTCCTTTTGGAATGGATTTTCACAGCTTATTTCAATTTGTGGATTATATCCTCATAGTTGTTGTTTATAATTTGTTTAAATTCTGTAGTGAATGTTACACCTAATATTTTAATTTTTTCCACTTCTTTCAACTGGTGGGGGCCTGAGATGCAGTTGTTAAATCTCATGAATTGAGATTTGCGCAAATTCAGTTTTATCTTTGAATAAATACTGAAATAGTTAATGAGAGCAAGCACTGTATCAAATTCGTTGTTATTGAGTACAAAAATATTAATGTCATCAGCAAAGGCAACTATTTTAATGAATGTATAGTCAATAAAACAACCATTAATATTATTGTAAATCATTCGAATCAGTGGTTCGATATATAAAACAAAAATGGCCATGCTAAGTGGACATCCCTGTCTAACCGTAGAAGCAATTTTGATAGATTTTGTGAGAAATCCATTAAAAAGGATCCTCGACGATGCAGTGCGATAAAGGTTTTTCAAGCCGTTTATAAACTGTACAGGAAAGTGGTATTTTTCTAGTAAAACCCATAGGAAATCGTGGTTTACCTTATCAAAGGCTTTTTCCAAATCCAGTGATAATAAAATTCCTTTGAAACGTTTAGTTTGTTGAGACCGTGTTACGATATTTCGTAAGAGTTTTAAATTATAGACACATGACTTGTCCGGGTCAGAGGCTGCTTGACCAGGACCGACTAGCTTTCCCATTAACGGCTGCAATCGGTTTGTTAATATTTTTGTGAATATTTTATAGTCGCAATTCAACATTGAAATTGGACGTCTGTTGGAAATGTCGTGAATGTCTCCATTCTTCGGTATGAGTGTGATAATTCCTTCTGAAAAGGATGAAGGTGGGCACGCACCATCAACAAGATATGAGTTGTATATTTTAATCATATCGTTTTTCAAATGTTCTTTGTATCTATCTTAAAATTCGTATGTTAGGCCGTCTGGCCCGGGGCTTTTCTTCTTAGCGACTTGCCTCAGCGCATGTTCAAACTCTTCGTTTGAAATGGGGGATGATAGCACGTCTTGATCAGCTGTATTTAAAGTGTTATTAACGTTGGATGGGATTGATTCCACTCCTGTGGCATCGAATTCTTTTTTATCGAAAATTTCACTAAAATGTCTTTCTGAGAATGTTTTCAAGGTTGTATAATCGCAAGTTATTGAATCGTTTATTTTCAATTTTAGCATATTGAATTTGCTATCATGTTTGACTCTGGATGAAATTTGGTAAAACCCAAGTTTTTCTTCCTCCAATAGAGTGCCCGGTTGGTATTTTTGGCGGTAGTTTTGTAAGCGTTTATTTTCGATTTCCACCAGTTTTGATTTGACATATTCTAGTTCATCTGGACAAGCTTTGCCCTCCATCATAGCTGTGGAAATTTGTTTCAAGCATCCGTAAAGAAAGGACTTTCCCTTTCTTATCTCATCGTTGATTTTGGACGACTCTGACTTGAAAAAATATTTTGCTTTTTTCTTGAACTCAACATTCCACCAAACATTGAAATTCTCGGTGTAACAATGTTGGTGTTTTAAGGAGTTGTATGTTTGTATAAATCGATTAGCGACTTCTGGCGTGTCCATCAAAATCGGGTTTACTTTCCAGTAGCCTCGCCCAAAAAAGATCGTTTGGCTCGAGTCCGGTACCTTGTATTTCATGATCACGGAATGGTGATCAGAAAAGGCTGCTGGGACGATATCTAAGGATATTACTTGTGTTAAAAACTCTGTCGGGCAGTATATTCTGTCAAGTCTGGACTTCGAACCAGCTCTAAAAAAGGTAAATAAAGTTTTCTTATTTTTCGATTTTTCAACATCTTGCAGTTCCATGGACAATATTAAATTATTCAAACCTCTACAAAAATTTTTGACAGCTGAATTGGAATCGTTTGATTCTAAAATGCAATTAAAATCTCCTAATAAGATGTTAGGGTAGTCGTTTGACAAGTGGGGTATTATTTATTCATTGAAAAAAATTTCTCTGTGTTTCCTAGCCTTTGCACCGGAGTGTGCGTAAATATTTATAAAGTTTGTGTTATCAAAGATGATGGTTGAAATTCTACCATTTGGATTGAGAATCATACTTTTAGGATCGATGTTCTTGCGAAGAATAATGGCCGTGCTTTTGTTCGTTGAGCTGATATTAACAAAGGCTTGATGTGTGGGAGTGAACCCGAAGCACTCAAAAGACACTTCTTGTAAGAACAATGCGTCTAGGTCATTGTCATAGACAAAATCTCTCAGGAGAGATTTTTTTGCTTCGATACTGATTGCATTAATGTTCAGTGTGGCTATTTTTCTAATGAAATTCATTTTGATTTTTTAGATGTGTTTTCTGTGGACGTGATTCTGTTTTCAGGCGTCAGTGATTGTTTCTTCAATGAGGATCTTTTTTCCAGTGCCGCAGATGGCAGCGTCTGTTCTTTAGTCTGTTCTAGCTTACCTTTTTTGCATTAACCTTACCTTTCTGCTGCTGATTAGCAGTGAGTGCTACCCGCTTCACTGTTTCGTCTTCAGATGAAGAAGTAAGCGTGCGCTTTTGCTTTTGTCCTAACACGTGTGCGATCTTCTTGTCGTCGATTTCCGGTGGTAGACTAAAAATCCGAACATACCTGAAGATGCGGCTGGCCATTTCCAGGTGTGCACGGGTCACAGTGCCATCGTCGTAATGGAACGTGTATGTTTCCTCAATGGTCCTCATGGAGTTCGAGAACTTCTCTTCATCGACGAACTTCATGTAAAATCTATTTTCATTTTCGTCCCGATAAATGAAGTGGAGGTCTGCTGGGGAAATCTTCAGGTGCTGAAGCGCGAATTTCAGCACTTCTAGGTGAGCTGTGGTCCTGCTTCCAGATGAACAGACTAGTTTAACCGTGTTCTTCCGAACTCTGGTTTCCATTTTGATCCTTTGTTTCCAAAGGTTCCGACTATTGTTGTAGAGCACAATAGGTGCCGATGTGACTATTGTCACGCTCAAAATTCTCACACTTTCTACTATACGTCCGATCTGGTCGAGTACTTATCCGAGAATGCCCCTTGGAAAATTGTATTTTGTGTAAGATTGATGGTTTAGGAATTGTCAAGAAGTTTCGTCACAATCGATCGAGAAGTTTTCGATTTGTGTAGTTTTTCACACAAGGGTGCGATGAAGGTTAAAGAAATTTCACTTCGAATAGTTTTACTTTCGAACATTTCAATTTCGCCAGCTTCTTGCTCAGGCAGAATATCAAATAAATTGTCACTGCATAAGCTAGAGTCAGAAAGAGATGCCTCTCTTTTCCTCCCCGTAGCGATGCGTGGTTTCTTTTTTCGTCCTGCCATTTCAGGTGATATGATAAAAGTTCAAAAATAATATTAAATTGCAAGTCTTGAGAAAGAAAGAAATAGGTAGTCTTGAGAAAGACTTATGTAAGTTAACTTTCAGGTAATCTTTAAAAGACGCACTGACAAAACATAAACTTTGAAGCTACAGGCAGTCAAATTCCAGTCCACAAGCAACCGAAAACACGTCTGACCTGTCGGACCTCTTCTATGCCTGTGTTACATTCGACAAACAAAACAAAGAAGAACAGCATAGAATCATCCATTTTACCCATAAACAACTAATCCCATCCAATCCGTATTGCAGAAACATGATATCTATGCCGTTTATGAAAGTGAAAACACGTTAAAAAACTTTGTAATTTAAAAGACAAAGCACCTGCGGATGAAAAATCAGGTATTTACCAAATCCCCTGCAAAAACTGTTCCGCCGTTTACATTGGCCAAACACGACGAAAATTCAAAGTGCGACTGCGAGAGCATAAGAATGCAGTTGACAACAATCGTGCCAATGAATCAAGTGTGTCAGCACACACCATATCCCTAAACCTTGCCATAGATTGGGAAAATGCAAAATTATTAAAAAATGTACAAGAAACGTCACACATAAACGTATGGGAATCAATGTACGTCACCACCGCCAACAATCCATTAACGAATGAAGATGATTCCATGATACTCTTTTCCCTCTTCCACCTGACGAAGCTGTAACAGTGGTGAAATTGTGATATCTGAAAAATAACAACTACACGCAACTAGTCGGACATCGTCCAGCTGATGGGCAAGATCGTTGTCGACTAAAAAGGTAATTTAAAATTTAATTTTTCATGTTCTGTAAGAACAATAAGTGTTGTGGCCTGTCTAAAACAAGCAAAGTTCGAGCGAAATTGAGGGCGGAAACGCCTGGTCGGTCGGCGAAATCATATCGTGAGCTGAGCAATAAATATCAGATTGATCCAAAAGCGGTGAAAAAGTATCTGCATGAAATGGGTTCAAAACTTAGAATATAAGTACCATAAAAATGACAAAGTAGTGTTTTGGCCAGACCTTGCATTGTCACACTATGCAACTTCAGCGGATTTGCGGCAAGGCAATATCGGGTTTATTCCGAAAGGATATAATCCTCAAAATGTGCCACAGTGCAGTCTATTAAAACTTTCCGAGCAAAGTTGAAGGGAATAGTCTTCCATAAAGGTTACAGAGCAAAAAACGTCGATGTTTTGATAGAAAAATCAACAAGAAGCTCAGAACAATTGAAACATCCGGAATTCAGTAAGCTATAAAGCAAGAACCCCAGAGAATCAGGAAAACATCGCGTTGTTGAGCTAAGTTTCTCCTATAAGGTTTGTTAATGAGTTACATTACCTGAATAAACAAACAAGTATAGAAAAATAAGTTGCGCAAGATTTTAATTTGGAATTAAAAGTTTGTTCGGAATTTTTTTCCTCATACGTTAAACGTTTTTGCCTTTCTCCTAGAAAGGTATAGCAATCACTTGCAAAACCGAAAGTATAAAAGTGCTCCAAAGGGCCGAATGGAATATATCACTCGACTCAGCTCGACGAGCTGAGCATTTTCTTTATGTGTGTGTGTGTGTATGTGTGTGTATGTGCAGAATTTAATTCTCACTCACTTTTCTCAGAGATGGCTGGACCGATTTTCATGAAATAAATTGCAAATGAAAGGTCTTGTTGTCCCATAAGACCCTGTTAAATTAAATTCTAATCGAATTTCTAGTTTAGAGGTTATGTATCAAAATGTAAAAATCATGAAACATCATTATATCATCATAACTACACAACCGATTTGAACAAAATTGATCTCAAAAGAACGGGCTACATGGAAAACCCCTAAGTTTCGAATTTTATAAAGATTGAACTTGTTGTTCAAAAGTTATGAAAATAAACGTGTTCTGGAGACTGTTGAATCTCACTAATGTTTCTCAGGGATGGCTCTACCGATGTTCATAAAATCAGTGTCAAATGGAAGGTCTAGTTGACCCATAAGACCCTATTGATTTGTTTTACAATCGGACTATTACTTTGCCTGTTAGGTTTAAAAATGTGAAATCCAGCTATGAAAAGGAACGGAATGTAACGGAAGACTACTTGGACTCACTCACTTTTCTCAGAAAAGAAATCACTAACCCGATTTCCACAAAATTAGTGTCAAATGATTGGTGTAGCTGCCTCAGGAGACCCCATTGAATTTTACTGTAATCGAACTGTAACTTTATTTGTAATATACCGACTTGTGAAAATCACGAAACTTCATTATCTCAGAAACTACACAACCGATTTGATCAATTTTATTATCAGATGAGCGGGCTAGTTGAGGGTTATCTGATGAAATATGATTGAACACGTGGTTTCAAAGTTTGGCTGCCCTATACGTTCCCATTTCATTTGATTATAATCGAACTTAAGCAACTGCTATGTATTAAATTGTTAACAATACAACAAAAGTCTATTATCTCAAAGATTACATGACTTATTTGAACATAACTAGTGTCATACGAACGAGTCATCTCTCAAACTGACAAATAACAAACTTCATAACAATTTGATATGACGCTTAAAAGTTATGGAAAGAAAAGAAATTCAAAGACTATTTAAAACTATACCTGCTTTGATCGATATATGTGGCCTTAACATAATTTAAGTGTGGTATCGTACTATTTGAACGTTCCAAATTCAGTGATTCCTTATGATGTGTTTAAAGTCTGCAAATGCACAATGAATCGGCCATAGGATATGATCAAAGTCAAATAACAACTCGTTTGAAATGATTGGTTTTAATCGAAATGACAACATCCTCGACTGTTGGCTTGTGTACATCGCTTTAGTTCTGAATATATTCATATTGAGTGGTATTCGGTCGTTTCCAGCAGATTTTCTGGCATCAATCTGACACCGGAAATACCCATATTAGGAGGTATTCAGTTATTTAGGTTGTTTTCCAAAAATTAAAGTGGTCGTCTTTAAATTCAAAATGGTATCCAGGGTTAATGTTTGGTTTCTATGCATCATCACGTTTACGGAAATATCCATATTGAGTATTATTCGGTCATTTCCGACTGTTGCCTAGAAGTTGCCATTCAGCAATTCAAAATGGTGCCTGAGGTCAATTGTTAGCTCCTTGCATCATTCTGGTTCCAGAGATACTCATATTGGATAGTATTTGTTTATTTTAGGCTGTTTTTCACAAACCGGTAGTCGCCATCTTGGATTTCAAAATGGTATTTAGGATACTGACTAAAGAAAAAACCTATATTGGGTGATATTTGATCACTTTGGACTGTTTTTCAGAAGCCGAAAGTCGTCATTTTGGACTTTAAAATTGCCTGTGGAATAAATTTCTGTAATCTGGGCGTAATTCTGGTTCCGAAAACATTCATATTAAATGGTATTTGGTCATTTCCGGCTGTTTGCCAGACACCGGAAGTCACCATCTTACAATTTAAGATTGTGTTTTTGATCAATTTTTAGCTACTGTGCATCTTTCTGGTTCTAGAATTACTCATATTTAATGGGAATCGTACATTTGAGACTGTTTTCCAGAAACCGAAAGTTGCCATCTTACAATTCAAAATGTTGTCTGAAGTCGATTTGTGGCTCCAGTGCATCATTACGGTTCCGGAAATACCCATATTGGCTGGTATTTGGTCGTTTGTCGCTGTTTGTTGAATTTGATCACTTTGGACTGTTTTTCAGAAGCCGAAAGTCGTCATTTTGGACTTTAAAATTGCCTGTGAAATCAATTTCTGTCATCTGGGCGTAATTCTGGTTCCGAAAACATTCATATTGAATGGTATTTGGTCATTTCCGGGCTCCAGTGCATCATTACGGTTCCGGAAATACCCATATTGGCTGGTATTTGGTCGTTTGTCGCTGTTTTTCCGACACCGGAAGTCACCATTTTGGATTTCATAATGGCATTTGGAGATAATTTCTGGATTTTAAACGGCATACTGGTTAAAGAAAAACTTATATTGGGTGGAAATCGGCCATTTTTGACTGTTTTACAGAAACCGGAAGTTGCCATATTACAATCCAAAATGTTGTCTGAGGTCGATTATGGAACGTATTTGTTACCACTCAAAACATTCACCTGCCAATATGGTTCCATTTAGTTGATTAGTTCGCGAGATGTGCAGAAATTTGTGGAAAAACATGTACTTCCAGAAGAGAGAGGGGCGTCGAATCGTTATGGCCATATTTGTTACCTCTAAAAACATTCACATACCAAATTTGGTTGTATTTTCTTGATTGGTTCTTGAGCTGTGCGAAATTTGTGTTTCATTTTTATGGGACTCCTCCCTTATAGAAGAGGGAGTCGGGTGTCAAACCATTATGTACATATCTGTTACCACTAAAAACATTTACCTGTCAAATATATTTCCATTGGGTTGATTAGTTCTCGAGATGTGCACAAAATTTGTGTTTCATCCAACTATTATGGACATATAAGTTACCCCTTAAAACATCCGCATGCCAAGTTCGCGCCATTTTTGACTGTTTTACAGAAACCGGAAGTTGCCATCTTACAATCCAAAATGTTGTCTGAGGTCGATTATGGAACATATTTGTTACCACTAAAAACATTCACCTGCCAATATGGTTCCATTTAGTTGATTAGTTCGCGAGATGTGCAGAAATTTGTGAAAAAACATGTACTTCCAGAAGAGAGAGGGGTGTCGAACCGTTATGGCCATATTTGTTACCTCTAAAATCATTCACATACCAAATTTGGTTGTATTTTCTTGATTGGTTCTTGAGCTGTGCGAAATTTGTGTTTCATCTTTATGGGACTCCTCCCTTATAGAAGAGGGAGTCGGGTGTCAAACCATTATGTACATATCTGTTACCACTAAAAACATTTACCTGTCAAGTATATTTCCATTTGGTTGATTAGTTCTCGAGATGTGCACAAATTTGTGTTTCATCCAACTATTATGGACATATTAGTCACCCCTTGAAACATCCGCATGCCACATTTGGTTTCATTTGCTTGGTTTGTTCTTGAGTTGTGCAGAAATTTATGTTTCATTTGTATTAGACCCCTCCCTTCCAGAAGAGGGAGGGGTCTCAAACTATCATAGAAACCTTTATCGGCACTTATTTTTACAAATAAAAAATTGAATGAGAAAGGCTGGGTCTGACCGCTAGGTGGATTAATTTAGGTTTTTGACATAAATCTTGCGTGGATGAGTGAGAAGGGGTCGCTTTACAACTGAGAAATGTGAATGCCAATTCCAAGAGCTCTTTATAATCGCCGCGAACTTGATAGCTTTTAAGCCGATTTGTTTAAAATTGCTTGATTCGATTGCTATCTTCACTACAACTATTGGTTCATTAAGACTGTGACTAAGTTGATTGGTTGTGAATGAATTGATTTCGTTTGATGATTTTGTAAAACGGTTGAAGATAAGTGTTCAGGGTCCGCTGCTTTGGTCATATATTATATTTTTGCATACAAGTTCATAGATATGAAAAGGACAAAAGCCAGTTCGCAAGAGTCGCAACCACCTTTCTAAAGGACGTTGTTTTGGTGTTCTCCGATTGATCTGAAATTTTCAGCGTTCGTTTGTCCATTCAAGGTAGGAAGTTTTGCAAAATTTCAATTTGTTTCATTCAGGCCGATAAAAATGATTTGTCCATAAACGTCCAAATACTGACAAGTACAATAACTCCTGCTAGACTTGATGGATTTTTCTACGAATTTGTGGTATTATTCTACACTAAGAGTACTTCAAAACGCACGGTCACAATATATGGCAAAGAGGTAACATGACGAAAAAATGCATTTTTTACTCTTCTCAACATCGCTAGAAAAAATATCGGAATATAGCATAGAATATAAGAGCTTTAATGTCATGTATAAGCCAAATGTGCCTAATGGGGTAAAGCGGCCCTAGAGGGTTTTTGCCTTTCTCCTAGAAAGGTATAGCAATCACTGCAAAAACTAAAGGTATAAAAGTGCTCAAAAGGGCCGAATGTATATCACTCGACTCAGTTCGACGAGCTGAGCATTTTCTGTATGTGTGTGTGTGTGCATGTGTGTGTATGTGTGTGTGTGTATGTGTGTGTAACGCTCTCCTAATCTCACTCGATTTTCTCAGAGATGGCTGGACCGATTTTCATGAAATTAATTGCAAATGAAAGGCCTAGATGCCCCATAAGACCCTATTGAATTTCATTGTAATCGGATTTTTAGTTTAGAACTTATGTATCAAAATGTAAAAATCACAAATCCTTATCATCTCGGAAACTGCCGAGCCGATTTGAACAAAATTTATTATTAATGAATGGGCTACCTAAAAACCCTTAACTTTTGAATTTCATAAAGGTTGGACATGTAGTTCAAAAGTTATGAGAAGAAACGTGTTCTGGAGACTGTTTAATCTCACTCATGTTTCTCAGAGACGGCTTAACCGATTTCAACAAAATCAGTGTTTTATGGAAGGTCTTGTTGTCGCATAAGACCCTATTGATTTTTTTTGCATTCCGATTATTACTTTACCTGTTATGTTTAAAAATGTGAAATCTAGCTATGAAAAGAAACATATTCCGAAGACTACTTAAACTCACGCACTTTTCTCAAATATGGCTAAACCGAATTTTACCGATTTAGTATCAAATGGAAGGTCTAGCTGCCTCATAACATCCAATGGAATTTCATTGTGATCGGACTGTAACTTTGTCTTTAATGTATCAAAATGTGAAAATCACAAAACTTCAGTACCTCAGAAACTACACAATCGATTTGAAAAATTCTGGTGTCAAATGAACGGGCTAGATAGGGGTTAACTAATGAATTTTATATTGATTAAGAATGTGGTTCAGAAGTTAAAATTTGAATAAATTTATAAGGAAAGTTAGAAAACAAATTTCTCAGAAAAATTAATTATGTCATGAAGTTATTTTTTTTTTTTGTAAAAGTAGTCGACTTTTAACCCTAGACGTAAACAAGTTTGGCGTTTCTCCTATAAAGGTATAGCAATCACTGAAAAAACTAAAGGTTTAAAAGTTTCAGATCGACTTGAACTGTCCAACAGTACGGTCGCATTTTACCAACAGCTCGAGGCTAAGTCTTAGACTACCGAGAGATATTAAAATTTTGTTTTTCGCTTTCAACAGGCAATCTTTTTAAACGACTACCTGTTGGAAGGCAAAGTTATAAATTTGTTTTTAAAGTTAACGAGTGTTCAGTGAATTAATTTGGTTTGAGATATTTCTACTCAAATTCTATAGTGAAGTGAAAGTGTAGTGAAGTTGTCCAGTTATGCCTGGAAAAAATAAAAAGGCTCGCTTTGATGCGGCATCAAGGAAACGTGAGGCAAGTGACTGTCCTCCAAGTGACACTGAAATTTCGACTAACAGGTATGATATTCTTTCTTCTGTTGGGGATCTAGAATTCCAAACTTCTCATACTGAGCATAAAGCCGTTATGAAGAAGGTTAAAGTTCCACCTATTGTGGTATTTGTAGCAAACTTTAAAGCATTTCGATCAGAACTTTCATCATTTCTATCGAATGTGAAAGTTAATTTTCAAATTGGTCGCCAGGGCGAAATTCGTATTTTGGCCGAATCTTTTGATGGCCATAAACATCTTTTACAGTATTTGACTGAAAAGATGTATAAATTTTACTCTTTTGATGCCAAAAACGAGAGACCGTTTAAGGCTGTGTTGAAAGGTCTCTCAAATGATCAAAGTACTGATGAAATCAAAGATTGTTTGTCAGAATCACTTGGTTTTGCCCCCAACCAAGTAATTTTGATGAAACGAAAGGCAAATGCCAAAATTTTTCAAACTGGAATACACCAGGAAAATTACTTAGTACATTTTGATCGTACCAAAGTACATAATTTAAAATGTTTAGAAAAAGCACGTGTTTTATTCAACGTGCGAATAAAGTGGGAAAATTTCAAGAGACATGGAGGAATCCATAATCTTACGCAATGTCGGAATTGTCAAGCCTATGGACATGGAACTCGAAATTGCCATATGGCTGCAAAATGTGAGATTTGTGGTGAAACTAGTCACACGAAAGATATCTGCCCCGTGAAAGAGATCACTAATAGTTTCAAATGTGTAAATTGTGGGGGAAATCACAAATCTAATTTCTTTAATTGTCCTGTAAGGTCAAAAATTATTGCTTCTAGACAACGTAGGAATTCTAAACAACCTGTTGTCAATGTGGGTAATCAAAAGACTTTCAGTACTGTTCAGGCATCATTAGCAGGTGTGTCTGTAGGCAATAATTTAAATTCAGATAGCAAATTTCAGAAAAATAATTCTGTTCAGGCAACACCAGGCTGTTCATATGCCAGTGTCCTTTCAGGTAATATTTCAAATTCAAACAGTAACAAACCATTCGTGTTTGGTGCTTAAAAGTCAGCCAGTATTGATTTAGGTAATCCAACTCCCGAAAAGATTGAACACCTACAACAATCCATGCTGCAGCTAATGTCCGTTTTGTTGAACTGTAACTCGATGTACGAGGCTGTTCAAGAAGGTATAAAATTTACAACTTATATTGTTATGAAATTGAAATTCAGCAATAATTTTAAATAATGCTGTAAATTTTCTAAATTGGAATGCTCGCCCTTTAAAAGCGAAAGAGGATGAATTTTTCAATTTTTTAACATTCCACGATGTGCATATTGCAGTTGTGACTGAAACGCTTTTAAAGCCAAATATTAAACTAAAAAAGAACCCAAACTTTATAGTTCATAGGTTTGATAGAATTGATGTTGCCGGTGGTGGAGTTGCAATAGTTATCCACCGTCGAATAAAACATCGTGTTTTACCCCATCTTGAAACCAAAGTTATCGAGAGTTTGGGAATTGAAATTGAAACAAGTATTGGCATTTTATTTATAGCCGCAGTGTATTTGCCTTTTCAATGCACTGGTGAGCGAAAAAAGTATTTCAAGGGAGATTTGCAAAAACTCACAAGAAATAAATCTAAATTTTTAATCATCGGTGATTTTAATGCGAAACATCGATCTTGGAATAATGCTCAAAGCAATTCCAATGGAAAAATATTGTTTAATGATTGCTCGGCTGGATTTCATTCAGTTTTATTTCCAAATGGTCCTACATGTTATTCTTCTATTAGGAATCCATCTACAATTGATTTGGTACTAACAAATCAAAGCCATTCATGCAGTGATTTATTAACTCATGCTGACTTTGATTCTGATCATCTTCCCATAACATTTTCTATTTCCCATGAAACTATTTTAAATCCCACTAGATCTGTGTTAAATTATCACAAGACTAATTGGGATAGATATCGTTCTACGATCGAGGAAAATTTGAATGATGATATTATTTTACAAAATAGTGCTGACATTGACAGAGCATTAGAAAATTTTAGCAGCTTAATACTCAATGCCCGGAATTTATCAGTTCCTAAGGCAAGAGTGAAATAGTGCATTAACTAATTATTGACAGTGAACTTCAACTTCTTATACGTTTGAAGAACATACGGAGACGTCAATACCAAAGATCTCGTGATCCTGCTTTGAAAATTATTTTTCAAGAATTACAAAAGGAAATTAAATATAGATTCACTCTCTTGCGAAATGAGAATTTCATGAGAGAAGTTGAACAACTAAAACCTTATTCAAAACCTTTCTGGAAGCTTTCGAAGGTTCTTAAGAAACCCTCGAAGCCCATTCCAGTCCTTAAAGATGGTGATTGCATTTTTCTAACGAATGAACAAAAATCTCAAAAACTTGCTCAGCAGTTTGAGAGTGTTCATAACTCCAATTTGAACGTAGTAAGCCCTATTGAAAATGAAGTAAACCAAAAGTATGTTCAGATCACCACCCAAGAATTTCTTTCCGAAGAGGTATTGGAGACAAACTTGAATGAGGTGCGAACCATTCTCAAAAAATTCAAAAACATGAAAGCACCAGGAGATGATGGGATTTTCTATATCCTCATCAAAAGACTTCCTGAAAACTCTTTAAATTTCTTGGTTAAAATTTTTAACAGATGCTTTGCACTAGCACATTTTCCTACGAAATGGAAAAATGTCAAAGTCACTCCAATTTTAAAACCCGAAAAGAATCCAGCTGAGGCATCAAGTTATCGACCAATTAGTTTACTTTCCTCTATTAGCAAACTTTTTGAAAGAATAATTCTTAATAGAATGATAACACATATTAATGAGAACTCAATTTTTGCAAATGAGCAGTTTGGTTTTCGCCATGGGCATTCCACTACTCATCAGTTACTTAGAGTAACAAATATGATTCGAACTTATAAATCTGAAGGCTATTCGACTGGAGCTGCTCTTCTAGTTATAGAAAAGGCAATCGACAGTGTTTGGCATAAAGGTTTAATAGCTAAAATGTCAAATTTCAGTTTTCCGCTTTACCTCACAAAAATGATACAAAGTTATTTGACTGACCGCACTCTCCAGGTTAACTATCCAAATGGTAAATCTAATAGATTGCCTGTTAGAGCTGGTGTGTCTCAGGGGAGTATCTTGGGCCCAATCTTATGTAACATTTTTACTTCTGATCTGCCTAATTTACCACCAGGTTGTGAGAAATCTCTGTTTTGTGACGATACAAGCATTTCCGCAAAAGGAAAAAGCCTTCGTGTTATATGCAGTCGGCTTCAAAAAAGTTTAGATATATTTTCTTCATACTTACAAAAATGGAAGATTTCCCCTAATGCTTCAAAAACACAGTTAATTATTTTTCCTCATAAGCCAAGACTTTCATTTCTCAAACCCACCCATAACCACGTTATTAAGATGAACGGTGTGGTCTTAAATTGGTCTGATCAAGTTAAATACTTAGGGCTAATTTATGATAAGAATGTTACTTTCAAGGAGCACATTGAAAATATCCAGTCAAAGTGCAATAAGTATATCAAATGTTTATATCCTCTTATCAACAGGAATTCTAGACTTTGTCTCAAGAATAAACTGTTAATTTACAAACAAATATTTAGACCAACAATGTTATATGCAGTTCCCATCTGGACAAGTTGTTGTGCAACCAGGAAGAAGACACTTCAAAGGATTCAGAATAAACTTTTGAAAATGATTTTGAAGCGTCCTCCCTGGTTTAGCACGAACGAACTACATAGGCTCACTAATGTAGAAACATTAGAAAATATGTCAAGCCAAATTATCAACAAATTCCGACAAAAATCGTTGCAATCCTCAATTGCAACGATTAGCTCACTTTATAGTCAGTAAGATAGTTTTAAGTTTATTTTAAGTTCATTTTATGTTTCGTTTTATTCCTTTTATTTCTTTTTTTTTCTTGACAAGTAGGTTTAATAATTTTCCTACAATTACATTATCTTACCTGCGAAAGCTAATAACATTCAATAATACTCAAAAGCGTACAAATATATATAAAAGTGTTGAAATGTCACCATTTGTGGCAGAACACACAATACTAATTCTGAATAGATATTTTAGTACATAAATAAATCATTACAAACTCCCCCCCTATAAAAAAAGGTATAAAAGTGCTCAAAAGGGCCGAATATCGTATATCACTCGACTCAGTTCGACGATCTGAGCATTTTCTGTATGTGTGTATGTGTGTGTGTGTGTGTGTGTGTGTGTGTGTGTGTGTGTGTGTATGTGTATGTGTGTGTGTAACGCTCTCCCAATCTTACTCGATTTTCTCAGAGATGGCTGGACCGATTTCAATGAAATTAGTTGCAAATGAAAGCTCTAGTTGCCTCATAAGACCCTATTGAATTTTATTGTAACCGGATTTCTAGTTTAGAGGTTATGTATCAAAATGTAAAAATCAAGAAACATTGATATCTCAGAAACTACACAACCGATTTGAACAAAATTAATTTCAAATGAACGGACTACCTAAAAAACCCTTAACTTTTGAATTTCATGAAGATTGAACTTGTGGTTCAGAAGTTAAGGAAAGAAACGTGTTTTGGAGACTGTTCAATCTCACTCATGTTTCTCAGAGATGGCTGAACCGATTTTCATAAAATCAGTGTCATATGGAAGGGCTTGTTGCCCCATAAGACCCAATCGATTTTTTTTGCAAATGGATTATTACTTTGCCTGTTATGTTTAAAAATGTGAAATCCAGCTATCAAAAGAAACATATTCCGAAGACTACTCACTCCCTTTTCTTAGCGATGGTTCAACCGATTTCCACAAAATCAGTGGCAAATGAAAGGTCGAGCTGCCTCATAACACCCGATTGAATTTTGCTGTAATCGGACTGTAGCTTCGTCTGTAATGTATAGGAATGTGAAAATCACGAAACTTCATTATCTTAGAAACTACACAACCGATTTGAACAATATTGATATCAGATGAACGGGCTAGCTAAGGATTAACTGATGAATTATGATTGAGCACGTGGTATCAAAGTTTGACTGCCCTGTACGTTCCTTTTTCATTTGATTATAATCAAACTTAAGCAACCGTTATGTATTAAATTGTTAAAACAACGAAAGTCTAGTATCTCAAAGATTACACGACTTATTTAACATAAGCAGTGTCATACGAACGAGTTATCTCTCAAACTTACAAATAACTAACTTCATAACAACTTGATATGTGGTTCAAAAGTTAAGGAACGAAAAGAAATTCAAAGACTATTTAAAACTATACCTGCTTTGTTCAATATATGTGGCCTCAACATAATTTAAATGTGGTTTCGTACTATTTGAACGTTCCCGGTATCGCTCGTGATGAAATTATTCGAAATTAAGAGTCATTTCTTTTATTTCGCTCTTTCTCAAGCACAAACATTACGTCAAATTTCATATTTTATACTTCAAGTTACAACATCAATATATTAGAGCACAAGAGTGAATATACTTTTATTGTATTAAAGCGTCCATGTATATCTATTTTTACAAATAATAAGTTTAAATGAGAAAGGCTGTGTCTGACCGCTAGGTGGATTGATTTAGGTTTTGCCTTTCTCCTAGAAAGGTATAGCAATCACTGCAGAATCTAAAGGTATAAAAGTGCTCAAAAAGGCCGAATGTCGTATATCACTCGACTCAGTTCGACGAGCTGAGCATTTTCTGTATGTGTGTGTTTGTGTTTGTGTGTGTTTGTGTGGGTGTGTGTGTGTGTATGTGTGTGTATGTGTAACGCTCTCCCAATCTCACTCGATATTCTCAGAGATGGCTAGACCGATTTTCATGATATTAATTGCAAATGAAAGGCCTAGTTGCCCCATAAGACCCTATTGAATTTCATAGTAATCGGATTTTTAGTTTAGAGGTTATGTATCAAAATGTAAAAATCACGAATCCTTATTATCTCGAGAACTGCCGAACCGATTTGAACAAAATTTTTTATTAATGAATGGGCTACCTAAAAACCCTTAACTTTTGAATTTCATAAAGATTGGACATGTAGTTCAAAAGTTATTTGAAGAAACGTGTTCTGGAGACTGTTTAATCTCTCTCATGTTTCTCAGAGACGGCTTAACCGATTTCAACAAAATCAGTGTTTTATGGAAGGTCTTGTTGCCCCATAAGACCCTATTGATTTTTTTTTGCATTCCGATCATTACTTTACCTGTTATGTTTAAAAATGTGAAATCTAGCTATGAAAAGAAACATATTCCGAAGACTACTTAAACTCACTCACTTTTCTCAAATATGGCTGAACCGAATATTACCAATTTAAGGTCAAATGGAAGGTCTAGCTGCCTCATAACACCCAATGGAATTTCATTGTAATCGGACTGTAACTTTGTCTGTAATGTATCAAAATGTGAAAATCACAAAACTTCATTACCTCAGAAACTACACAACCGATTTGAAAAATTCTGGTATCAAATTAACGGGCTAGTTAGGGGTTAACTAATGAATTTTATATTGATTAAGAATGTGGTGCAGAAGTAAAATTTAAATAAATTTTTTAAGCACTATACTTTTTATCGACTGTGAGTTTACTCAGAGGAGTTTCTTTTGGCTTCGCAGTCTTCAAAATGTGAAAAGAAAACGATATTTTTCTCTTACACCGACGTTTCGAATAATATATATTCTTTATAAAGGCTCTACAAGTAAATTAAGACCAAAAAACGATTTTTAGAAAACAAATACATAAAATATGCACATAATATCATTACCGAGAGGACCATTTTCCTGTGAAGGGGTTCTTCGGCTAGAGCATTAATTGTCAAAACAGATAAAATCAACCTAACAGAACATCCAAAAATACATAAAGTCAGCTAAACATGATATCAAATACAATTTATGCTTCTTACATTATGCAAATTAAAAAATTAAAAAAACTAAAAACTATACACTTTAACGAAGCGGAACTCGTAGCACTCTCAATCAAGGATGGTTAAAATCGTATCAGAGAACTATCATGAGAGAATCCTATTGGATTCTGATCACGCATAATACGCGATGTTTTGTTTCGTCTCTCGAGAAAAGAACTTGTGTGACAAATGAACTGCCGAAAGAATACTTCTTGAACTTTATAACATGTTAACTGTATGCGAGTTTATCGTCGCTTGTTCATACGCTTTCTCGATTCTCTCATCGGGTTTAATAGGTAATTCATTATCGTCTCCCGATCCGATCGAGCCGTGGAACGAAAATTTTTGGTTTGAATCACCTTGTGAGTGAGAGTGTCCCGATAATCGTAAAATTGTATCGCAAACCAAAAACTCAGAGAGGGAAAAAACTGCAAGCGTTAGACCAACTAAAAGGCAGCACAAAACAGGGATACCAGATTTACAGAATTGTCTGTGAAATGCAGATTTTCAGAGTCCGTTGCCGATTTTGCTTTTTTTTTCAAATGGCAAATATTTGTTGTTACTATGTGCATAGCTTGCAAGCTTTTTTCGAATCTATTTATATTTGCGGATTTTTTTCCAAAATTTGTGCAGGTTTTTTACTTGTTTAAGGGGGGACCCTACTCTGGAAAGTTGAAAAATAATTAATTTTCGTGATATTTTTTTCGGATGTTTAGAGAAAGGTGAGGTGTTTGGGCATTTCGGCTATGGATTAGGGTATATTTGAAGATGTATTTTGTGTACCGTGGGTGCAAATATAGTGAGTATTACGCTATTGGCAGTGTTTTTCTCGAAACCATGTTTTTTCAACTGGTGGTAAGTTTTTCTCAGCATCTACAGAACCGATTGTGCTGAATTTTTTTTTTAGCATGTAAAAATGAATTATCTTACTTGTACGTAGCCGTTTTTTGATATCTGAGTTTTTCAATGTTTTATGATTTTTTAAATAGTGATTTTTCATGAAAAAAAAACAATTTTTTTACTAAATGGCCGCCATATTGGCAATTTTTGGAATATTCAAAAACGGCTACGTAACATGATAGATAATATGTTTCTATATACTGAAAAAAAATTTCAGCCCGATCGGTCTACTAGAAGCTGAGAAAAACTTACCACCAGTTATGTACTGATTTAGAGAGAGCATCCACGTTCCCAGCTGCCAACAGTGTAATACTCACTATATTTACATTCACGACATGGAAAATACATCTTCAAATATACCTTAATCAATAGCCAAAATAGCCAAACACTTCACTTTACTCTAGACAGCCAAAAAAAAATATGAAAATTCATGATTTTTCGACCTTCTAGACTAGGGTCCCCCCTTAAGAAAAACTTTGATATCGGCCAACATACATCAGCGAACAAACCTTCGATGCAAATAAACCGACGAACAAAAGAACATTGAGTAGTTGACAATGACAACAGCAGGCAACATTTTGTTAAACGTTGAAAAACCTATTTTACTGTCAACACTTGCGACTCGGAAAGAAAGGGGGATAATTGTTCAAGCGATCGCAATCGCTTCTTTTTTCCGATAATTATCGTCTCGCGATTCTTCCCTTCTGTTTCGACACTTGGATTCTATCAGCGAAGAGTGAATCATTGGTTTGTAGAGCTATTGGAAATTCCATCTCTGAGAGAGAATGAATTATCTCAGCGAATCTCCGAATTGGTTCACTCGGACTGGCATATCGTACGATGAATGTTAGAACCGACTGAGAGACGAAGTTGACTCACACGCTGAAAAAGTTCGAATGTTTATCGCTGATTTTATCGCCGATCACCATCATTGCTCTCAATCATACTAAACCATTTTTTTCGTAACCAGCAACCTTGTATGCAAACTCTATTGCGCACAAGTTATGCTGTGTGACACTCGGTGGAAGCTGTCAACGACCGTTGACGTTTGCTGTTGTTTATTTCTGTACTCCGCTTGACGTGTTGCATGATTGCTGTATATGTTGTGCTCAAGCCTTCAACATCACTGCGTTTGTTTACCGTATGATCGTTCGTGATAATGTGGCACATTTCCAACACGTTCAAAGCTGTTTTTCGCCTATGTTCAGCCAGGATACACACATCATTCAACTTGAATGAATGGTTCTCGTCGATACTGTGTTGGAGTAGAGCAGTTTTTTCCCTCAGGTGATGTATTTTGGCAATAGTGGATAGGCTGGTGGCATGTTCGTTTGGCTTGAGCTCATCCAGTTTTTTAATGTTCGACCGGTGGTTGCTGATTCTTGTTTTGAGATGCTGTGTAGTGAGTCCAACATAGCACGCATCGCAGTTTGCACAGGGAATTTTGTAGATGACGTTGCTGCGATCTAATGTTGCGATCCGATCTTTGGTGTTCGTGAACAAATGGTTTATGGTGTGCTCATTACGTGTAGCTAGAGTGATTTCTGGGAAATCTATACGCAGTGATTTTTTTTATGCGCGCCGTCAATCTGTCGATGTAGGGCATAGGTTTGTATGTTGTTGGCAATGTTTCCGCTGGGGCATCTTGTACGTTCTTCCTCATTAGTCTGTTCTGCAATCTATTTCGCAGCGATAATGGATAGTGGTTGACCTTAAGATGTTCGTCTATGATGTCGTTGATCGCTTTTGGGGGAAGGTTTGTGCTGAGTTTTCGTACTCTCATGATAAAGTTGGCAACCACATTCATTTCATATGCAACGGGTGGCAAGAGAAAAAGTCCAGGAATCTACCCGAGGCCATGGGTTTGGAATACCATTCCGTTTTGATGGACTGGTCTGTTTTGCGGACTAGCACCATGTCGAGATATGGAATTCTACCTTCCTCTTCTCTTTCACACGTAAACTATAGGTTGCTGTCATAGCTATTAAAAACATCTAGAACTTCTTTGACTTTATCAGCGGGCACTGCAAGGATTAAGTCATCTACATATTTTTTCGAAAGTGGGAGCGGGAAATTCGACCGTTCTACCACTTCTTCAAGCAATGTTTCCATAACCAAACCAGCTGCAGTTGGCGAGAAGGGATTTCCCATGGCGGTTCCAGAGATCTGTTTGAAGTACTGTCTATGAAATGAGAAGTAGCTACATTCCATGCAGAAATTTACAATTTCAATGAAAAATCAAGGTTGATCTTCGTGTGTCGTTTGATTCTATCCCACTTGGTTATTATTGTGTGTAATACTAGACTCCTGGGTATGCAAGTGAATAGAGATACCACATCCAACGAAATAAGAATGTAGCTTGGTGGCAGTCGATATTATGTGCATAATTTATGTATTTGTTTCTAATAATCGTTTTTTGGTCTTAATTTACTTGTAGAGCCTTGATAAAGAATATATATTATTCGAAACGTCGGTGTAAGAGAAAAATATCGTTTTCTTTTCACATTTTAAAGACTGCGAAGCCGAAAGAAACTCCTCTAAATTTATAAGGAAAGTCAGAAAACAAATTTCTCACAAAAATTATTTATGTCATGAAGTTATTCTTTATGTCAATGTAGTCGACTTTTAACCCTTGACGTAAACAAATTTGGCGTTTCTCCTAGAAAGGTATAGCAATCACTGAAAAAACTAAAGGTATAAAAGTGCTCAAAAGGGCCGAATATCGTATATCACTCGACTCAGTTCGACGAGCTGAGCATTTTCTGTAAATCAAGAAACATTAATATCTCAGAAACTACACAACCGATTTGAACAAAATTAATTTCAAATGAACGGACAACCTAAAAAACCCTTAACTTTTGAATTTTATGAAGATTGAACTTGTGGTTCTGAAGTTATGGAAAGAAACGTGTTTTGGAGACTGTTTAATCTCACTCATGTTTCTCAGAGATGGCTGAACCGATTTTCATAAAATCAGTGTCATATGGAAGGGCTTGTTGCCCCATAAGACCCTATCGATTTTTTTTTGCAAATGGATTATTACTTTGCCTGTTATGTTTAAAAATGTGAAATCCAGCTATGAGAAGAAACATATTCCGAAGACTACGCACTCACTTTTCGCAGAGATGGTTCAACCGATTTCCACAAAATTAGTGGCAAATGAAAGGTCTAGCTGCCTCATAACACCCGATTGAATTTTGCTGTAATCGGACTGTAGCTTCGTCTGTAATGTTTCGAAATGTGAAAATCACGAAACTTCATTATCTTAGGAACTACACAACCGATTTGAACAATATTGATATCAGATGAACGGGCTAGCTAAGGATTAACTGATGAATTATGATTGAACACGTGGTATCAAAGTTTGACTGCCCTATACGTTCCCTTTCCATTTGATTATATTCGAACTCAAGCAACCGTTATGTAATAAATTGTCAAAACAACGAAAGTCTATTATCCCAAAGATTACACGACTTATTTAACATAAGTAGTGTCATACGAACGAGTTATCTCTCAAACTTACAAATAACTAACTTCATAACAACTTGATATGTGGTTCAAAAGTTAAGGAACGAAAAAAAAAATTCAAAGACTATTTAAAACTATACCTGCTTTGATCAATATATGTGGCCTCAACATAATACAAATGTGGTTTCGTACTATTTAAACGTTCCCGGTATCGCTCGTGATGAAATTATTCGAAATTAAGTCTTTTTTTTATTTCGCTATTTCTTAAGCACAAACATTACGTCAAATTTCATATTTTATACTTTAAGTTACAACATCAATATTTTAGAGCACAAAGAGTGAATATACTTTTATTGTATTGAAGCGTCCATGTAAATCTATTTTCACAAATAATAAGTTTAAATGAGAAAGGCTGGGTCTGACCGCTAGGTGGATTAATTTAGGTGTTTTTTTCCTCCAAAAACCGTCAAAATCATTAAAATCACTATGTTACCTGCTAGACTCAATGGATTTTGCTAAAAATTTGGATAATCACTCTACCTTACCAGAACTACCTACTTTACTAGAAGAAACGCCATTTTGGGTAAAACCTTCCTCGAAGATTTTTTTTTTTGAAAAATGTCGTCATAATCACCAAAACTGCAAGAACTCGGGTTATCGGTAATTGTTTCTTACCAGGTAATGTCTTTTACCTGGTTTGATGCTTTTTTGAAACCTAGTGTAAAAATCAAGAAAAACTTCAGTCCTTTTTAGTCAGTTTCTGAATGATGCATCTGGATTTGATATCAAATAAAAGCTCTTTATTTGTTTTATAAAATGCTAACTTCGGGTTTTGGACCGGGTTTTCTGTAGAGAATATGGGACTCTGAAAATCGCCGAAAAGAAAAGAAGAGAAAAATATTTTTCTTGGAAAATAGTATTTTCCAAGAAAAATATTTTTTTCGACATGTAAATCTATTTGTCACTTTGTTCACCTTGCTCTTAAGTTCGTAATAATCTAAATTTCCAGTAAATCTTTCAAGTCTAACTCAAGTTTTTGCAGTCTTGGTAATTTTGACGCCATTTTTTGAAAAAAATTCTTAATGAACGTTTTATCCCAAATAGCGGTTCGTTTCAACCCAAATGGTAAAGTAGTAAGGTCTGGTAAGGTAGAGTGATTATCCAAATTTTCACCAAAATCTTTTTAGTAGGAAATAGTTTTAGTGATTTTGACGGTTTAAAAAAACCTTCTAGGGCCGTTTTACCCCATTTGACACGTTTGGCTTAAACGTGACATTGAAGCTCTTGAGTTGCTCTACAAAACGCGACATTTCTTTAGCGACATTGAGAAGAGTAGGATGACCCTGAAAATTGACAATTTTTAAAGAAAAATGCATTGTTTTCGTCATGTTACCACTTTACCATATACTGTGACCGTGCGTTTTGAAGTACTCTTAGTGTATAATAATACCACAAATTTCAATCAAGTCTAGCAGGAGTTATTGCACTTTTTATTATTTGGTCGTTTTTTTGAACACATAATTTTCAAAAATCGTTTTACCCCGCTTAACCTCAACGAAAAAAAATTGAAATTCTGCAAAACTTCCTACCTTGTATAGACAAACAAACGCTGTAAATTTTAGCCCAATCGGAGAGCATCAAAGTTGTCCGAAGTATTCCAATCCCCTAGCGTGAACTTTCGGCGATATTTTCGTCGTAGCTCGGATAAATTTGCAATATATTATATCCGTCACCGTCAATAACTTTACAACGGAGCGTCTAATTTGAGTTGGCTTTGTTTTGTTTTGTTCGTCTTCGTCCAAGGCAAATTTTTACGGCTAGAAAACTCGGAAAACTCAAAGGAAAATGGAAAAATTCACGAAAATAGAATTCTCATACAACGAAGAAATGAGATCGCAGAAGGCGCAATGAACAACAATAATATGACAGCAATTTAAAACAGGTTGAACAAACAAGGTTGAAATCATCCTTTAAAAGCTACCACCGAAAATTTAATGCAAATATATGTGCGCTCAGCTGGTCGCTACGTCATGGTAATCGGTTGAACTATCAAGTGATAAAATTTCAGTGATAGCAGTGAGTATGATATTGATAAAACTAAGAGAGGTAATCTTAAAAAAATTAAAACATTGCAATATTCAGGATACATTATGCCTCCAATCAGGAGATCGGTCACGGATAGGTTCACGCAGTCGAAACGCAGAAGATTGACGATCCGCCGCGAAAATCAAACACCACAGCAACGCTCCGAAGCGAATGAACAACTACGAGACTGTATATCGCGAATTTTTCCATATATTTTTTTATTTTTTCCATATATTTTTTTATTTTTGTGGGGTTCGCATTCAATTATTTGACTCACAGAGCCCTTTGAACATCACAGAAAAGTGAATTTTTCTCATAATTTTCAGATAAAACCCTTAAAAACACATTTAAAAAATTTTTTTGATCAAGAACTGGAATTTTTTCTGCAAAACGGGATTCAAGACGAAAATTAACATGAAAAGAAATCCTTCATATCTTATCGGGGGGCTGAGATATTGGCGTTTTTACATGTGATGGGAAACTATGCATTTTGTCAAAAATGCCACTAACGCTCAATATCTCCATTACACAGTGTTTTATTTTGCCGTTTGTGCGTATAATTTCATAATAGTGATTCAAATGAAGATTATAGCCATGAGGTATGTTCGGAGGAGTTTCAGGATATTCAAAAATGCATCTTTTAATGTAGAAAGAAGGGTGATCAATCCACAAATAAGTGAGATAAAAAATTTACTTTTTAATCAGAATGAGATACACGCAAGGTGTCTTCGACAAAGTTTTAGGTTATCTTAAAACAAGAAACTTTACCCAAGACATCATGTTTCTATCTCTTACATATTACGAGCAACATTGAGTTTTCAAATAGAAGGCACTTAAAATCACAATTTCCGTTCTAACTTTTTTCGCAAATTTTTCCGAATTTTTAAACCTTCTACTAAGTTATCAGCCATCTAAAAATGCATTTGTTTTCTGAACATTGTTATGTTTTATCTCCCAAAATAAAACAGTTATTTAACGTATTTGTTAAAATGCATAATTTTCCATCACATATAAAAATGCCAATATCTCAGCTCCCCGATAAAATATCAAGTATCTTTTTGCATGTAAACTTTTGTCGTAAATCTCGGTTTGCAATGAAAATTTCAGTTTTTGATCGAAATTTTTTTTATTTGTGTTTTGTAGGGTTTTATATAAAAATTATTAGAAAAAATTTTTTTTTTGTGATGTTTAATGGGCTCTGGGAGTCAAAAAACTGAATGCAATGCTGAACTATACCATGCAAAATATTAAAAAACAACCTCACAAAAATAAAAAAAATATGGAAAAATTCAGGAATCAAGCAGAATTGAAAAAAGTACAAAATAGTGGGTTCGTAGCTGAAAAAAGTCATTTTTTTATTAATCACGTTTGGGCAACCTGAAAACAATTTTTTAGAAAGTCGAAATGTTCTACAATAATGCTATAAATAACGTTATCTTTCAATTTAGGGCTGAGTACCTTGACTTTTTCGACATCGAGCAAACAAAATTTTATGGCGGTTCGACACCCCTCCCACTTCCGGATGGGAGGGCTCTTATACAAATCAAACTCAACTTACTATGGTGGTTTGACATTCTTTCATACTCTGGAAGGGGAGAAATATTTTAACCTGTTTTTTCCCGGAAAACAACCTGAAATAATCGGGATGATGCACAGGAGAAAAAATCGACTACAGACGCCATTTTTAAATTTAGGATGGAAACTTCCGGTTTCTTGAAAACAGTTGAAAATGACCTAATACCACCCAATATGGGGTTTTCCTTAACCAGAATGACGCTCAGAGGCCAGAAATTGTCCCTAAATACCATTTTAAAATCCAAGACAGCGACTTCCGGTTTCTAAAATGCAACGGAAAGTCACCGAACACCACCCAATATGGCTGTTTTCGGAATCGTAAAAATGCACTGAGACCACAAATCAACCTCAGACATCATTTTAAATTATGAGAGGGCAACTTCCGGTTTCTGGAAAACAACCAAAAATGGCTGATTTTTACCCAATATAATTATATCCGGAACCAGAATGATGCACAAAAGCTAAAACATCGACCACAGACACCAATTTTAATTTAAAGATGGTGACTTCCGGTCAGTGCTTTGTAAAGGATCGCAAGTTGACTGTTAAAACACGAATGCGATCGCTTTCCGCAGTCAACTTGTCTGCTCGGCATAGTACAGCGATCGCCTAGAGAAAGAGCAGTCAAAGTGGAATTGAAAATTTTTTTAGTTCCTAGGTGGCGGTCATTCGCTATGGCAGCGCTCGTTTATTTCGTTCAATCTTTCATTATGTATACGTTCAAGGCACAAAGTGAATAGGGCAATTGGTACCATTTCTAGTACAGCTTCGCTGAGTTGCGGGCCAGCGAAGACGGCACCGAAGGCGGGAAGTTAAGAATGAAATAACATTCGGTCGCTTGCGCGGCAATTAACACATGTGATTTGCTATTTCCTAATTGTGTGCTTTGCATCTGAAGTGGATGGCCTTTAGATTTTTTTTGTGACTCGACTGTGGTTGTAGCGTATCCTGCGCTGCGAAAGCGGCTCGCCCTACCGCAGTTTAATGTACAGGTATACTTAAGGCTGTACATTAACCCACGGTAAGGCGAATCGCCTACGCAGCGCAGGCCGCGCCAGTATGTTTTTAGCCTCACAGTCTTTCGTGAAGGTGTAAAAGAAATCATATTTTCTAATCAATATTTTGTACCGTGAAACGGGGTATCATTGATCAGCGGGGTAACATTGATCAGTTTTACCCTTCTCATGAATAGTTGAAATAAAACTGCCCCGTGATTACTTTTGCTAAATTTGAGTAAAACATCTTAGTTTTGTGTCATTCGAGATCTGAACAATATTGTATTGTTCGAAATTTTTTATTGTTTTGATAACCAAATTTTAAAATCAATTTGATCGTTATATTTCTTGCTCTCAGTAAGTGCCAAGGAAGCACTTTATACTAGTGGAATATTAAACATTTCGTATTCATTGACATGTTTTCCAAATCCGTTATCTAATTTTCTCAATCAACCCGAAAAAAATTTATGGAAATTTATAACATTTATAATTAATCAATTTATATATGTTGAGAAAGTCCAGCTTCATGCTCTAACCAGACATCATCCTGGTCTACGCCAGGATGTTGTCTTGGCTAGAGCATAGAACGTAAGAGGCTAGAGCTGGCCTATTAATACTTCCGTTGTTGGAAAGGCCTTGCATATATGATCAACATTCGTTTTCTGAACACAAATATTTTACAACGATTGCTGACTTACAAAATACTTCTGGCACATTTCGCAACGTTTACGTTTTTCATCATCGAAAGGTGAAATTACATATGGCATAAAAATGACTCGCAATAGGCCGCGGCTAGGTGCAAGGACAGGACTATCCTCCGCAATGAGAGCAGTCAAGGAGAACGTGATGTCAATCCGGAAAGCGTCTCTAAACATGTTATCAAAGCAATATATAACATTTTTAGTTCAAAAAAGTTTCAAAACAATTCAAAATTGACACCGATCAAAGTTACCCCGAATAAGGAAACAACGACGAAAAACAAATGTTTTAATGTTCAAGATTTTCGAAGGGCTTTAAAAACTAACTTCTCAAGTTCTAAGGATGCCAGTACTGGTACTAAAAATATGAAAACTGTAATTTCAGTTGTAAAATATATAAATACACAGGGGTCTTTTTTTTACGCGGTTGGTTGTACCGCGTTGAAAAAATCCGCGTATAAAAAACTGAGTAATTTTAAAAAATTGCTTAAAAAACTCTATTCAATTATAAGATCCGATTAAAAATATTGGCACGTAAGTAAATATTAACTTGAAAAATGATATAAAAATGGTAACGAAACACACAAAATAAGTTTTAAGTGCTTCTAAAATGAAAATTCATTGGAGAACATGACAATAACTTTTTTATAATAATTTTGCTACATGTTTAAGCTTTCGTTTCTTAAACGGAAGTAAATCGCAACGACCCTGACTCGTATCATTGTAAAATTATTAACGTATTTTTGTTTCTTCTTCTTGAATCAATGGAAATTGCCTATTTTTTGATAATAACAGCAAATATATTAAAAATATGCAATATTTAGATTAATAAAACAGAATATCTTATTGTCATGAACCATACGATTGATTTTTGCTTTATTGGATTTACTTATACTAAACTTATTTCGCGTAAAAATAATCGTCACTGTGCTACGGCGATTTAGAACTTCTGAAGTGACCTAGTGTAGGTTGTAGGTCTTGTTGAGTATAACATTCGCTTATACTAGAAATTTTACAAACACCCTCAAAATCTGAAGTTAGGGTCAAAATACGGTTTTTTGGATCTCAGCGCATATAATATTTTTTAACTCAGTCATTTATCAACCGATTTTTAATATTTAAGCAGTTTTAGAAAGGGGATAAATAGAGCTTTCAAAATATATACAGGTTTTACTAATATCAATAAAACATGTTGAGTTTTTGAGTTTAAATATAAGTTTTTAGATTTTTTCACGCAGTTTTTCGACTTAATTTGAAATTTGCCATTTTTTTAAGAAACATACCACAAATATACTATAATTTTGAAAGTATATTCAATTCCGAATCAAATGAAAGTATTTTGATGAAAATCGGTTGATATTTGGCTAAGTTATATAATTTTTTTTAGAAAACCAGTAATTTTGGCTTCTATCGCACAATTATTTCACGGAACTACAAATGATAAAAAAAATGCAAGAACTTTTGATGTAACTTAGTGTGGGTGATATTAGATCAATAATCTAATTAATCAGCCAATATAGGCTTTTACTTAGTATAAGTCGGGTCTTCTTCAATCAGTTATTAAAAACTATCTTTAGATTTAATCTTCTTAATTGTCTCCGTACGTACTCGTTCACGGCTCAAATCAGAAGGCCTTATATTCGGTCTTTTCATGCTATCATTTATCGAGAGCGAGAAGTCTCTCGCATCGATTGTTTTTAGTACAATTTGTTATTTTTACATGCTTAATTTAAATAACTAAACTATCAGTATATAAAAAGTTATAGTTTAAGTCATGTGTTACTTGCGCCTTTACTTTGAGTTTTTCAAAAAACCCCAAAAATTATAAGTTAAGGTCAAAACCCCGCTTTTTACCTTAGCTTACATTTTTATGTTTAATTCGGTTATTTTTCAACCAAATCTTTATATTTTGGCTGTTTTGAAAAGGCGAAAAATAGAAACTTTGAAATGTATGAATATGTTTAAAGAGTTTACCTATATGTGATGAATAGTTTTAAAATAAATAAGATGATTCATAATTAATAAAATAAGTTGATTTATATTTTTTTCAAATTTAACCTATATGTGATAAATAGTATATTACACTCAACAAGACCTATAACCTACACTAGGTCACTTCAGAAGTTCTTGAATTTTTTTTTCATTTGTAGCACAGTAATCCGCGTTATGTCAAAAAACCGCGTAAAAATAATCCGCGTTATTGTAAAAATCGCGTATAAAAAACCGCATAAAAAAACCCGCGTAAAAAAAGACCCCAGTGTACTCACGAAAAAGTGAAAAAACTGATCAATGTTACCCCGTTTTACGGTATATACCTACCTATTTGTGTTGTTGCGAACATGAGTGGTTGATTTTTCTTTAAATGCCGTTAATCAATTTACTCCGATAACTTATTTTGATTATTGAATTTCATAGATTCAACTGTACTAATGCAGTGCAGAGCATGCAACAAAACGAGACGATCAAAAGAATTGGAATTTTGTATTAAAACGTAATTGTATTTGGATACGACGGCCATGTAGCATGTACCACTTTCACTCTATGAAAAAACAACGGATACAAACGTTGCGAGCTATTTATTTAAAATATATTTAAAACTTATTCCAACCACAAATCGTAATTTTGACAACAATGCGAATGTTAAGCATCATTTCGGAATTCTCTCGCTACGCCTCAAACGTAAAAATGCTTTAGACTGATTGACTGTTTTTTCGGTCTATCATGAACATAAACGAAAAACGGAATGGTAATGCAGACAGAACATTGTACGAAGTTTCCCGAACGGCCTAGAATACCGAGGCCGTGCTTCTTTTGCGGAAACAACGCACGCAGCCCGTTGCATATTCGTGAATGTTGAAGACTGATTGACTATTTTTTCGGTCGATCATGAACGCAAACGAAAAGTGGCATTTGAATGCCGGCAGACGATTTTATGACGGACATGAAAGACAAAGCGGCGGTCCTTTTGCGGAAGCAAACGTTGCTCGCAGCTCGTTCCACATTCGCTCTGCTTTGAAACGTCCCAGTAAGAATTGTCGGGCCGATGTCGGACCAATTCGCGTCCGATTCTCCGATAGATCGGTCCAACAACGGGTCGACATTTCGCTCAACATCGGTCCGATGTCGTGCTCAAATGCAACAAAAATGTCGGACCAGGGTTCATTCGCTCCTAGGGGTTCATTCGTCTTCGTGCGTCGCGGGCGAGAGGGAAGTTTAGTTGTGTTTGTTTTGAAGCAAGTCCGGTGCGGCTGGCATGCGGACTTGGTCAAAACAAACACAACCAAACTTCTCCTGCCGCAAAGTGATCACGATGGCGGGGTGTGCGATTCAATCTTCATTGTATGCGACGCAGCAACGGCGGTGTGCAGGTTGCTTTGTTTTGATTATTTTGATAGCGCGGTTTTGGATTAGAGCGCTTCATTTATTTTAGGATGGTGCATGATTAATTATTTTTATCCACTATATAAAAATGGATTTACGTAACGCAAATTTTATTGATATTATTCCCGCCGTTACTGAGGTGCACAATAAGCACCATCATTTTAAATCAAGAAAGTAAGCGGTGACATGTGCGTTTTATTGCAAGAAAATATTTGTAGAGTTCGGAACAATATATTTGTGAAACATTTAGGGTTTCTTAATAATAAAAATTGTGATATCATTCACATAACGTAAAACGTGGTGGCGGGGCTGTGCGATTCAAACCTCATTGTGTGCGATGCAACAACGGCGATGTGCAGGTTGCTTTGTTTTGATTATTTTGATAGCGCAGTGTTGGATTAGAGCGCTTCATTTATTTTAGGATGGTGCATGATTAATTATTTTAATCCACTATATAAAAATGGATTTACGTAACGCAGATTTTATTGATGTTATTTCCGCCGTTACCGAGGTGCACAATAAGCACCATCATTTTAAATCATTTAAAATCAAGAAAGTAAGCGGTGACATGTACGTTTTATTGCCAGAAAATATTCGTTGAGTTCAAAACAATATATTTGTGAAACATTTAGGGTTTCTAAATTATAAAAATTGTGATATCAGTCGCATAATGTAAAACGTGGTGGCGGGGCTGTGCAATTTATACCTAGTGGTATGCGACACAGCAGCGGCGGTGTACAGATTGCTTTGTTTTGATTATTTTGATAGCGCAGTATTGAATTAGAGGGCTTCATTCATACGATGCTTCATGATTAATCTACTATATTAAAATGGAATTACGTAATGCAGATCTTATTGATATCATTCCCGCCATTTTTGAGGTGCAATGGTAATGGTAATTATTTTAAATCGTTCTAAGTCATAAAAGTAATCTGTGACGTGTACGTTCTATTGCAAGAAAATATTCGTAGAGTTCGAAACAATATATTTGTAAAACATTTAGGGTTTCTTAATAATAAAAATTGTTTTATTATTCACATAACGTAAAACGTGGTGACGGGGCTATGCGATTCAAACCTCGTTATGTGCGATGTAGCTTTGTTTGTTTTGATTATACAGGTTGCTTTGTTTTGATTATTTTGATAGCGCAATATTGGATTAGAGCGCTTCATTTATAGGATGGTGCATGATTAATTATTTTTATCCACTATATAAAAATGGATTTACGTAACGCAGATTTTATTGATATTATTCCCGCCGTTACTGAGGTGCACAATAAGCACCATCATTTTAAATTGTTTCAAATCAAAAAAAGTAAGCTGTTACATGTACGTTTTGTTACAAGTAAATATTCGTAGAGTTTGAAGAATATATTTGGGAAAACATGTAGGGTTTCTTAAGAATGAAAACTGTGATATCATTCACATAATGTAAAACGTGGCGGCGGGGCTGTGCGAATTATACCTACTGGGGTGCGACGCAACAACGACGATGTGCAGGTTGCTTTGTTTCGATTATTTTGATAGCGCAGTATTGGATTAGAGCACTTCATTTATAGGATGGCGCATGATTAATTATTTTCCGCCGTTTCTAAGGTACACAATAAGCACCATGATTTTAAATCGTCCTTATCAAGAAAGTAAGCAGTGGCATGTATGTTTTATCGCAAGGAAATATTGGTAGAGTTCGAGGCAATATATTTGTGAAACAGTTACGGTTTTGTGATAGTAAAAATTGTGATTTTTTTTCTTCATCTAAATGATAAAAATTGTGATATCATTCACATAACATTAAACATGAATAAAACCTGACTTTTTTTCGTTCAACCTTCAACGTTCACCATATAATTCGAAATTCAAAGCGATGGCATGTGGTTGATATTCAGACGAGGCATTCGAGGAGAAATTATAGGTATTTGATTACTAAAGATATAATTCACAAGACTTCGAAAAACATGAAAAACCGTGACTTTTCATGCTTGATTTACCTCTAAATCAAAGTCTGAAGCGATGATTTGTGTTTTTTTTTTTCTATAATAAAATGTTTGTTATTGTTTCGGATAGACATGTGTGGGAAAGTTATGGTTTTTTTTTTTACTAAAAACTGAGTTTATAATGCAAAATCATGTCTTTTTATGCTCCATTTTTTCTGTAAGTCGTAGTTCTTTTTTTTCTACATTAAAATGTTCGGAAAAATATTTGAGGAGAAATATGTTTCACGCATATTTCAAGCAGTTTTGTGAATAATGACTTTTAATGCTCAAACTTCATCTAAATCAAAATTAAAAGCGATGATATGTTTTTTTTTTTAAAAAAATGTTTGATGATGTTTAGAAGAGACATTTGAGGAGAAACAACAGGTACCTGATAACTAAAAATTGAGATATTATTCACTACATAAAACATTCATAATGATGATATTTATTGCGTGATTCGCCTCTAACTCGAATTTCAAAGCAATGACATAAAGTGATTTCTTACATTAAAATGTTCGGTAATGCTTAGCAATGAAATTTGAGGATATATGACAAATGAAGAAAATATGGAAATATATTGCAAATAACTCAATCTGATAAATAAAAATGAGATATTATTCATAAAATTATGAAGACATGTAATATCATGAAAGTTAGTAGCCCCAAAATTGATAAATTTTAATCACATTAAATCGTTGATTCAAATGTGCACGCGAAGTGATGTTTTTGAATATCCATATTCCAAGCACCGATCTTATTTTTCCGCGTTGCGAACTTATGCGGTTTTTAACGCTAAACGGTGCACTAGATGCGACCTTATGCGCATTGTGCATAGGGTAAAAAAATCTAATGTCGCACGCAAAACATTTTTTTTAATTTTCTGCTGGAACGGTATAATATATGACAAACATATGTGTGCCGCCAATCTCAGACACGAAGCTATTTCCATCAAATACGTAACTACAAACATTGTAACAATCGTGATTGATCTTGCAGATTGTTAGACCTAAACTTAAAAATAAAAAAAAACAACCCTAAATGGTCATCTTATATCAACTCCAGCTGCCATATTTAATTTTGTGATGGTAATTTCCGGTTTTTGGCGAACAGCCCAAGGTAGTCAAATACCATCCAATCTTAGTGTTTTCAGAAACAGGATGATGCCCAGAGGCCAGAAATTATTCACAACAGCCCAATAGATTTTGTATTTAAAATGACGATTGGAGTATCAGAGGTGAAACGTAATATTTCTGAAGTGAAGTGCGGCAGAGAAATATAAAAAAAAATGATTGGTATAACCGTTATGTGCTAGACGGAGCTTCACTGCAATCAAAGCTCATTAAAAGGGAACTTTTGATAACATTAATTTTTATGTAATAACAATATGCCTAACGAAGTACCCGCGTACCCATAGATTGTAATTCTTGTAACATTGACAATTATCTTCCGATTTCGACACTTTTAGCATCAAAAGATTCAGTTACTTCTCTGCATTGAAATCAGATTCAGCGGTGCCTCGAAAGAATTTTCTCATTGCCGAAAATCTGGGTTTTCGGAGATATGTTGCAAAACTGAAGAATTTCATGAATTTTCGAGCAGAATCTTACAACTATTGGTCCGAAGTTTATAAAACTACTTCCATAGGCCATTTTTATGGTGTTATAGTGATATGCCTTCGAAATGGCCCTTACGGAACAGATTCCACCGGGGCTTCTAGTGGACACACAAAACAATTGGATAACACAATGTCACATACTATCCATTATGAATATTTTCAAAACCGGTATTATATCTAGAGACTGTCAAACGACCCCCGACGCCATTTTGCATTCCAAAATGGCCACTTCCGCTATCTGGAAGAGGAACAAATTGACCGAATACGATCGAATATAGATAATTCCGAAATCGGGATGGTGCCTATAGACCGGAAATCAACTCCAGACGCAATTTAGAAAACCGAGATGGTGACTTCCGGTTTCTGGAAAACAGCCATAATTGACTAAATACCACCCTATATGAGTACTTTCGGAACCGAAATTATGTCCGGAGACCTGAAAACGACCTCAGCGGCCATTTAGAGTATCAAAATGGCGACCTCCGGTTTCTGTAAAAGATTAAAAAATGGCCGAATGCCAGCCAAGATGGGTATATCCGGAGCGTGAGGCATCAATTGTAATTATTCCAATAATATTAGGTTTTTTTTTTAGGTTTAAATTAGTTTATTTGACACGGCACGATACATTTTCTGTTTTACTGAGCCAAGTACAATTCGTATTAATTCTACGTTAGCAGGGAAAAGAGGGAGGCCTTTTATTTATTCTCGCGGCCGACTACGAGCTAGTGGGGATTTTCCAATAATATTATCAAATATTCATAAAAATCCTCAGTTTCAAAACATATTACCGAAAAAAACGGATTTCCGAGAATGAGAATTTCTTTTCGGAGCACCGCTGACACTGATTCCAATGGAGATGGTAGAGTTGCTGAATCTTTGAGTACTAAAACTATTGAAATCAGATGAAAATTGTGAAAGTTACAAGAGTTTCAATTTTTGGATACCCGGGTACCCGTCGGGCATTTAAGGGTGTTTTTTGTCGAGCACATAACGGTTAATTTCAAATCTATCCCGAGCATCGCCGGAAGGGTTCAACTAGTAAATAATATCGAATCAATTATTATATTTAATAAAAAGTGTGTATCAATATTACAACGTCGCAGGTGTTTGAGTTCATGAATAATTAGACTTGTGTAGGTCATTCGCATATCCAGGTGCGACAGCCGAAGTGATGACGTGCCTCTAATTTTTAATACAGCGCTATTTCGATCTTGTTCACACCAAACCGCCGTGTAATGTCCGGGACAGTGTCATGTTGTCGCCATGCGAATGAAAAATATCGTTGCCGACGATATTTTTTGCTTCCCGGAGAGTGCACGGCAGCAACTTGCGAAGTTTTTACTAGGGTAATCGCTCTTATATTAATCTCATCACGCCTTTCTGATCAATTTATCGTCAAATTTTACCATATTTTCAACGTAAAACTTTCAACCACTAGACAAAATCGAGAAGCAAATAGATTTACTTTCAAAATTTGCAGAAATTTGACGGGAAATTGAACAAATGAGAGAAATAAGATTAATATAGGTGCACCTAGGTGCTGAGATGAATAATGGAACGATTACCCTATGTGGCAGTGAAATATTTTCGTTTTTTTTATTGCATTTGCACCACGGCTTGGACACTGCCCGGAAGCAGTGGGAATAGCGCTTAATTCGCATATAACTTTATATATACAACCCAGAAGTGGACAGGTATGACAAGAGTGGATAGATAGAGTGGCGCAGAGTCTGAAGCAAGAACCAAACGAACCGGTAAACGCTGAACCAAACGAGCAAAATAAATAAACTTTACTACTACGCTAGACTTGTCGGAAAGGGTATTGTAATCATTAAACAAAAGTTCACAATAAATTGAGTTTTTACTCTTTTTGTTTATTTTGATCATTTTCACATCTTAAATACCGTAAACAGATTAAATTGAATTAAATTAAGATTTATTCTTTTTGTTTATTTATTGGAATCATTTCCTGTTAACCACAAGACATGTGTATGTACGCAGCTTTTCAATTGTGTTGGCTTGTTTGCCCGATCGATGTCGCAATCGCTGAATCGTTCGTATCTAAGAAGTAAAATAAAGTAAAAACATAAGCAACTGTTCTCATAACGGGAACATTAAATTTTTACCTTGGCATTCCCGCAGAGGCAAATCTACCAATCCCTTTGGAGCTTTCTGAACTTTCCAGTTGATTGTTGAACCATGCTGTAATGTTGTTCCAAGAGTTTCCACGGAGCTGCTTAGAGGCAACAATTCATCGTCGGTTCCAGCAACAGTCGCAATAGTCCCAGCAGCTGCAGTAGTCTCAACGTATTTTGTCTACCATCGACAATAATTTTACTATGGAAGACATTGTCAGTGACTTCTAAATTTATGAAAAATGCCTAAAAAATTGCTGTTAAGATGCATAACAATGAATGAAAATGACAAACACAGTGTTTTAATTGTTCTGAACAATGATATTTAATGTAAAATTGATGTATTCACAATGAAAAACATAAACTATGTACAATTATAGCAACTTTTAAGTTTTTTTTTATGTTATTTTTTTTTTCGGGTGCCCTTGTGCTGGTTCGTTTCACTTAAGTTCGGCATTGGGAAGCTTGAAGCACACCAGATATAGGTCTCAGCTTCCTGTTGGCTGCGGCCACATACAGATCCTGCTCGTAATTAATATAAAGCATCCGCTTAACAAAGCGGACTTTGTAGCCTTGCGGCTATGCAGCTCCCCACTTCGAACTACCGATGCTCGTGGTACGCATTTTTTATATTTCAGTCAAATAGCCTAAATATTTTCGATAAAGAATTTATTTTTATCAAACTTATTATTCAATTAGTATGCTATGCAGTATTTTGTTGAGTCATTGATAGAATATTGCATTTTTACAAGAGTAAAAAAATGGTTTGCTCGATTTGATCAGTGAACCAACTTCAGCGTGATTAGAACCAGGATCATTCTTTCTCTGTCATCAATGAGATCAATCAAAGTGTATCATGAAAAAAACTGAAACTGGTTCGAATCAGGTTTAAAAACCCTGCATTTATTCATCTGCTTTGCGCTTCGGCTATGTTCTAGAACTGATGCACTTTTTGTTGTTTTCAATAGAAACGCCTAAACAAGGATTTGAATTTAAAGTTCTTAAGAGTTTATATATACTTGTGTGCTCGCGATCAAAAGTATTTTTTCTTTCTTTAGAGTTGAAAAGTTAATAAGTTTTCTTTTAAATAATGAGATCTTACCTTTCTTTTTCAAAAGAAAATATTAATAACTGGACTCACTGGAGTTCATGTACCAAAATATAATTTTTTCGACATTCCTCGCAATGAGCATGATACAGAAAGAACTACTTGTCAGAAACACGAAAAATCCTGTACGCTATACCTGAACGAAGGATTTTGCATCATTAACTTTGAATCGGTTCTACTGCTCAGACATCCTTTAAATCGGTTCTACTGCTCCAGACACCTCCCAGATGGTCTCGAGGTACGATGCTGGCCTAACAAACCAGTCGTCGTAGGTTCGAGTCTCGACTCGGGTGAGACTGTTAGTGTCAGTAGGATCGTAGCGCTAGCCTCGCAATTGTCCCGTACACGAAACAGTTGGCTGCGAAGTCTGTGTATAATAAACAGAAGGTCGAGTTCCGAATCGGAATGTAGCACCAAGGCTTTGCTTTTTTTACTGCTCAGACCATTCTGATTTTTAAAGGAAAAATAATCTAGTCTAAAACATCAAATATTTTTTATTGCAGTTTTTTGAAATTCCGTATCCTTTTAAATAAGAGAAATAAAAAATATATTTCGATTTTTTCTCCTTAACATGAGAGTAACCCCTTTTAGTATAGATTAATTTATTATTGTAAAAATGATGAACGCATACTTAACTTTCCCTGAGAGGTGACTGTATTTTTTTGTAAAGAGCGATTCACAAGAACGGGTCCCCAATTGATTCGACCCTTTTTAATTTGGCTGAAAATTTGCATAGTTGTTTCTATGGGCAAAAGATGTAATTTTGTGCTATTGGTTTAACTTCCTGAAGCACGTCTCATTTTTGGGGAGCTATTTAAAAATGCAATTTTGGAAAAGGATTGGTAATTACAAATATTTTTAGAGCCGCTTAAAAGGTTTTTTGATAGGTATGATGTCTTTGGCAAATATTGTCTTCCGAAAATATAACTATAATATTTTTTGTTTGAAAAAAAAGGAAGAGAAAAACAAAAAAAAATATTTTAAAAACTCATTTTTTTAATACCGATATTTTTTATAAAAATACAATAAAATACCTAAACACTGAAATTGGTTCAATCGTGGAGAAATAAAAAACAAATTAAAATGTTTTTGATTTTTTTTTCAATTATTATATTTGGAAGGACCAAATTGTTATCTGCAACTGTGTAGAAGACACTATGCCAATCAAAGAAAACGTTTTAGCTTTAAAAATAGTTCGAATCACCAATAGAGCAGTCTAATTAGTTTCTGTTTTTCTGCTAACTATTTTTTGAAAGAAAAATTTTTTTTCAGGGTATTTTCTTCGGAAAAAAAATATTATCTACAGCTTTGCCGAAGACGACACTACGATCACGAAACTGAGCAATTTTTATTGGCAGTGGTGTTTTTTATAACTCAATTGTAACCCTATTCATACGATTGAAATGATTTAATGTTGAAAATGTTACTAAAAACATTTATTCTGCTCGGTGCAATAAGTGAAGTAACCCATAATTGTAGTGATGTTACGTTTTGCGGTGCACAATGGTGGGTCAGTCCATATTTTACACTAAACATGAACACTAAAAACGATTAATTAACAAAAAATGTGTCGCTGCTCGGTGCGCTTCGGTTCAGTGACGATTCCGACGGTAACTTATATATTGTTAATACACTCCCAATATAACATGTTTCACTAGCTTTTCAAAAATTAGTTGTTTCAAAAAATTAAACCAAGCACAAAATGACGTCTTCTGCCCATAGAAACGTCTATTGAAATTGATTCCCGTCGATTGTTAAAACGTTTTTTAAGAAGACCGCATTTAAAAACTTAAGTATCCTAGAGTCGCGAGAGTTTCCAAAAAACGCGTTAATTTCAAAATCCGCGAGTAAATTCTGAAATTCGCGTAGAAAAATGTTATTTCGTATAAAATTTTAATCATATCTGCTTAATTCTTTCGAAAAAATTAAAAAGAAGTGCTATTTCATATACGAACAAATATGAAAAAACCCTTAGAAACATATCTCGTAAAATCATCTCCGTTTGAGTTCGCAAAATAACAATACACGAGTTATCGTACGGGTGTTTTTTTGTCGATTAGTTCTCGTGCTGCGCAATAACAATAGACTGTTATATATCGGCAGAAACATCTGCACACTGGTAGGGGCAGGCTACCCCGCCAGTGATTCGATACGCAGCTGATATATCAGCAAGAATAATTCTCCCGCACCGCTGTTACCCCGCTAGCAGCACGGACCATCATACGATCGAGCGAGTGGAAGTCAACTACAAGTGGCATCTACAAGGTCGCGTGTAGGACACGGCCACTGTGTCTCAACACGAAGCTGGATCGTCATTGTTTGTTCTGCGGAGACGCTCGATTAATCCTACTATCAGCCGTGAGGTCGTGACTTAGACGTTCGGTGAAGTATTACCTTTAGAATTTTTACTATTATTATCAATATTATTACTATGTTATAATATTATTATTAATATTATTATTGATATTATTATTGTTATTATAAATACTATTACTATAATTATTATTATTATTATTATTATTATTACTATTGTTATTAGTATTAGTATTACTGTCTTTTTTTTTATTTGATCCATTGTAGATTGAAAAATTGTTTTTAAAATTTAACATCAACTACTTGAACCCCCCCCCATATTCGAATATTTATCGTTTGTGTGCGGTAGAGCGTAACGCTCCCGCAAAATGGACGACATGCAGGTGCAACTTTTCCTGGAGGTGGAAACAAACGGGGAAGAAATTTAAATTTCTCCCATCAGCACACCCCTACCTTCCCCTGTGCCCTCCCCTTTGCCAAGTCCTGTACCAAGAGTACCGGAAGTACGGGTAAAAGCTTACCCAGATGCCGCTGGCGGTCCCTACGTTGTTTTTTTCCGGCCCATAAAGAAGCCATTGAATATTATCCAAATTGGCAAAGACCTGGCAAAACATTTTTCGGCCGTAACCGAGATTACGAAGGTGAGGCCGAACAAACTGCGAGTTGTCGTGAGTAGCTTGAAGCAAGCAAACGAAATTGCTGGCTACGAGCTCTTCACGAGAGAGTATCGCGTGTACATCCCTGCCAAGGATGTAGAAATCGACGGTGTGGTTACCGAGGGGAATCTCACTGTCGATGACATTTTGCGTCATGGAGTTGGCTGCTTTAAAAACCCCTTGATGCAAAGTGTAAAGATACTGGATTGCAAGCAATTGCATTCAGTATCCATCGAAGAAGGGAAGAAGAAATTCCTCCCTTCGGATTCCTTCCGAGTAACATTCGCCGGATCCGCGCTGCCGAACTACGTCCGCTTGGACAGGGTTCGTCTACCTGTACGCCTGTTCGTACCGCGGGTCATGCATTGCCAAAACTGTAAGCAGTTAGGTCACACAGCCACCTACTGCTGCAACAAGGCACGCTGTAGCAAGTGCGGAGGCAATCATGCTGAGAACGCTTGCAGTGGGGATACTGAAAAGTGTCTTTATTGCGAGGGAACTCGGCATGACCTTCCGGCATGTCCCGCGTACAAACAGCGCGAGGAAAAAATTAAGCGTTCCCTTAAGGAACGATCAAAGCGCTCTTTTGCAGAAATGCTTAAGAGGGCTGAGCCACCCTCGACAGGAAACATCTTTTCCTTTTTGCCAACCGATGAGGGTACATCTGACGATCCCGTCGAAGGGTGTTCCTATGCCTTGCCAGAGGGATCTAGGAAGAGGAGAATGCTCAACTCTCCTAATCTTTCTCGTAAAGGTCGTAAGATAACCCCTAGCGGAATGACCAATAAGACAACACAAAAAGGAAGCGGTGAAGAAAAACCGAAGCAAGTACCCCCCGGTTTTAATTTCAAATCAAACCAGGAGTACCCACCGCTTCCTGGGGCACCAAAAACCCCTCGGGCACCCATTTCTCGATCAGAAGACATAAAAGAAACAGGGTTCATAAAATTCTCTGATATTGTGGACTGGATATTTAAAACATTCAACATACCAGATCCCCTTCAAAACATTCTTCTTGCCCTTCTCCCAACAGTGAAAACCTTTTTGAAGCAACTCACAGCAACTTGGCCCCTCATTTCAGCTATCGTATCTTTCGATGACTAATTCGTTGAAAGAGGTTAGGAATTTTGTCACTGTGTTACAGTGGAACTGCAGAAGTATCATCCCCAAATTTAATTTATTTTCACATTTGATAAACACATACAATTGTGATGCGTTCGCGCTTTGTGAAACTTTTCTCAATTCAAATGACCAACTTAATTTCCACGATTTTAACATCATTCGTCGAGATCGAGACTCACACGGTGGAGGGGTACTTTTAGGGATCAAAAAGTGCTATTCTTTTTTCAGAATTGACCTCCCCTCGATCTCGAATATTGAAGTTGTTGCCATTCAAACGAATATGAATGGAAAAGACCTTTGCCTTGTTTCGTTATATATTCCCCCATCCGCGCGGATTGAACAGAAGCAACTCCTTGATATAGCAGAATTGCTTCCCGCACCTTTTTTGATTTTGGGAGATTTTAACTCTCACTGTTCGCTATGGGGGTCGCTGTACGACGACAACCGATCTTCTTTAATCTGTAACTTGATCGACGACTTCAATATGACAGTTTTGAATACTGGGGAAGCGACACGCGTACCTAATCCTCCGGCACGTGAAAGCGTGCTTGACCTATCCCTCTGCTCGACATCACTAGCGTTAGATTGCCAGTGGAAAGTAATCAACGATCCCCACGGTAGTGATCATCTTCCAATCGTTATATCAATTGCTAATGGTTCAACTCCCCCGAACCCAATCAATATTTCCTACGACCTTACACGTAATATTGATTGGAAGCGTTATGAGTCTATTATAGCGGAATCTATCGAGACTCACGAGGAACTTCCTCCGGAGGAAGAATACGCGTTCTTAGCTGGCTTGATAATCGACGCCGCGACGCAAGCTCAGACGAAACCGATACCCGGGGTAACGATTAGACAACGCCCTCCCAACAAATGGTGGGACAAAGAGTGCTCTGAGCTGTACGCGCGAAGGTCCGCGGCGTATAAGGACTACCGGGAGTACGGCACTGTCAACCTACTACGAAAGTACGAGGCACTGGGCAGGCAGATGAAGAGCTTAGTAAAGGCGAAAAAACGCGGGTACTGGCGGCGGTTCGTAAACGCGTTGTCGAGGGAAACAGCGATGAGCACTCTTTGGGATACCGCCAGGCGCATGCGGAACCGTGACGTTTCGAATGAGAGTGAGGAGTATTCAGATCGCTGGATACTCGATTTTGCCAAAAAGGTCTGTCCGGACTCTGTACCGGAACAGAAAACCTTTCGCGACGCGTTTATAGTAACTACGGAAGAGCCTCCATTTTCGATGTTGGAATTTTCAATGGCTCTCCTGTCGTGCAACAATAAGGCTCCAGGGTTAGATAGAATAAAATTCAACCTGTTGAAGAATCTACCCGACTCTGCAAAAAGACGCTTGTTGGACTTGTTCAACAAGTTTCTTGAGCTAAATATTGTTCCGCATGACTGGAGGGAGGTAAAAGTCATTGCTATTCGGAAACCCGGGAAACCTGCCTCTGATCACAATTCATATAGGCCGATTGCAATGCTCTCTTGCCTCCGGAAATTAATGGAGAAAATGATCCTCTTACGGTTAGACAAATGGGTCGAAACAAACGGTTTACTTTCAGATACTCAATTTGGCTTTCGCCGGGGCAAAGGGACGAACGATTGCCTAGCGTTGCTTTCTACTGAAATTCAACTCGCATTTGCTCGAAAAGAGCAAATGGCTTCTGCGTTCTTGGATATTAAGGGGGCTTTTGACTCTGTCTCTGTAGAAGTTTTAAGCGCGAAACTTCATTCGCAGGGACTTTCACTAAATTTGAATAACTTTTTGCTCAATCTGTTGTCAGAAAAGCATATGTATTTCTCACATGGCGATTCGACAACTTCCCGAATTAGTTACATGGGCCTTCCCCAGGGCTCATGTTTAAGTCCTCTCTTATATAATTTTTACGTCAATGACATCGATGAATGTCTTGCAAATTCATGCACGCTAAGGCAACTTGCAGACGATAGCGTTGTATCCATTACTGGTAGCGAGGCTAGCGATCTGCAAGGACCATTGCAAGATACCTTAGACAATTTGTCTGAATGGGCTCTTAAGCTGGGTATCGAATTCTCTCCGGAGAAAACTGAGTTGGTCGTTTTTTCTAGGAAGCATAACCCAGCTCAGCTGCAGCTCCTACTAACGGGTAAAACGATCTCTCAGGTTTTAGTCGCTAAATATCTCGGGGTCTGGTTCGACTCTAAATGCACCTGGGCTTGTCATATTAGGTATCTGACACGAAAATGCCAACAGAGGATTAATTTTCTTCGTACGATTACCGGAACCTGGTGGGGAGCCCACCCAGGAGACCTTCTAAGGCTTTACCAAACAACGATATTGTCAGTTCTTGAGTACGGCTGTTTCTGCTTCCGCTCCGCCGCGAACACGCACATTATAAAATTAGAGAGAATACAATATCGTTGTTTGCGTATTGCCTTGGGTTGCATGCAGTCGACCCATACGATGAGTCTTGAAGTGTTAGCGGGTATTCTTCCGTTGAAACATCGTTTTTGGAATCTCTCTTACCGGTTGCTAATTCGATGCACAGTTAGG